>NC_134403.1:19686564-20016564 GCF_038048845.1 Mixophyes fleayi
CTGATTCGCAAGTTAGACTAATAAAAGTCAATATCCGATCGCTTGCCGTGGACGACAACATTTGTGCGTCTTGTAACAGTTTTAATTAAGCCTAAAAGACTTGAATTCATATTTTACTGTAAGCAACAGCTGCAATATTTAGAGTACGATTTCTCAACCTTAACATCTGTACCAAGACTGACCAATTGTATTGATGCAGGAAAGCATTACTTCTAGTGACGTATGCTTATAATTGGTGTGAAGTTTCCCCGAGGTACATGGACCACAAGGTGAGAAACGGTAGTCTAGTGCAGTGTTGGCTAACCTGTAACACTCCAGGTGTTGTGAAACTACAAGTCCCAGCACACCCTTCCAGCAATAACCCGCTATATATTGGCAAAGCATGCTGGAACTTGTAGTTTCACAACACCTGGAGTGCCACAGGTTAGCCAACACTTGTCTAGTGCATAAAGACATTAGTTTCACTTTCTATTGGAATCTCCAGTTTGGTGGTAAAGACAGATCCATTTTGATTGCAAGGCTTGTGCTAACACCATCCCTTACAGAGATGTTTGGATGCAGCAGGAAAGACATTTAAGGATAAATTTATCAAGCTGTGGGTTTGAAAAGTGGAGATGTTGCCTATAGTAACCAATCAGATTCTAGCTGTCATTTTGTAGAATGTACTAAATAAATGCTAACTAGAATCTGATTGGTTGCTATAGGCAACATCTCCACTTTTCAAACCAGCAGGAAACTCTCAGCTTGATAACTTTACCCCTTAGACTTATTCACAAATAGCAAATGCATTTTTTTTTCTTGAAAAAAACCCTTTGTTTTAACAAAAATGCATTATTTGTAATAATATTTCCATGAGAATGGAATCAAAATTTTAAAAAAGTGCCCATGGCTAAAGTCAACTGCAATTTTCTTTATAAAATAAAGTCCTACTAAGAAAGTAATTTAAATAATTGTTGCATCAAAGTAAAATAACTTAGAAGCGTTTGTGGATGACACATTTGAACTATCCATTGGCTGTTTACTAAAGGCGGGTATAATGCCATGTTTTGTGAATAAGGCTTATTGCGTTTCACTTAGGTGTTCTGTGCGCTCCACAGACGTACATTATGACATAAATCCCGCCACGCGATACACATCACGCTTCGACAGAGACAACACGATACATTTCTGGTGGATCTTACGAAATGACACATTTTGATTACTCAACGAGTTCTCAGCAAATTGCTATGAAAAAAAAAAAAAAAAGGAGAGGTTTTCATAACCATCTGCCTCGTTAAGGCAAGATTCATTAGTAAGGGCTCATTTGCAACAGTATATTAAGGATGTAAGTTCTAAAGCTGGATCCATCATACCGACAACCCGTATCCAAACAGTTTCTCAGATAATGGACGGAGAGGCGGCTTTATAAACAATTAGAAAGAACCATGACGTAAATTACAGATGCCTTCGAAAACCTGTGTTATGGAAACACTCAGTAGGGTGGGTTCCTGGACTGATTAGTCAGGTGTAACAAGAAGTTTAGAGTTTCTCACCCTCTGTTTTGCCTGATACTTAAAAAAAACAATAAAAATACAAAATCGGGTCTAGTGTCGGTCTCGCAGACGACTGCCAAACAGCCAAAACGGTCAGTAGATTGTTATATTGTATACTAAAGACCCCTAGGCAGTCTGTGGAACTATAAGTCCCAGCAATAGGGTGGCAAGGGCATTCTGCGACTTGTAGTTCCACAACAGCTGGCGATCCATAGGATGCTTAATTCTGCTGTAGGCTGACATTTTTAACTTTAAAATAAGCCAGTATGGTATTTCATTCAATTTGCTAACAGCTCCCTAATCTGACCATGGTACTGAACGTGGATTAATCCAGCCTTATCCAGTATACACAAAAGGTCAATCACAGAACGGGCCATTATTTTCCAGTTATGATTAGATTTCTTCTAACAATTCAAGGTGAGAAAAGTATTTGGTAATAAAAAGAAATATTTACTCAAAAGTATCATTGAAGTTACAAAATAAATAGATTTTGTTTTATATGTTTACGTAGACAGATCTGCTCATCCGTCCTATTGACCACACAGAGGAGATGGGGAGGAATAAGGGAAGAAACATTATCCATCGTCCCAGAATTAAAACATTTAGACATTTAATTATAATTACTTCCATAGCTGAATATGTCCAGTTAAGTGACAATGTAGTAATTCGATTATTGCGTCCGTTTAAATCAAAGCCAGGTATATAAGCAGTTGTGAGTATTTAGAAAACAGATGACTAGTAATAAATAAATAGACGGAGTGTAAAGATTTATTTTAAAAAAAGCAGATATAACACAAATCAATCGACCAATCAGGTATTAGCGTTGATTGATCAAGTCACAAGTGCAATCTGGACTCAGAAAGCAGATGTCTGATTGGCTGGAGTGGTTATGTCACATTTGCAAAATATCGTTAAATAAGTCTTTGTGTTGCTTACATACAGATGACGTGGGGTTTGTTTGGATAAATGGCGCAGACAACTGACTACAAAGGGTGGGGGACAGGGCTGATTGAGCTGATTTAACTCAGGCCCACTCAGAGCTCTCTCTTTGTAATGCCGACTTACAACAGAGGCCAAAACTGGTGCTATAGCGAGGGTGGTATTATAAAGAGGCTGGCATTATGGCATTAATACCTTAAAGCACCTTTGTACAGAGACTAAACCTTGTGCTAAGTAAAGGTGGTGTTATATAGGGGGTGGTACATAGGTCAGTGTTGGCTAAACTGTGACACTCCAGGTGTTGTGAAACTACAAGTCCCAGCATGCCCTTCCAACAATAAGCTGCCATATATTGGCAAAGCATGCTGGGACTTGTAGTTTCACAACACCTGGAGTGTCACAGGTTAGCCAACACTGACATAGGGGGGTAGATAACAGGAGCTGGCCGGGCCGGTCCCACAGTGGGCTACCTTGGGCTGGATGACTGGGCCACCTGCATTTTTTCCTTTAAAATGTCCCTAACAAGCTGCCGAGCAGAGTCTCACCCAGGCTACGATTTGCCCTTGGTTGATGTGCGGGGAGACCGGTGGTGATTAACACTCCGCATCCTAATGAATCAATCTCCATCTTTAACATGTTAGAAATTCCTCAAAATAAGCAAGAAAGAAAGAGATAGAAACCACAAAGGGGAACTAACGGGACGTGGTTGGAATGAATGGATACAGTGATTTAAGGCCTAAGAATGACCCCTAATAAAACAGGTTCAAACAACACATGTAATGTATGACATTCGTGTACAATCTTTCTTCCATTAAAAGCACAAATTTGGAAAGCGCTGCACCCCAGGCAGAGATGGAATAATCTCCTTCAGACTGCATCAAGCAGCACTTCTGTAATGTGTCCCCCCCCCCCCCCCACACCCTGGACCCCATCCCGTTGCTCCGCGCACCTGTCTACTAAACCCAGCAGGTTCACATCACAACTAAACATGAGCACATGTGAGCTGGCGTAGAGGCTTTTATATGACAAGAGCTCTTTTGGGGGTTAGCTGTAAAATAAATGTCTGTTCTCTTACATGAACCCCTTCCCCCTAAATCTTATTACATACATATGGCTGAACCGTATTAAAACAGGGAAGAAAAAAATAGCCCAAATAAAAAGCAGCATGAACCAAATCATTGCTGTTTTGTGTCTAGAGAGGGATATTCAAAGTTAAAAGACATGTACTAAGCAGAACAACTCATATCTAGGAGGTGCAGCTTAAAAATATTGAGATATAATTTTGAAATATACGGTCTGGTCTGTTCTTAGTTGTCAGAACTGATCCTCTTATTCAGGGAATTGTGACATAATCCACTGCGCTCTCCCAACTGCTTGCAATCATCACAGCGGAAATGGCTCTCAGGTCTGCGCATGATAATTTCAGGATACAAAGCCAGTCTATATCTGTGTGTTTCCAACTGTTGTAGAACTACAAGTTTCAGCATGCACCAAGAGCTCCAGGCTGGCAGTGCATGCTGGGACATACAGGTTACTCACCTCTTCTATGTAGTATTGCCTAAAATATCACATAGCTGTGTATCTATCCTTCACCCAATTCCTGCTGCTAACGACCATATGATGAATATTTAAGTACTTGTATCGCGGCTCGCTTAAAATTAACTTTAATCTTTGCATTTATTGTTTTAGCGCATTGATGTTTATTTTGTTTTTTTGTAATTCTGTTTTTAAACTTTTCTTTTTTACATACAAGTAAAACTGAAGCCTAAAGGGCGGCTTTCAGCGCCCCTGGATAGGCGGGAGCTGTCCCATACGCACATCTTCAGAGACGGAAGTTACCCAGTACCACCCGGCCGGTCTCACCAGGGCAGCGAGAATGGCGCAGCTGCCTCTTCTGTGATGCGCAGATCACATGACTCACGTCCACTCGGTCAGATATTGCAAGAGTGTGTACGCTCCCACGATCATGTGTAATCGTACCAAAACACATCGCATCTGTTGATTTGGTTTGATAAACGTTCCAGAAAATTGCGATTAATGATGGAACGATGTCTGGTAAATGTGGAAGTGTGTACGCACTCATGATCATGTTTTATCAGAACTCATCGGATCTGTTGATTTGGTGTTCTAAACTTCCTAAAAATCACATTCATCAAAGGAACGATGTCGGGCAAATGTGGCAGTGTGTACGCACCCACGCCCAGCAGTGTAGACAGATCTCTATAGAGTGTACAGAGTCACGATCTTTTCAGCAGATGGTTATGACAGATGAAGATCACAGATCTGAAGATAAATCATGTAGGTGTGTACACGGATCGGCTGCTCATGGGGACTTTCAGTCGTTGGTGAAATCATTACAGAAATCCCATCTGCAGTAAGAGTACATAGGTGTGTACGCAGCTTAACTTTACACTGATTAACAACTACACTAAACACTGTACCCCAAGAGATACCAATTCCTCCATGTAGAGCTGCCAATCATATCTCCTGTTCAACAAATCTGTGATTGACGTTCCTCTATCCAAAAGTTTTACCAGCACCAATTTTGTTCTTCTCTGTCTTGTTTCATGGGCAACTACTTTCCAGTATAATCGATCTTCAAAAACCCACCGGCCTAGAGAGCAAACGTCAAGCCACCCTCCTCGCCCAGTGGGATCTTAGGTCTTGGTTTCAATTAAACTTTGACTGGAAGCGCCCAGACGGCTGTGTACGGGGGCGGGGAGGTGCCTGGTGTAAAACATAAAATCAGATTCTAAAATTTCATGTTAAGTGCACTGACTTTGCATAATGAACAGGGCTGTCATCTATCATTCTGACGTTTACAAGTCACGGCTCAAAGGCTACTTTATTCGTTTTCTCCTCTCAATTTTTGATTTATGGTCATTATAAGAGTCTGTAATGCGCTAGATGGGGGATTACACTTTCTCCAATACATTTGTATAAGGGAAAAAAGTTCTAAGTGGTCGTTTGAAATGGACTTGAAACAGATTATAGCTCAGCTTGTGCCATTTGTACACATACACACAGAGTATCTGCAGGTCCTGGAGGGAGACTTAACTCTTTGCAAACCTGCAACTAAGCCAAAACAAAACAAAAACGATGACCGTGGTCGCCTACATACAGCAGCCATTGTCTGGCCTGAATTTATCATTATTCATGCAGCCCATTCATCTGTGACATCACATAAGCCTTGTCCACTAGTGATGTCATTAGTTCCCAGTGAATTGATAGGCTGAATACTAGTCCCGCCCATAAAATGACAGTCTCCACTGTGTGTAGGTGACAGGTGGAGCGTAAGTAATATTTGCCTATTGTACCTCCGTCTTTTGCCTCAGAAAGTGGGTGGAGCAAGGGGTAGGCTAATGTTGTAATTATATCGTTGCCCAATCAGGGTACAGCGAGGAGGGCGTGTCACAGCATGTCTCGCCTATCCTGAGGGCACGCGGCCTTCGTAGGAGATTTGGCTGCTCGTGAGGATGTCCGGGAGATTTCACCCAAATTTGGACATTCCAGAGATCAAACAACCATGGTCTAGGTCAGTGTTGGCTAACCTGTGACACTCCAGGTGTTGTGAAACTACAAGTCCCAGCATACCCTTCCAGCAATAAGCTGCTAAATATTGGCAGAGCATGCTGGGACTTGTAGTTTCACAAACATCTGGAGTGTCACAGGTTAGCCAACACTGGTCTAGGTGACTTCATACACAGGTTGATTGGTCAGTGCCATGGCGAATTGTGCGCTCCCTTGTTCCAAACCACCCAACATTTGTCTCTCCGGGAGCGGGATGGGGATATGGCCACACACCCCGGGTGTGAGAGAAACTCGGTCACCACTGCTCTATATTTCACATACCTCCCAAATTTCCCACACGGGGGTCAGAGCTCTCAAATCATGACTGTCCCGCCTAAATCAGGTCAGGTATGGTCTTCATTGCTTAAACCTGCTATGACGACTAAATGTTATCAGTGAAGCACTGATTGAGATAAAAATTACTTTCACCTGTGTTTTTTTTTTGCCATCTAATATTAAGACCAAACATAGTACTAAAAAAATACCAGATGGGAGTTCAAAAACTCATACAAAATGTCCCCACTTCATCAAACATTACATGTGTACAGAAATCCCGTCATCCAGAAGCCTTATTCTGTGTGGAATAGAGATGTACAGTATTCCTGAGACCGTAGTCCGTTAATTCACCAGGACCCAGTGAGGACACTGTCTGGTGGCGGCCATTTTGTGAGCAGAACCAATGTGCACAAGATTGAAGTCTATCGGTGCTCCAACGTTCAATGACATCAAAAAGCGCAAGGATTTTTTTTTAGAGCACAAAATGGCCGTGATAGACGCACTTAACTCTAGATCTAAAAGCGAAAAATGAGGAATATGTATGGTTTCCATGTATATTGGTTCTGATCACAAAATGGCTGCCTCCACTAACCGCCTCAGTCACGTCACTGGCTCCTAGTGAGAGAAATGGTGGGATATATTTAGTACAAAGCAGCATCTAGGAAAATAATAACACTTGATAAAACCAACAAGAACACCCCTTTAAACATTTCTGTTCGATAGGCTGCGTTTTATCATTTTTACTACAGCTCCGCTCACTTATAAAGGGATTGTATAAAAATCCTATCCTGCTTTATTTACAACTACTGTATAACTAGAACTGTTAGTATGACAGAAGATCTAAGGAGGACTTAACCAAGACCCTTCCCCTCATAAATCTGGGTCTTTTAGGTTTTAATACTAAATGAAATACTATATAGGCCACTAGAATACTCACATCAGTAATTGCTACAGACCTAAAGAATCCCTTTAATGAAATATTTTAACCAGACAATTGGAATGACAGGGCAAAGAGTTTTGTGTTTCTTGCAGTAATGAGAGGTTTAGGAGAGTTGCGTTTCAACATTGTAATAATGAGATTCAGGCTTGGATTAGCCATAACGACCTAGACAAGGAACTACAAATCCCAGCATGCTTGTACATAATAAGACTTGTAGTTCCTCAACACCTGGAGAGCCACAGGTTGACCAGGCGGGATCTAGGGGTGTTATACGTGGCCTACTAAATATATTGCTCTAAATGTCCTGCTTCCTACAAGGCAGAGTAGTTGTACCTGTTACCCTTGGATACAACAGAGCTCAGCTCTGTTCTGTGCATTGAAAACAGCTGTATACAAGGACAATACAATGAGCAGGTCTGCACAGGTGACATAACAGCCACAGAGAGACAAAGAAATATATTTAGTAAAAGATGAAGCCTAGTATGCACCGGTAAAATAAGTTAAAGTTGTCTGAAGGCGGCCATCCCTTTATGTGTTTTTAGTGGAAATTTATTTTTAGGGGGCCTGGAAATAACAGACAAGCGGAGTCCAGAATGAACAAAGGTGCAATGAAAAACGTGACCTAATTAATTTATCAACAAACTGTTGCTACTGAAAGATGCACTAAATGCATAATAAGGGCAGGCATACATGCAACTTCAACACAGTAAAGGATGCAGATTTATCAGCCGGTCTCTGGCTAAGCATCATGGATACGAGCGGCCTTAAACCGTTAAAAGAGAACCGAGCGGACTGTATAAACATGGCTGAAACACACCGACGCGTTACATCATTCAACGTCCCTTCTTCTGACGTCACAAAGTTGTGTAAAAACGAGAATAACAGTTGGTATTTTTTTTCTTTTTTTAATAAAAAGCACTTTTCTTTTTTATTTGAAAACACGTTCCTTTTTTATATCCATTTTATGCAAAGTCATACATTCCCTGACCTACCATTTTTTTTTTTACATTTTTTTTTTAGAATTATTAAACGCAAAAATGATTCCCCCTTTTTTTTCTCCCATTAAATTATCTTTATCCCCTCATCGCTATCTTTTGACTTTTTGCTTACAAAATAACATCTCTAGATTTTTTTTCATTTTTTTTTTTTTTTTTTTCATTTTTTTAACAAAAACACAGAATAACCAGTAAGGAACGACTGGTCCTCGGCTCTAACACAGGCATCATTCCATGGAGATGTTTGATTCCAGTGACGGGACGCCCCAACTCGCAGGTAACTGAATCCAGCTGCTAATTTGTGGGACCACATCAAATGCTTCTTATCTAACATGGACTTTGATAAATAAAAGACAAGCGGGTGCGTATTGTTCTGAGAGTCCCGATAACCCCGTGGCCTCAGTTCTATAATTCTAGCACTAAAATGAGTTGACAGAAAGGAAGTGACTGATGAAAGCAACAAACGTTTCCTGCTCTCATCCCGAATTACCATAAGCAGCAGTCAGACTTAGGAGACGTACAACAGAAAATAATTAAATACTGTTAAGTGTCAAAATTAACAACTGAGACGTGGGGTATATGAGATCCAGAATGATAAAACACTATGGAGTTAAATTAAAAGCATATTAAAGGACCACTAAATATTAAATGAATCATTTATCCTACCCCTGCTGGCATGACTAATGAGCTGCGTTATAATAGCGGTAAGACAAGAAACGCGTAGGGTTTAGCAAGATGTGACGCATCCTGAATACCCTCTGGTATAAAAGTAAGGAGTGACTGGCATTTGAACCCTGCCAGACAGAAGTGCAAGATGGAGTCTTTTTGCCATGGGGGAAACTAGACAATATTGAAATTTTCAAAACAGCCCCATGTTAGCTGCATGAGGTCGCGCGTTTCGCCAGCAGAATTTTGCTTTACGTTCTGTCTGGATTTCATCTTTATTATATCCGAACCACATGACATAATGGACACGGTCGTCATTCCGGTTCTGCTTACTGGCTATAAATTACGCAAAATGCAGAAATTACAATACAGCGCAGAATTATAACTCTGTGGAACGTGACGGTTGTACAGACGGAACTCGCGCCTCTGCCAAACTACATTCATACTAATTTTTTACTGCGATTTGCCTCCTCTCTAGGGGTAGAAGTGTTTTCCTAACAGGAGTCTGCGGTGGAAAAGGTCACAAATTATTAATGTGATGTTTAGTGGTCCTTTAAAGGCCAAGAAGAAGTTCTCAGACCATAAAATGGTTCTAGCTCAGGGGTTACTTCTTACATCCTTACTATCTATAGCACGGGCTTGCTACAACTGACACATAAATATTGAACTCTGAAGCAATGACCTGTGAAACAGAGGAAGGGATGACATGACTGAACACCATTTATACACATATTATGTAGAGGAGTTTATACGTTTATAAATTCCACTGTAGTATTATAAGCGCCTTCTTACAGCTACTATCCGTTCTGAAGCATCCTGGACCCCACCTTTAACTTAACAGCTGATGGGTGACTAAAAGCCCCTTTTATCCCCCACCCAACACATCAATGATGGTGAACAGCACAGAATGCCCTCAGATATGACAGTAGAGGCAGCCATTTTGTGGAATAAACCAATGCAGCCAATCACATCTCTAGGAAGCAGTGACATCACTGAGGCCCATCATGCCACTGCTTCCTAAAGGAAACACCATCCGTGGTCTCAAGATGTCTGCCTCCACCGTGTATAGACGGCGGGTGCAATCTAACCAATAAGGGACAAACCAGAAAAATGGATCCAATTGAAAATAAACGAGACAGGCAAAACACGTGTAATAACCCCCCCATTTCAATGGTCATGTCAAGATAATGGTCCCATCGCTACCTCTGCACCAGGAGCCCCAAAACACTTTTAGTCACAAGTGGAAGTGGAGAAGGTTCTGCTGTCCTCTAGAGGCACAATATATAGGTTATATTTGGGTCCTATCGCCCATTTCGGGTTGTTCGGATAAAAGCACACAGAAAGCTTAGTCTCATCCAAACCTGTCGGGGGGACTAGGGGGGAAATACTATCAATTGCAGTTGAAATGTAACACAGGCAACACATCGGGACAGAGAATCCATCTCCCACATACTGTATCATGAGACAAAGTAAATCAGTTTTGGTTAAAATCAAGGCAAAATCCAGTTCCTAAAGGTAGAGCTGAATAGCTTTTTTCTTTTTCCTTCTTCCTTTTCAGAAGCGTGTCGACCCTGCTCCAGTGAGGGTTAACATGATACAAATGTTCCACATACATCCTTTTTATGTTTTGTTTTTTTTGCAATCCACACCAAGTACCTGTTGACGTAAAAGTTTTGACACTTCTCACTTGAATTCCTCACAAGGGGAAAAAAAGACCAAATTCCACTGCGGTCACACTACAGCGAAAATACCTTCTTGCTCATTGCGAAACGCGTGAAGGCCAAATTTATTTTAAAAAATAAAAAGTTGCAATATTTACAGTTTAGCCGCCTGACCACTTCTTTTTTTTTTTTTCTCCCCAGGTCCACGTAAAGAAAAAAAAAAAAAAAGGGCTCGATTACAACACAGTTCAGTTATGCGGCTACCGCTGTAGCTGTCTTTGGCAAGAAGTCAACACATTAACCCTCTATGTCACCTTCTGCCCATTTCACTCTGTCTCATAAAGTGGATGTTGTTAGCGCTGTCTGAGAGTTCCGGGTACTGCTCTACGGAGATGGCGTAATAGCCGTCGTATCCCTGAACCCGACCTGTGCTCAGTAGCTGCTGTTTCTCTCCTTCAGTCCATGCCCGGAGACCCTCCTCCCCGTCCACAAGTCTCTGCTGCTCTTTGAGCCATGCCTGAGAAACGGCTCTTTGCCTGGCCAGTTCCAAGACACGGACCTTCTCCTCGTCCAACGTGCCCCCGTAGCGAGTGTTCAGGCACAAAGGTCCATACTGTAGCTGGATGTCCGTGTATCGTCTAGTCCTTGTGCCAAGAACTGTATTGATCTGCGATACCGTGACGTTGACCCCGTTCTCCAAGGTCCGCCTGCCCCCGCTGAGCCCTAATATAGACAGGTCACTCTCTGGGGGCGCCTGCTTGATAAAGTAATGAGTGTCAACACCATCGATGGTGAAGTGCAAGGTTTCCAGGTAGTGGGCATTGTTCAAAATGGCAGCAACGCGCCTCCCGTCCTCGTTGGCCACGCTGATGATGTCGGTGGTGACTCTGCCATCTTTCATGGCAAACTTTACACCTTTTCCAAAGATGGAACCCATGGAGGCGAAATTCTTACTCTGTTTCTGCTGGCGGCAGCCGGCCATAGGGGAGGTGTAGACGGGATCGAAGCGTTCCAAAGTCACAAACGCCTTCAGCTGCTTCTGAACCTCACACTGGACCCCCAGGATCGACTGCAAGAAGAGAGAAAAACTGTTACTATTTTAAGCATATCGGCAAATGTCATATTATAATGGTACGGGGATCACGGATGTAGAACGGTGGATGCAGCATTTACGTTAGAACAATCTCATAATATGATACAAACAGTTACTTGTGTCCGACCGCATATAAACCAATCATGTATTTTTTTTATTCTAATGAAAATTAGATTAACATAAAGAAATCTTTATATATAGATGATGATCTCCGATTGGTTGCTAATGTACATTCAGACGTTTAATGAAATTGTTCCAAAATAGTCCTCAAAAAACACAAAGCGTTGCACAAAGTTATATAAGAAAGGAATATAAATCCATTACATAGATAAAAATTAATATATTTATATATAGCATTTAAATGCGAATTACATGTCATTTTTATAACATTTCGGTCATGAATAAAATAAAATGTTTATGTATAGAGTCAGAAATAGAGACGTTATACTATACTTAGCACAGTCATTGTTGAATTACGAGTAATGGTTCCACATCTCTGCTTTAGAGGTTATTAAAGGCTAAACTTTAGAGGTCTGAATATAACCGCAATATAAAGTAATAAAAAAATATATAAATAAGCTTTAGGGAGCATAACATTTTGCAGTTTTGTTTGAAAAACTTTTTTTCCCAACACGGTAATTGAATAATGACATATTTTGTGCATTCCCGTCGACTCCCAGAATCCCCTTGTGCTGCCATTAACCTAACTTTGTGGGTGGGCTGGCTGAAGGGGTCTCTAATCTGCGAGCACCCTCTGCTTCTCATCCCATTTAGCTCCAAGTTTAAGATGACTGATCTGCAGTGTTTTCAGCTACAAAAGAAATGTCAAGTGGGGCTGTCAAGCTATTAGAACTTACTTGAAGGGCAGCAGAGAATGACTTTCAGTGGTTTGAAGAACCAGCAGCAAGGTCAAAGTTTACCCAGAGACTGTTACCATCGGGGCTTCTTCAAAGCCACTGACTTTTCCCCGACTCTTTTGCAAAATGGTTTTGGAATTTTATTTTAAAACTGGCAGAGAACACATTGTAATCTCTTTAAAAGCCGAAGCTCAGACAGGGCAACAGGCGTGAAATATATTAATGTTAATTCTTGTTTTTCGGCACATATTTTAGAATTTTAAAAGAATGGAGAGAAAAGTGCAGGAGTTACGGCGGCTTTGAAATGCGCTCTTAGGATTTGACGATGCCTTTGTCTAATGAAGGCCTTCAGACATACATAATTGATTGCATCACAAATTAAGAAGCCGTTTAGCTGTTACCGTCTGAAAGTGTAGAATCCATTATGTGTCGATACAAGCGCACGGTGTGAAATCTGACAGATAAGAGTGTTTTAACCCTGAAACCACCGCGCTAGAGACGGTCAGCGTCCTCGAACATTTGGAGAGTGGATGGTACCTCTGATCCCCTAGGAATATTTACATCAGGCAGAGACCTGAATTAACAAGCACGTGCCCTTTTGACAAAAAAAACAAAAACTTTTAGATTGTACCAAGCTTCTCTGGGTCTATCTGTTCCCACTGCACATGAAAGACGCAGGTCCCCCTAGGAATCTGACCTGCTTTACTTAACAATTAAACCTTGTTCAAAGCCAGCGAGTAATTAATGAAAGACATTGTACTGTACTTTTAATATTCACAGACTTTAAGGGGAAAAAATAAAGTACTGACTTTTCCACTCAAGATTCGTTAATAATAAATCTAGGAGTTTCATAGAGAAAAATAAATAAATAAATCAATTACTGGTTTAATTAGTAGGAACACATCTCTGTGCGTGTCTGTTAAGGCATCTCGCCAGCGGATGCTAAAGCTCATGTACGGTATAGAGAAGCTCATTAAACAGACAGTGCTCTAGCAAACTTGGAGATTTGACAGCAATGTTATCAGTGCAAACTGTGGGCCAGCCTTGGAAACTTGGATCTAGAACAAAGATCTTCCTTTCTGTTACCATCATCAATCTTTGGTCTGTTCGACCACATAGATTCGATTCATCAAGTCACAGAATTTGTGGATTATCCTGTCTAATGTTTTTGGAGTTCTGGTCTAGATGCAGATCAGTGGTTTTTAATATGTGAGTGTCTTGAGGGTGCGGATTTGCTGTAACTTTAGAGTCCATCTTTTCTTTGAAATAAGTTTGTGCAATGCATTAACCGGTATAAAGCTACAAGATCATCTTACAATCTGCAGACTCGTTCCGCTGTCATGGAAAAGCTATGGTATTTGCACGCACCTCTTACAGGGTCATAGGCAATCCTAAGGGGGGGTTTCTAGTGCCCGGAAACCCCCCTCCAAGTCTGTGGCACTGTATTATTGAGGTGGCTGGACCCTGCCCCCACTTCACACAGCTCTGCTTGAAAAGGGAGAGCTGCACCTAACAGTAGTGCACGCAGTATTGCCCATGTATATTATGGGGATAGGAAGAGGTGGAGAGCAGCCAAGCACTGTCTAATATTACAGCCTTGTTCCCATGCATGCTGTTCACGCCCACTGGCGGCGTGGTATGGAAACCCCCCTCTACAAATCCTGCGTTTGCCCCTGCGGGTGCTATAGCTGAATATACAACTGAGGCTTGAATCTTAGTGATAAGTATCTGAAGACCGTTGAAGACAACTTTTCAGAACAGCTGATCTAGATTCCTAACACTATAGTGAAGTCAGCGTATACCATGGTGTAATTAGATCTTGGATGATATGGATGAAACAAGAAAGTGGTGATTGAAATCTGGGAAACAAACACAAGTTTAGCGACACAGGTCCATAACTTGGGACGGACATTGACATTAACACAAGGTTTAGTACTCGTGAACCATCAGGTCACTGTGTGCTCGCAGCTCGGCAGGATGTACACAGTTTGTGGCCAGTATACCGATGTCACACGTTACCTTGCTGTTATCCCACTCCTGAGTCTTCATCTGAGTGTTGATCAGCTCGTACGACGGCTCCATCGCATCGAGATCGGGCCTGGGGTAGCCAGGGATCACGTTGTGCAGCTGGAAACCGAAGGTGAGAAGCCAGCTGTTGACATCTGGAACGTGGGGCAAAGAACGAGAGAACAGTTAGGAACTGTGGTCACTTATATATCTAATAATCTTTGCTTTTATTTACTTTGAAACATAATTTAGCTTCCTGTATTCAATCTCATCACAAAACAAACAACAAGTTTAAGTTTTCCTGCTTAATCGATCTGAACATTCCGCCTGCGTAGACCCGTCGTGCTTCTACAAGAGCCGAGCACAGCGGCCTGTTCTCACTTGGCGATAACGCCGGCTCTATACCATCAACCAGCTTAAGGCTGGTTACCGGGTCAGGATTATTGTTGGTCACACAGGTGAGTGGCCAAATCACACAAGATAAGACAACCACATATTCTGCCAGGCTCGATAAAGACCCATGACAGGACTATAATCTGGTATTGTCACCGTTCTGGGCCCACAGTCGCTGCTATATTACAGATTGCGGCCAGATTTAGACTACCTAACGATTAACAACACTAGCAATTAGTGGCACCACAACTACATATTGTAGAAGGAAAATACAACAAAAACAGCTGCAGACTCCAATTTAAAAGAAAAAAATAAGAGTGAGATTTTTGTGCTAAATTTTAAAACATACAAAACAGATAATAATTATGTTCTCCTTAATGCGATGTTTAAAAATACTATAATTACACACAGTTTTGATGATGGTCATTTTACTAAACTCTCTACAATCTCCCTAAAGAGGGACGATGCTGTGTTGTGGGCTGTAATGATACAACGCTGTAGACTGGGATGTAATCACCAGGTGTGAGAGCTTTAGGTGCGATATCTGCATTGTACAAGGATGGTAACACTGTGCATGGTCTACTCACATCCGCTGCCTCAGCCATGGCTCCTAACTTAATTACCAACCACATCATACCCTGCTTTTTAATAATGTCCTTGGAAAAAGCGCTGAGGGCACGATCAAATACCACGATTAATTAACTGCCATCTTGTTAGTTTTAGACGTTACCGTCTAATGATGCTGCCGTAAGATGCGCTCGTTAAGCCCGTGAGCAGCGGATGCTGACAGGAAGCCCGGCTGCAGAAAGACATTTTTAGCGGCTTATTGGATTAAAAACTTGCAGAGGTGACAACAAATGGACAATGAACTTGTTCGTTAATGACAAGGCAGGGAGTGGGGAGAAGAGAGTACACGGATACATCTATGTACGTGCGTCTACACATGGAAACTAGGTGCTCAGTGAAAGAAAAAAAAAAAAAACAGTATAAAAATATACAACCCAAATGTTTTGTGATTTTTCTATTTCTATTTAATTGCTATTTGTGGCTTGTCTCTGTGTCCAGCAAGTGGCCCTCACTGCTCTTTAGTTGCTCTTGAGAGCCGAACTGTAAGAAGAATTAGTGCAGCCAATTAGCACCTGCCCCTAAACAGAAGAGATGGCCAATCATAATGTCTCAGAAGAGGGTGGGATCTGACAACCTACCTTAAGCTGGGTGCACACTACAGAAAATGTCTCCAGATAGGATATAGTTAACGATTTTACCAGCGACTTAAAGTCATGATCAGCAGCCGATTCCTGTGTACACACTATACACGTTTTACACAATTTACTGTCAGATCTGTGATCTTCATCTGTCATAACCATCGGCTGAAAAGATTGTGACTCTGCACACTCCATAGAGATCTATGGACACTGCCGGTCCTGAGTGCATACACACTGCAGGATTGGCAGGACATCGTTCCATCGTTTATAGAGATTTTTAGTCTGTTTATAAAATCAAATCAAACGAT
Organism: Mixophyes fleayi; assembly: GCF_038048845.1. Taxonomy (NCBI): domain Eukaryota; kingdom Metazoa; phylum Chordata; class Amphibia; order Anura; family Limnodynastidae; genus Mixophyes; species Mixophyes fleayi. The sequence continues at coordinate 19,703,007 of NC_134403.1, forward strand.
ACGATGAGCTTTGGAACGATGAAACATGATCGTGGGGCAGTACACACTAACGCTATATCGGACCTAATGGTCTGTGATTGGCACAATAATTGGTTGAGAAACCTGTAGAGTGCACCCAGCCTTATACTATGAGCACCAGAGGATAATGCATCTATACGGATGTAGATACATGGTCATCTATTCAACCAAACTACCAGGCATCAATTATAGATATCTACACCATACCTCCAGATCATGGCCATGGGTAAACAATCAAATTTATACATATCTATTAAATTTAGGGGGAAAAAAAAAAAAAAAAAAAGACTAGCTCAAATAAATTAATGCAAATTGCATAATAACAGGCAATAAAAACGCTGTTTGTGGAATCTAATAATGGTTTGGAAAACAGTAATATTTTTTTATTTTTCTCTCCTGCTGTCTGCACTCTGCCAGGGTGACCCCAATCATGAATATACCCAATGTACCATCTTATACTATCGCTGCCAATGGTGAGAACGTTTCTACAGCAGTGATAATGTTCTTTGCTGGGAGCCAACTTTTGTTGTTGTTTTTGGTTTTTTTTTTAATTGGGAATGGTCATATCAGTTTAATTAGTTTTTGGCCACCTTCAGGGAGAAAATAAAATTTCTGGCACAGACCAGGATACTGAAAAGAAAACACATATCTCCCTGTCCAACCGCTCGGAGGAGCCAGAACGTATCTAGGTATATTCTGCTTCTTGGGAATTGGACAGGAAATGTGGCCTTTCCCCTGCGCTGGTGCCAAGAAAACACATTTATCTTTTCTACACAGATGGGAAGACTTGGAAGTTGGGCCCAAGTATCTGTTGGACAGTGTGTATGATGTGTGGTACTCCAAAAAGCGATCTAGGGTGAAAATTGAAATCTAGACTTGTGTGTAGGCACCACTGGCACGACCATCAACTGCAATAAACTTCTGAGTAAACAAAACGAATGCATGGTATCTGCTGGTCATCCAAAACACACGTACGTCTCTGATCTAGAAGACCAGCAGCACATCGAAGTATCTATGGGGAATAATTAGGTCTTTTATAACTCTATGTACGTCATGAACTGAACCTTTGTTCTCTGACAAGCTCTATTGTATCTCAAATTGCAAACTAAACTGGCTTTATATTCCTAGCAGATAAGACAGGTGTAGTGTGTTGCACCCTCAACTTCCGTACATTAAAGTTCTACCCCTCGGAGCTGCTGTTGTGAGACAATAGGCACCCTACACTTGTCATGGTCAAAATGACAACACCAAGAGATATCCAGGAAGACATCAATTAGACCTTTGTCCCAGAGATAGTTTTTTCCTTGCAATCCAGAATTGTACATTGAAAAGCCTAAAAATGACAGTAATTATAGACCATGAAGCGTGTTGAAAATAAAGAGGCATCAACGAGTGAGTTCACGTAACCCTGATGTAAAGCTTTAAACCTTATCCATTGTAGGTCTGAAGACTGCAATAGCCTAAGAGAAAGTGCAAAACGAGTGGAGAAAAGTGGCCACTTAGTCTCACAATGGACTCAATTTATGGTGGATCAGTCCAATCTTTGACATCTAACCTCACCACTTCCAGTGTAGAAGAAGAACATGCACATGAGTTATATGTCAATATAGGTCTTACCTGTCATGTAGCACTTAGTGTCCTGAGCTCTGCTTACTGGATTGTTATTCTTAAACATGTACAGATTGAAGGGTATTATGTTGGAGATGCTAATCTGCTTCCACATGTCATGATCGGGACTTGTCCATCGCCCAGCTAGCACGTCATACTCCCTTCGACCCATGTGGATGAGCTTAGTGAGATGGTCAAAGAGACCTCCATGGTAGCCTACAATGAGCTGGAAGTTAGGGTTTGAGTCTAGGTAGATTTCACCATACGCAGTGTATAGAATTTGCTTGATCATTAGTCCAGAGCCAGTGAAGACAGCCATGGGGGTTCCTATGTTGTCACAGGCAATGTAAAACTCATCCCCGCTGCTTAACTCCATGGCGAAGAGGTGGCCTTGCAGGTCGTAATACAAAGAAGCAATCTCAGAGCTCGAGTGATTGTAGAAGTGTGTGATCCTGGTGGGGTTGGCAAGGTCGGCATAGAAGAACTGTAAATGTTGACCGTTATGTGTCTTTCGGGAGATTCTCCTTCCAAGTCCGTCGTATCTGTATTTCACACTCCAGCCGCTTATTTTATTATAAGCTTTGATGAGGAGCCCAGCAGAGTTATACTCAAAGATATCACTGCCTCTCTGCTTGAGGAATCCATCTTCATCTAACCGATACTGGACATCACCTAGTCTCGTTATCCGGTCCCGCAAATCGTACCTCAACGGCATCAGACGGATGCTGTTTCCTGGATTCAACAAGTGCAGATTTCCATTCAAGTCATAATTGTATCTCCATTGCTGTTTGTCATTAACAAACACTGTTTGTAGCTGTCCATCGTTATCATATTCATAGGTGTACCGGGTAGAGTTTGCGTAGGGACCGACCTTCAATTCTTTCTTTACCACTCGACCCATATTGTCGTACTGTATCAGCATCCAAAACATCATGGATCTAAAGATCTCATACTGCAGCTCCCGCACTCGGCCGTAAGTGTCAAACTGTTTTGTGTGCGTCATAACCGCCGTCGTGATGATCTGGTTAATATTGTAATAAATTACTCCAAATTTACCAAACTGTTCTGTCTTGCCGGAGACATCGTCATATCTGTACAGGTCAATAGGCAACGGTGTCTCGTTAATGACAGCCTGCATGCTGGTGACTCGGAAACTGTTGTCGTAATTGTAATCAAATCTGGCATTCACCATTCCTTCCTCAGTGAATCTGAATATCTGTCGGTCAATCAGTGGTCCTATCTGCCGGTAACGGATCGTGCACGTGAAGCCTTCGTTTTGCAAGTTGACGGTCTTCAACATGCCGGCCGTCTCATCGTAAGTGAAAGCTATTTTGGTGGTATCGTACAAGATCTCGGCAAGCTTGGACAGCTTGCCGTATTTGTATATTATACGCCTCCCAGTACCCATATATAATGTTTGTAAGAGTTGCCCTTCTTCTGAAAAGTCCTGCAGCACAGAAGCATTGCCCTCAGGAGGTCGGTAAATATTCCGATAGTATCCGATGGAGCGGACGGTCTCCAAAGTTTGCCGGGCAACATTGGGCATAGTTACCGAAGAAAGTCGATTGTTTTTATCAAACTCAAAAATGTACTGTCTCTGGCTATGAAGTAGTAACACCATTGACTATGGAAGAAGAAAACAAAACATTTGATGAGTATTACTGTAGATACATTGGTACAAAAACTATTCTATGTTATTTATGGGTTTTAAAAGTTAAAGTAACCATAATGACAGAAATAATTTCCCCATGTTTTGGCTATTGCCGTCTAATTATTAACGCTTAGATCTGTCCTGGACTATAGAAGATGTCATTGTTGGGTAATGACGACTACGCGTAGACCAGCGTGTCCGGTAAAGGGTTTCATTTTTTTAAAATGCCAAATTCTGGAAATTCTACCATTATACATGCTATTGCATGCTAAAGTGAGTCAATTATTCTTACATTTTTGTTAAATATCGCTACTTGGGGCACTAATAAACTGAGTGTATGTGGATATATTAAGTTCCCTAAGCTGAGCAACCAAAGCGGCTGCTTGCATTTTTATTAAAATAAATAAGTGGATGAAGGCCATTTGTGCAGAATAGCTATGAATATATATTTTACTGGACAATTCTAGACAAGAAAGAAATTCTTCACACCTTCTCCAGGTACGTATAGGTCCAAGACTTCCCATCGGCAAAAGTCCTGGAGATGAGTTTTCCGGCCTGATCATACTCCATCCTCTCCGACATGGTCCCTCTTTGTATTCCTGCCACGTGGCCTCCGGGAGAGTAAGTCACATTCACTCCGTTTAAACCGTTAGACGGAGACCAGAGACTGGGCCTGCCAGCGTGATCGTACAAAATTCTCAGGGTGAACTTCCGATGGTCGTCATTAATCTTCTCCGTCCTTGTAACGCGATCGAAATCCAGAGACAGCAAGTTTCTATTGTGTACCTGCGGGAATATACAGATACAAGCAGTCAAATAAACACAACTATGAAACAGTTAGAGGTCATCCGTTTTTTTCATGCTTGCCCTTCATTTTCTATCAAATTGTTCAGCAGTTATTTGTAGGATTCCATTTTAACTACGTGTAAGTAAGTTCACCACATAGTGCTTAATGATGTCACTTGTTTCTAGTGAACGAATAAAATGAGAACTCATGGGAACTTTTTCAGCCACAGTATGTAGGTGACAGATTCTCGAACAGGTTATTTATCATTTTATAATTTTGTTTTAAGATATAAATCCATAGAAATCACCTCTGATTTGTGAGTGTTTACACAGCAACAATGGAAAATACAAACCGCGGTAACTATTTTAAATCTTTACCTCATGATACCCTGCCATGCAGCAAGGCAAAGAGGTGGTACAGGTGCCTGACAAGAAGATTAAGGGGTATATTTACTAAACTGCAGGTTTGAAAAAGTGGAGATGTTGCCTATATCAACCAATCAGATTCTAGCTGTCATTTTGTAGATTGCACTAAATAAATGATAGCTAGAATCTGATTGGTTGCTATAGGCAACATCTCCACTTTTTCAAACCCGCCGTTTAGTAAATCTAGCCCTAAGGCTTTCTCAATAGATTTAGGAACAGCAGACACAGGTGTCCTCACACTGGGGACTCGTATTCACCTCATAATGTTTACATATTACATTCATAGTATTGGCATCTATAAACGGAGGGCTTTACTTTACTTTTTGTCTACAACAACTTTTAGATAAATCATTTGTAAGATGCTGCATTTACTTTGTGCCAATGATGAACATTAATAGAGCTTAAAGTGCAGCAGTCGTCTCTCAACGTGGAGGCAGCCATATTGTGGACTGGGATCTTCCTCATAAGCATGCAGACCACTTTTAGAACGTTCATGGCAAAAAACGAAAACGATAACTTCCTCTCTTAGCCCAGATTGTTATTTTCACCTAGTTCCAAGCTTTAAAGTGCATCAGTCACTTACACACCGCAGAAGAAGCCATTTTGTGTAATGAACCAATAGCCTACCAGTTCCTTAGGAAACAATGACATCAAGTGCAGTATACGAACCGTCAATGTTTTTGACAGAAAAGTTGTAAAAAAATAAGTTATAATTAAAAAACATATTCAGAGAAAAAGATTTTACCCTCAGACGGCGTCCAAAAACGGTGACCTGCCCCCGCGCCTGTTCCTTGCGCTGTCGCCACTCGACCAAGTTGAGGCCATTGTCTATGGGCAGGGTGACATTGCGTTTACCCACGGTGGGGTTGACGGTGCCCGCCAGCAGGTGAGGCTCTGTCTGTAGGGCGACCTCCATCCCGTTAGCTAGAATGAGTCTCAATGAACCGTCTGCGCCAATGTAATAGCTGTTCCTCACTTGGTCTGCAAAAAGCAATGCATTCTGGGTATTTATCAAAGGACATTTTCTGAGAACAGCAAAATAACTAACACACATCATGCAAAGATACAATAAAAAATCCAATCTTAAAGCAAACGCATAAATTAATTATGATTAAGTACTGAACAAAAGAACAATCAGTAATATGGACAATGGGCCTGAGTCATTAAGGAGAGCAAAGCATAATAAAGGAGTAACATTTGCACCTGGGCAAAACCATGTTACATTGGAGGGGGAGGTAAATTTAAAATGTGGGGACATATTTATAGTTGGTGTAGAACATGTCCTAGATCAACTTTAAATTTCAGTGTAATTATAAAGTTAGCAAGTATTTGTGTGCTAGATGAAAAAACTGCCAGTATTTAACTTATATGCAAAATAATAAACTCATTTGCACCCCTTGAATTGTAACATGGTTTGTCCCAGAGAACATTTACTCCTTTTTTGCCTTAATGACTCAGGCCCAATATATATAACTAGCGATGACACAACTTTAATATATGAGATGCGGTCACAAGTTCTGTAATGGAAGTTGACAAAAACTTTACATCCCGATTTCTGGCTTGTCGTACTTTTACAATGATTATAATTTTCTTCCTTCCCTCTGACTATCTATAGGTTCGAGAATAAACAACAAACAAAAACCAGAGATCTACAGGACAACAAATCAAACAGACAAAAGAGAACACGGATAAATGAGAAAATTATAAGAGCAAAGAACGGCTTGTGTTCTAATATCTTAATAGGCTGGTGTCACATAAGGAGTTTTTCTGCTCCATTATTTTCTCATGAAAAAGCGGCAAATTTTATTTTTTGCTAAGACGCTGTCCTATTGAAATAAATAGCTTTTGTCCAGATGGTGTCACACAAGCAGATTTTATGCTCCGGTACCCTATAAAAAGCTGCATGAGACATTTAGAGCCGGAATAACAGCTGAAACAGACAAACGTCTCCTAGAAGGTCTGTATGATCTCTCCTGAATCTGTCACACGAGCGATGAAATGGCTCTTCAGAAACTGCTCAGACAACATGTACAGCATTCATGCTGCTGGTGTGAACAACGCTCAGAAATAAATAAAAAAAACAAAACAGCTTATCTGGCTTTATAACAAGTTATAAGATTGTACCAAATATTAAAATCATTATGTCACAGCTGTCTGCTGATAAGACGTAACATCACTACACTTATATTATAATATTATAACCTCTCATAGGCTATTACAGTGTATAGGTTTCCCGTATATAACTCACCTTGCAGCAGCGTATAGAAGGCTCCGGAGGCGGACAGGTTGGTGGTTATAGTAACGTCGTCCTTATTAGATGTCTCCACCTGGACATGGACGGAGCTGTCGGTGTCGCTGTGGAAGCTGCTCACCTGCCCGGTGGGGAACGTCACGTTGGTCAGTCGCCCAAAACTGTCGAACCTGTATAAAGACGAGAAGCACAAATGAGACCACGGATCACCATACAGCTGAAAATGTGTGCTGCGCTGACACAGAGGCATGATGGGAAACCGGACTGCCCTTAAAGGTGTCCCAGATACTGGCACAGTGGGGGCAGCCATCTTGCCGTCAGCCACGCATTTCTATATTTTTCAGAGCGAGAAGACATTGTAAAAGGATCTCGTCTTACTTATACTATCCTACGTACTACGGATTTGAAAATGTTTTAGTTTAAGATGTTTAACTTCCTAACAGCAGTGAATGTTTAAACAGAATATGAACTATGAGCGATGAAACAGAGCAAAAGGTGTTGTTATTTCATTGTAGTGATAGAATAATTTCCATGTTTGTATGAAACCTGTCCTGAATCTCTCCCCAGCCAGCATCCATGGTTCGCAGGCTAAATGCTGCATGCCAGCATTGTACTATGCAGTACCAGCATGCATGGTTCGCAGGCAGAAAGCTGCATGCCAGCATTGTACTATGTAGTACCAGCATGCATGGTTCGCAGGCTGAATGCTACATGCCAGCGTTGTACTATGTAGTACCAGCATGCATGGTTCGCAGGCAGAAAGCTGCATGCCAGCGTTGTACTATGTAGTACCAGCATCCAAGGTTCGCAGGCAGAAAGCTGCATGCCAGCATTGTACTATGTAGTACCAGCATGCATGGTTCGCAGGCTGAATGCTGCATGCCAGCGTTGTACTATGTAGTACCAGCATGCATGGTTCGCAGGCAGAAAGCTGCATGCCAGCGTTGTACTATGTAGTACCAGCATGCATGGGTCGCAGGCAGAATGCTGCATGCCAGCGTTGTACTATGTAGTACGGATCTCCACCCACAGTGTGCACATCAACATTTGCCAAGATTAATTTGCAATCCCTATTAAGGAAACTATACATTATGAAGAGCGAACAAAGAGTATCATGGCTGAATGCTGTCATATTATTGCAATATACACAACCAGGTAAGTATCCCTACACCTAGCCGTTATTGAGTACTCGTCCACCTTCAGGATGCTGTGGTCTAGTAACGCTGCATCCTGCGTGGTGCACAGTCATGAAATATAACCTTCACATTACACTGAACATGCCTCTGAAAGCAGGAAGGGTGCACACGAGAACATGTATGTCTGTGTATGTTAGGGGATTTAGATTATAAGCTCCAACGGGACAGGGACTGATGTGAATTAGTTCTCTGTACAGCGCTGCGGAATTAGTGGCGCTATATAAATAAATGATGATGACATATGGATACAGTCACGTACATACCCTCAGAACACAATTACATTCTAAAGTCTTTCAGATAAACAAATATACTGAAAAACCACAAACATTGTCGGATGAGAAAAGCATCAACATTAAGCATTTTTTGTTCTTCAAGGACTGGGAAATGAAAGTGTAGACCTGGGGTCCGGCTGTGAGACGGACGTGTATGTAGGACGGTCTGCAGACTCCCTGCAAACGGCCTTCACTTTTATAGTTTTCTTTTACAAGAAAAAGAAACGGTACGTTCAGTAACCAACACAAATGTATTCCGTAGCGCTTCTTGGTCCAAATGTGGGGTCAAAAGGAAATTAGTGTCACGTTTTATTTTTACAAAATGTTTTCCAAAACGCTGCTATGAAAACGTTTCATCAGATTTATCCGCCTCCCCGCGGACTTTAGCGCATTTCTGTTGGCGGAGGAGTCTCCAACAAGCATGACATAACGCGCACTGGGCGGACCATTTTGGCGCCGTGGTGCGCTCATTGCTCTTTGTAAATGTGGAGTGCAGACGACCGGTGACGTCACGCCCTGTGTTCCGTAAAAAACATTACATGAAAAAAAGCAAAACAAACCCAGCAATGTTAAAATTCAAACAGTATTAAGTGTTAGATTGTTTATTAAACAGAGTGAATAAAATAAATGTGTAAATGAATCTTATAATAACTTTATATGTTGTCTAGACACACTGCTGGTAATTACTGTTAGTGTTAGCTGGGGGATAGAAACGGTGTATTATAATGTATCTGTTACATGAGGATACCAGCGTGTTACATACGTGTATAGGAAGGCGCTGACAGTACAAAACAGAAATAACTTTCCTGATTAGACCGACAGAGGTTACTCCCAACCTCTGCTAACCCCACTCTCCAGCTTGTGGGACAATAGCTTTCAATAGTCCTTCAAAGTTGAAGAATCTGTTTTAGAAATCTTATTTTTGTGTGTGTATTATGGTGACATGGTTTATAGTCTGAGTTAATCACCAGTTCTGTTTATTTCCTAAAATAAAGAATATGTCTATGTGATGTTGAATACTTGCGTGTCAAAAAAGACAAAAGTATTATAGGAGTGATACTTCATACTTGTCAACCTTTGACTAGTGAATTCCGGGAGATCCCGAACAGGGGGTGTTGTTGGAGGGCGGGAGGGAGCGTGGCACGATCGTGTCATTTTGACCCCACCTCGCGACAATAACCTAATTTTTGCTGCATGGGTGGGGCCAAAATGACGCAATTCGCCACGAATCGCGTCATTTTTGCGAGTAAATTGCAGTATGTGGGATACTTGCCTGCTCTCCCAGGAGTCCGGGAGACCTACCCGGATTTCGGGAGTCTCCCGGACATTCCGGGAGAGTTGGCAGGTATGTGATACCTTTATTGACTAACCAAAATACATTTTTATATTTGCTAGCTTTCAGACCACAGAGACTCCATCAGGAAAGTCATTTGTAACCTGCCTGATGAAGGAACCTCTGTGCTCTTAAAGCTAGCAAATATAAACATTTATTTTGGTCAGCCAATAAAGGTATCACTCCTATAATACTTTTGTCTTTTTTGACAGGAAAGTATTCAACATCACAGATTTTTCTGGCTGACACGGTACAGCAATAAAAATAAAAATAATTCTACTCATTCATTAAAATAAAGAAATAAAGGGACGTATTATTCAGACAACAAGCTTATCAGCGTAATTGTAATTACTAAAACCAAATGGTTACTACACAAGAACGTCATCAAAATGCTATTGTTCACCCAGGGAACCACAAGCTAAAACGCTCTTCGGACCACACAGCACTGATCAAAAGCCCACGAACGATGGGTTCAAGATGCACCACGCCCAACATGTCAATGTTCATAACTTTTGAAGAGTCCAGCATTCACTTATCATACTAGCCTAGTCTTCTGGAATATCGGGAGACTCCCCAATTTCGGGTAGCTCCCCTGGACCCCCGGGAGAGAAGGTCTTTCTCCCGAATCTCACCCATTTCCTAGTGAAGTGGGTGGAACAGTGGCCTCAAAGATGTGGTTGGTGGTGAATCGCATGATTTTGTCTCTGCTCCCTGCGGTGAAACACCGCAATCGCGTCATAGGGGGCATGGCCAAAATGACTCGATTTGGTGCGTCACCCCCCTCCTTCTTGCCACTTGACCTCCCCCTTCCAGGAAACCCCAAAATTTTGGAAGTATGCAGTTAAGGGATTAATGGTGTGATCACTATGGGGTAAATAAAGATATTTGTAGACAGATCTCTTACACTGTATCAATAGTCAGTGACTAATATTCTTAATATATTTTTAAAAAAGTTGGACAGTTTGAATATATCCTCACACAATCAGCTTCTCAAATATAGATAAGTTGTCACGTAAATGTGGTGGAAACACTGATATCCACATGCCGGCAATTGAATTACACGTGTGGCAAGTTAATCCACTTATCAACAAGACTTTGGTACTTGAATTTGTGGTTAAATTAAGGCAAACTGGGCAAACTCTGACCCTTGATTGTGCTGCCGTTTTATTTGGGTTCCTGTAGGAAACTGAGTAATTATTCACAAAATGATGCAGGATTTAAGGAGGACTGAAACAATACAGCCAAGAGATTGATGAATGTAGAGGTAATCTGTATACACGGACAGAATACGCCGTAAAGTTATTTATGGGAACATTATTATTGCTATAAAATCAGTTTTATTATCATGATCACAACAGAATATATCTCTCCTCCGCCACAGAAATTGTATTTTTATATCTAAAAAGCAGAATAAAATCCATTCCCTTCAAGTGAGCTCTAAACAACACCAAGTGGAACTCCCCTGAATCTAATTTGGCTTTCAATGCCACCCATCAATTGTCATCATACTGGAAACAGACTCCAATGGAAAAATCTGACCCCGCAGACAATTTAATATTGGCAGAATTACATTTATAGACGGCAGGTCCTTTCAGAGACGGTCAATAATTTATTTTGACATCCTTTTAGGCTTAACGTAAAAACAAAAAAATTCCCTCCCCCCCGTCTAATGTACGATAATCTTTCACGGTGAGAATTTATGGCCATGTAGTGTGAAACAGATTTTCATTTCATATAAAATATTTGGACTTGATTTGACGTACGGTTTCAGTTAGAAGAACAGAGACAAAATAAATGTACAAAATTCAGAGTTGAGAAATATGAATACTCACTCGTAGAATGTGGTCCATCCATTCTCGTTGCTCTTGGTGGCAAGTAGACCAGAATTTCCATGGTAGGTCATCATGGCCAGCTCGTTACCCTGTTCTGAGACACTTTTGAGGGCACTGTTTGTTCCAATGGTCAACCAGAAGACCTGTCCATCGGGTACTACCAACCAAAGCGGCATGCCGGTGGAATCCCGCCTAATGTTTAGGGTATTTCCATTGTTATCGGTGATAAGGGTAAGATCTCCGTCCCCGGTGTATGTGAAGTTGTAGAGATAATCTCCGGTTGTAAGGCTTTGGGTGTACAGGTGTCGTCCGGTTGTGTCAAACAGGTACAATTCCTGGTCAATGGGAGAAGACACCTCGTACAGGTTCAGACTGTTGAGGAATGGTTTGTTGGTACGAATGAACCGAATCCTGATATTTCCCAGGTCCGCCACATACAAGTCCCCGTCGGCGCATACAGCTAGAGACGACGGAGCGTTCAACTTGGCATCCTTGGCATAACCATCGTCTCCAGAAAAGCATTCGCAGCTGGGATCGTTCTTGCAATCGCAGCCGCTCGGAGCGCCGGCCACCAGCGAGATTTCACCGTTGGTGGTCACCTGTCTGATTCTGTTGATCTTTTTCTCATCGGTTTCGGAGATGTACAAGATGCCGTTGTGGGATACCGCCAAAGCCGTGGCTGCCTCCAGGGTGGCGTGAACCGCTACTTTGCTAAGGAGGAAGTGGTCAATGCCAGGGACCTGGCAATGCATCGGCCTTCCTGCCACGATGCGCACCTGGTGGTTCTCCGAGATTTGTAACACCACATTGTTATCAAGGACATAGAGGGAGTTATCCATTGGGTTTACCGCCATGTCCGTTGGCCATTCTAGACGAACCTGGAAATAAACAATTATTCATATTTACATTTCAGGAAATGATTAACAATTACATGAATGTGAAAATAATACCCACTGATTGTAACAGCCCTATTTTTCACACCACAAACCGGCTGCCACGCCAGTACACTCTACGCCAGTACACTCCACGCCAGTACACTAGACTACAATTACACATTTTACAGCACCAAAGATAATGTGTGGACAAACTCTGATTATGAGTAATTAGTATATAAATAGCTATACACCAATTTAATTTCAAGCTAATAATGGTTACCACTCATGTGTCATCTTGCTTTGAGATCAGTAGAACGTTTATATTTATGTTTATATTACATAATGCAAACATTTACAGAATTCATTAAGAAAAAAAGCTCTACTGCAGCTGGGTTTTTGTCCCAGTAAAAAGTAGCAGAAATCTGTGGGGAAGCACAGAGGCAGTGTGGTTAGCATTGCTTCCTCACAGCGCTGGAGTCCAGGGTTCAATCCTGACAATGGTCTTATCTGTGTGGAGTTTGTATGTTTTCCCCACGTTTGCGTAAGTTTCCTCTGGGTGCTTCAGATTCCTCCCAAGGTCCAAAAACATACTGGAAGTTTAATAGACTTGTGACAAAATGTGGTGTGTGTGTGTGTGTGTGTGAGAGTGAGTGAGTGTGAGAGAGAGAGAGAGTGTGAGAGAGAGAGAGAGTGTGAGAGAGAGAGAGAGTGTGAGAGAGAGAGTGAGTGTGAGAGAGAGTGTGAGTGTGAGAGAGAGTAAGTGTGAGAGAGAGAGAGTGTGAGAGAGAGAGAGTGTGAGAGAGAGAGAGTGTGAGAGAGAGAGTGTGAGAGAGAGTGAGAGAGAGAGAGAGTGAGTGTGAGAGAGTGAGTGTGAGAGAGTGAGTGTGAGAGAGAGTGAGAGAGTGAGTGTGAGAGAGAGTGAGTGAGTGTGAGAGAGTGAGTGTGAGAGAGAGTGAGTGAGTGTGAGAGCGAGAGTGAGCGTGCGCGAGAGTGAGCTAGAGTGAGCGTGCGCGTGAGAGTGTTAGGGAATTTAGGTGGTCCAGGAACTAACGTGAACAACTTTATATCCTCTGTTCAGCCCTAGGTAATATGATTAGTACTATATAAATAAATAGTAATATTATTATTACTATTATTACTATTATTATTATTAACAATAATAACAACAACACACAAATAACACAATATCAAAAAACAGCAAATCTTAAAAATACATAAAAATATGTTCAACAATGCTCATAAAAACGCTGCTGAAATATTTCGGACCATTTACAAGCAATAGAAATATGCAGCTTCTAAAACGCAGGGGTGACGCCGGCCTAATGACAGATCGGTCCGTTACAGTGTGTGCTCTGCTGGTTAATACTATAATGCTTCCACGGCTTCCAATACTCTTCAGAGCATCGCTTATACCGAGCTATTTGCTACCTCGGAGTCCACCGCTCACTCTGAGCTGGCTGGGAATGTTACATTTCTTATACCCCAATTCTTGTCATCACTGTCAGTTACATTTTTCAGAACTTTTGGAGCCCCCCATCCCCCCCCCCCCCCGAGACCTGGCAGCTGAACCCCTCTAGTCCTAATCGATGATCCCGGTGTCTCGCTGGCAGGACCAGCAGCATATACAGCTTATCTCGGCTATATTACATGTTACTGGTTACCTAGAACGCCTCAGACAATACATTATGTATTGGGTTACATGTACTCGGGGCTAAATGCGTCTAAATATCACCAAGCTGCTCCACAAATGTGTTTACAATTATGTAAATGCATGTTCTTCCTTCCAACAAATAGAAGGTAACAGAATACAGAATATATTAATAACGCTGACAGTCTGATGATCTACTGTAGAATATAGATATTAAATGGGAGAAGCGTAAGATACAGAATGGTGAACACAGCCGTCATCAGTGATAGGAACTACCGAGAGGTTCTACAACACAGATTCTCTAAAGACCAAACAAAGTAACCATGACAATTGACTCCGACTATATCTCATCTGGTCAGGTTTAACATGAACCCAGGTAAAAGGTTGACCCCCCCAGTAACCACATGCTTTGGTTCACCATCTGAATCTGATTATGCCCATATGGAGCGTTGAAGCTGAAGAGTTTTAATGTGATACGGAAATCATGTTCCCTCCAAAACAACAGCTAAACAATACACTGACCTGGCAAGACGCTACTAAAAATATAAAATATATAATGCAAAGAAAATTTCAGTGCAAAACTTTGGCTCGTAATAAAGATCCATTTTATTAAAAAACAACATGTTCATACAATTCTTGATATTTAATGTGCATAGCTGTGCATTCATAAAATAAATATTTAAGAGGCGCGAGGGTCAATTTAAGCAGAAGAGATATATACAGATTAATTTACAGAAGATGCTTTTTATCAGGAATCAGGCAGGACACAGACTCTAGGAGACTTAAACAGCTTCTGCAAACAGCACCAGGATTTACAGAATGAGCCGACTTTCTGCACAAGATTAAAAAGCTTTGCCGTAAACTAGACCCCTCATAGGTCAGATTTATCTATATCATAATGAGCAAAACAAATGCCAACTTGTTTTCCATCCTCAGATCTTTAAAGCTCAGCGTGACTCCGACTGCAACTAATTTGCAATCTGATACAAACCCAAATCCTCTTATATTCCTGCTGTTGCAGACTTTGGGAGAGGGAACGTCACAAAATCAGAGCCAGTTAATCGGATTCATCTTGGCCAAGTGCTGTGTCACATTGCAGCTGTGGAACCCAAGATCAAAGCCCGTGCTGGGGGGGGGGGGGGGCGGACGGTTACCTGCGAAATGTCCATGACGGAGTCACAGCTCAGGGGTCTGGCCGAGGTCAGGTCGTTGGAGCCGAGCAAGGTGGAGATGATGCCGTTTTGGTCAATGCGGCGTATCATGGTGCCGTCGACAAAGTAGATGAGACCGAACTTGTCCACTGTGATGCCTGGAGAAAGAGAGGGCGGCGTTCAAAATGAACAAAAATAAAGCAGCGTGTAGTGAGCAACTTCAGAGTAAACAGCTGATTTGACATTACAGGTAAAGCACACATTAGATTAACTATACAGGGCAGGCAACATTTTCCTATTTTATTCTACAAACTGAACTTTTCAGACAGTATATATTGTGAAATAAGATTTACATTGTGCGAGGTCATATAAACCTACCAATATATAAACCCACCTATATATAAACCCATCTACATAAAGCGATATTCTATTGGAGTGTTTCTGTGCGTTACGGAATGCTTATAAAAGTATCTAGCAGTGATACATAACTCAAATATTCCCTTTGATACACTGAAGTGTGATTAGGTTGCTATGCTAATTACTCTTGTATGATTGCTTATACCAGTCTTCTGCACTTAATTATAAATATGATTTTCCTGCAAACGGACCTGACAGCGTCAGACGAGTTCACTTAGAGACCCCACAGCCCAGAGACGACATGACACAGAACTCTGCTTGATCAATGCTGAGCAGAGGATCTGGTTCAACTATAAGAAGTATGGACTCCCAGACAGTGGTGATCACCCCGCCCAGAGCGCAGAGCTGCGATTCTAACCAAACACTGAGACAGCGGCATGATTCAAGGCGCGCTTAGATGTTTTTATGCCCTCCGTGAACCGCAAATAATCCTCCGACACATTTTAGCAGAGTGCTCGGGAACAGCAGGAGGCCCGAATGGTGTTTTCGTTTTCGTTTTCCATCCCCAGCGTTGACTTGATAAATAATTCCTTTACATTTCAAGCAGCACATGAGACATGTTACCAGCACAGATATCAATGTAAAAAAAACGTGTCTCTACTAATATAATTAATCTACTGGAAGACTGACTGTAACTACAGCAGTGTGAGATGTTTTAATTCCAAGGACGCTTACCACCAATCTGGCCGTACATATGGAGATCCGGTTGTACAACCTGATCGCTTAACTCCCTGATTTGTGGGCAATTTTGGCGCACGTCAGAGCCTAAATTGCACAGATGAAGTCATGCAGTTGGGAGGGGTGCCATGCAGTCCACTAACTTCATACAAATATCAACATAGTCACTAGACAATCACATATACACGGCCGTCTAATCAAGTCTGAGCAGAATTTGATCTGTAAGATCTGATTATTTTACAGGAAGGAATTTCCCATTTTGGGATTCAAGTTATCAAAAAACATGGCAACAGGTAGTGAGCAACTTCTGAAAGCAATCCAGTTCACCCTATATATATATTCATGTTTAATGCTTTCAATACTTTAAGCCCTCCAGTTCTCACTTTTACAGATCACATAATCTCTAGTGGACTAGACAATCTGTGGCTCTCCCGCTGTGGTGGAACTACAAGTACCATCAAGCCCCACCCACCTTAGTAACAGATTGCATTAATATAAGTATATGATATATTATTAATTTGGAATTATTCTGCAACACAAGTTGCATAGAGCCAACAGATACCCTGTATGTTTGACCTTCTGTCGCCTTTTTAAGGATTTAACAACTTCTGCAATAAAAAACAGCAAAATCTTTATAAAGCCACTTGCCACTAACGTGCTACTTTGCTAAGCACTATTAGACTTAGAGAAAAAAAAACTTTCTGCCTAATCTGGCCTATAAATGATCCGATAATTAGATTTATACACATAGCGATCTAATTGTCCAGAGTAAGCGGCAGCGACGCAGGAACAGGGCAGTGTGATGCAGAAACGTGCGGCTCTATGTCTGTTTCACGCTTCATCGCCGAGACAAAGACTTGTGGAGAACTTTCCCTGGAAACGATTCCCATTGGAAATAAAAATTCAAAACGTGTAATTCTACATATGGTGGAGATATTTAACTGTGGACAAGGATCACAATTAAATTCCGAAAATGCATCGGAGGTTTCACATGGCTTGATTTAAAAGTCACTTGTGGTTTGGGTTTGATTGAAGGCAGCTTGGGCGTGCGGTGGGGTTTTTATTTTTTCCTCCTAAGAAGAAACGGTTTATGGTGCGTTAAGTAGATCTTTTTGTATGTTAATCTGCGCCTCCGAGCATTTTGTAGAAAATACGAAGAAAGGGACAAAAAGTCGTTAAATAAATCCTACCGACTCAAATCCGCGTCTTAGAATACATGAAGGGAGGCGTATATATATTATTATTTTTCTTATGAGGATAAGAATCTATCGACCTCTAAACCTGGACCATCCACTAACTCCTGGTTTCTCTTACAAGTCATTCCTCCCTTCTTCTGAACATTTGTTTCCCAATTCTGCAGATCATTTCGCTATTCCAAATACCCCTAGAGCGATGTTTAAAGAGATATTTCACCAAACATATATTATATTGGGATGTCCACGGCTTCATTAATAACTACAGCTGCACAGAAGATGGCAAACGCCTTGTAAGATACATATGTCTAATTATATGTTGTCGGTTTATATACGCGCGTAACGTGCAATTGTTTGTAGGCGCATCTAAGACTCAAATGGACGTAGGAAAATATCCCAAAAGAAAAAAACAGCCTCAACATTGGAACCACAAAACTCCTAACAAGGGGCCTTATTCATTAAGAATCTTAAATTAAGAAGTTTCTTATTTCAGTCTCCTGGACAAAACCATGTTACAATGCAAGGGGTGCAAATTAGTATTCTGTTTTGCACATAAGTTAAATACTGACTGTATTTTCATGTAACACACAAATACTTGATAGCTTATTTGTACACTGAAATTTAAAGTTGATATTTGTGTGTTACATGAAAATGTCAGTATTTAACTTATGTGCAAAACAGAATACTAATTTGCACCCCTTGCATTGTAACATGGTTTTGTCCAGGAGACTGAAATAAGAAGTTTCTTAAGTTAAGATCCTTAATGAATCAGACCCAAGTAGGACAACCTACATTCATATTTGCTTTACCACTGCCACAGTTTTTAATGTTACGTCATCTGTCTCAGTTTGTTTCTACCTCTAGGATTGTTAAGCGAGGCCTCCGTAGCTTTCCCGCCATCCCCACAACGGGTATCATCGAAGGGAAGACACTGGTCTCCGTTTCCCGCCACCACTTCCGAATTTTTGACAACATCCTTCACAACGGTCGTTGACTTGATCTTGTAGACTCTTCGGCTGTTGGTGTCGGAGAGGAGGATGGTGCCCGTGACTGGGTCCGTGGCCAGGTAATATTTATGGGCCGGGCTGTGGCTGCGGAGTCAATGAAATGATATTAAGGACAACGGGGAAATTACAACAAGGGAGTACACGTAGCAAACCTTCTATAAAAGAAAAAGTGGAGGTGTTGTCCACAGTAACCAATCAAATTCCAGCTATATTCTAAAATGTTCTAGGTAAATGATGGCTAGAATCTGATTGGTTGCTATGGGCAACACCTCTAATTTTCGTTTCTAGAAGGTTAATCTACCCCAAGGTCTATATAGATTAAATAAGACAATCTGGCAACTGTGCACAAACAATTTTTGAGAGTAAATAACTGCAATGCAAAATACAACACATCTGGCGTGGAATAAAACTCACACACAGTCCCACATGGGAATTAACCTGACACCGCACTAACAGTGCGTTTTATTGTACATTTGAGTCAGAACGTACAGCAGACAGAACGTCTAAAGCTTAGCGAGGCTGATAAATCCCACAACACTACTTATACA
The DNA here is from genome assembly GCF_038048845.1 of Mixophyes fleayi. Lineage (NCBI taxonomy): Eukaryota > Metazoa > Chordata > Amphibia > Anura > Limnodynastidae > Mixophyes > Mixophyes fleayi. Next base: position 19,721,897 of record NC_134403.1, read on the forward strand.
ACTTCCTAAACACACCAGCATGCTAGGATCGAAGGTTTCAGTTCAGCAAAGGTTGAAACCACAAAAGTTCTATGCCCTGGGAACAATTAAATCCGGCATTTCTAAGCCAGTACCTTTCATTTTAGTGGGAACAACAAACTTTTGAGGACCTTTAGTTTGGCGTGCAAAGTTACTGGGGAAAACCAAAGTTATACCCTCTGAAAGATGCTGGTGTACACCCCTCTCATTTGTATAAAAAGTGATTTCCCTCCTGCAAAGAGGAGACTGCACTGTGGCTCTCAGTATCAGGGAGAAGGGTAATACGTTTACAGCTTATAATAAGGTGTTACCAGAAGAGATTTTGTGGAATAGAAGCTGCAATGATCTACAGACTATATACATTTTCTGTGTGTGGGGTAACATGTTTAGCTGACCATTGTTGTAGAACCAGTGCGAGAAGTTTAGCTGAACTGGATGGTGTCAGCGTTGGGATACGTAGAGTGCAGGAGTAGGTGAGGAGGGAATGTGATTAGGCTCATTTACAAAGCACATTTTTAAACATGCTTTGCGCTCCATTAGGGGACAAATTGATGCCGATTTGCACATTGAATACATTTCCCTCTGCAGAGTAATTAACCCTGTTGGATCTGACAGAGACCCGCAGGACAGGAAATAATCTGGAACTTCCAACATCCAACTTAGTTAATAGGTGGAAAAGCAGTCAGAACGAATGAGGAAAAGAACATCTGAAATTTTATTCCAAATACTTGGTTTCGTTAATAAATCGTATAAAACAGTTTGAGCTTCAGCTGAATGAGACACTTTGCTGCAATTCTCCATGTCACTATAGGCACGGACTTAATGTTATTTATTTTTAATTCAATGTGTGAGTTGTTGGAATATACAACCAACTAACCTTCCAAAGAGCCACACGTCACCCTTAATCTCAGTAATAAGTTAAAACAATATATTTCATCAAAGAGACACCGAACTGTAATAACATGAGCTGACATTTTATACAAGTGTTACAAGCTGTCACAAACACATCTGACAAAGGAGGAAGGAGCTGGGGGCCGCAGGTGAAAGCTCAGAGAGCGGCATGTGATCCAAGGGTCTCCTGTAGCCCACCACTGATTTATGTCCTAAGGAAGGCTTTCTATCGATACAATTCGCATAGCTCTATTATAAAGCCTGGTCAGTGCACCCAACACCTATCTGCAGTAGAACCATTATTGAGGAGGATGCAGCCTACTAGGAACCAGGACCATCAGAATGATTGCTTCCATTGGGTGTCGTTATATTTTATAATACGTGCACCAGACAGGACAATGAATCCCCATGAGGAAAGCCAACATTTGTACAGGGTATATATACGGAGAGTTCTGAGCTGTGAATGACACAGTAATGGATAAACATATCTCACTCCCAGAATGCTCCAGGAATATTCCCTAGCCAGTTTCCTCAACTCCGTTAAAGAACACTGTGTGACCTACATGACAGGACCACCTTAGCAGCTTGTGTTCCGCCTGCGCTGCCCCCTGTATTTACAGCAGACTGGCGGTGAAAGACTCCGCTTACCTGCAATGTCAGTCCCATGTCAGCGAGCTGGTACCCAGGAGCACTGAGCAGCCTCGTGGGAAACCGCTGTCATCAGGGCTTGTGTGGTTACCAGACTATCCGTGTGATTCCCGAATAGATGTCAGACAGCTCTGCTATCTCTGTATACATCAAAGCGTGTCTGTGTCTCACCGTACTGCCGACACTTTAATAGTACAGCTCTCACGTCAGGAATGTATTGTAACATGACAGAAAGAGGGGCCTCGCCGAGAATCATGAAAAAACGTGATTACGGTGTCCGTTCGTCATCCTGACATTCGGGAAAATGGGCTTTCAGCTGTCTGTAACATCCTATTAAACGTTACTTTATAACAGAGCTGCAGTGGATTGTCGGTTTAGCACAGAACTATGTACATTACCTCCCTACTTCATATACGGAAACTTAAATTTAGGGGTTTAGTGGTGTGGACAGTACAATTTTTGCAAGGTCCCTTTACAGTTCATCCATTGTGTTTTGCCTTACAATCCCTGCACAATTCCCATTGCCTTTTTGCCTTTGTCCAGTTAAGTAGGTGGGCAGGAGAGGGGGATTAATATGACATCATCGGTTTGGGAGGACATCTTTAGATACATATATAATTTCTCAGTAATAAAACGTCAGGATGAATTATGTAAACACAACGTTAATCTTGTCCTCAACAAAGAATGGGATTTCCTTTAAATAAATAATGATGGATGGTTTGGGGGAGGGAGAGCCCTCCTGTCCGATCCGATAACACCTCGATAATCAAGATTGGTGGTTTCCGCAGAAATGCTGCTCTAACGAGCAGGAAATAATATATCCATCAGTCATTATTCCTTAAATAAACTGCATAGGAGCTAATTAAGCATGAAAGACACATTGTTATAGAGGGTTTAATATCTCAGCTCATTGCCGTTCCAGAGAAGCGGGCAAAACATGAACTAGCGGGGTAATCAATCATGTCCTACACAATGTATGTAAGATGAGCCGGGCAATTAGCCAACCATCCTTAATCTTAACATGAAGATTTCAGCCAGGAGGAGTCCGGGTGACATATGTCTCCTATCCATCTTCCCCACACATGACGACACGCAGAAAGCCAAGTTAGCGAGGACACAAGCCACGCCAAGATGGATGGATCACCGTGTCTGTCCCTGATTAAAGATGTCATGTACAATCCAGCCGGCTTAGTCATTACATTTCCCACTTAGAGGAACATTAGACTGAAAAATGACTGGCGATAAAATAGTGTTTGTTGTGTACAGTTGTTATTGCTATTGCAGAATAAAGCCATGGGTACTCCCATGTGTAGTAGTGATGCCTCTACCATTTTTGTGTTAATATGAACATGATTTTGGTGCAGAGATGTATATTAAATGTTAACTTAATTTGAATGCTCACAGCTCATGGATCTTCAAATCAATCAGCTATGAGACAAAAATTTCGGCACCTACATAAACTGTGTCCAAGATTGGAAATTGTATATAAAACCGCTTCCAGCAACAAGCGACCGTGTTGTCAGTTGATTCTGAAATATACTGCGCACTCCTTTCCGCATTAAATACGCATCCATACATCAAGCTCACTACTTTACGGAGAAATAATAATAAGAGAGCAAAATTTATTATTTTAGATGGGGATTATTAAACTAAACTGCCAAAGGAATTAACGAAATTCAGATGTTTTCCAAGTTTCCTCTATGCCTGCTTTGGAATGATACATTGGTGTAAAAAAAGAAAAGAAAAAAAAAAAGGTTTATGGCCAAAAGCAAATTTCAACAACGGATTGCATCCAAAACGCTATTTCTCCCAAAACGAGTAGTGTGCTTGATACAACAAATATCCTAAACAACAACAATTAAACATAATGGAGGCAGACACTTTGTTGGACTGAACCAATATCCACAAGACCAGAGTCGATCAATTCACCAATCAGAGCCATCAAGTACCGTATGTCGTCACTGGTTCCTAGAGAACTTAGAGCGTTGGTCCAGCCCACAAAACGGCTGCATGTGTAAGCCATAGCAAAACTTTCAACGTTCACTAAGAACTGGTGTCACTTAACTCTGAAATAATGAAATCACCAGCAAAGTACAAGATTTGGGGGTTACAGCCAGGAACAGTCGGACAGGACAATACGGAGAAGCAAAGTGCTCTTACCTATGTCTGAAATCTTTATTTCTGATAAGCAGGCGAGAAAGGCAGAGAAGAAAAGGAGGGATTAGTAAAAAGAGACAGAATACACAGAGGTTAAGCAACAATTAGAGCGACATTAATGAGTTACACTGTAATAGTAGAAGGTCAGAGGTAGCCCTCAGACTGCAAGTTTTTGGCCGGATCTACATTATGAGTTTGGCGGTGGGGGACTGCACAGCATTGCTTAAACATACAGTGGTGGCGGTATGTCTGTATTGCAGATTGGGGGACTGCATGTTACAGCTGTATGACCACAGTTGTCACTATTCTGCCAATTAAACTGAAATCTCCACCCATGAAGGCTGTAGGGAGAATCTTCTGTTCGGTGCAACCCTGCAAACTGGATTTCTCCTCAGAATTAACATATCATGGGATTATCTGGAAGCCTCGCTAGTTGAATCTGATTATATCTACTAACATTGCTGCAAAACGAACCTACAGCTGCTCTTCCCCGTCTCTGCTATAAATACCTCAGCTCTAAGACGTTGGTGACATTGCCGGAGGGGAAGATTCTGCGGATGTAGTTGAAATCTCCGACATAAAGGCTCCCATCTGGCCCGCACGTCAGGGCGACCGGCGCCAGAAGTTTGTTACCGTCTGCGAGACCGTTGCAGCTGGGGCAGGAGATGCTCCTGCGACGCCCGTTACCCATGGTGCTGCCGATCACAGCGGGCTGCTGGGAGATGAACTGGTTCTCACCGTTGCCTTTGTGCAGGATACCTGTGCATGGCGTCAACATCAAAATCAATAGCAGAACATGCAAGAACCGTCATGTACAATGTTAATCTCAGCATTAAACATGTCTCCATCTCTATAAAACAACATTTTCTGACTCCATTGTATAAAACAATCTGTGTGTCCTGCTCGGTATTTATCAGGAATTGCAAATGAGACGATGGAGACAGATTTAGCCGCCTTACAGCAATGTACAAAGTAATACACCTGCTAACTAGTAGCTTTGTGCAGAGAATCCAGAGGAAATCCTTAGTTAATGTTTTATAGACCCCAGTTAATCTTCTCATTTATCAGCAATTTTGTACTAAAAAGGGATGACTGCAGCTTCCTTAAATGGAGTTACTGGGAGGAAATCAACTGCGCGCAGGAAAATATCTTCCCCACAATCACAACTATGGTAAACATCCTGCTAAACTCCTAAAACTAATATATACAAATATGTTTCTGTGAATGTGAATCTCCCTTTAAATGTAAGGCCTAATTGTCCTACGTGTGCACCTAATATGCCTATAAAATCATCATTCACCAGAGATATAGTCCAGTCATTGCACTCACCGGTCTGTATGTTGAGCGCGTGATGTTTGTCCAGCGACCATCCACCTAGCTTGGAGGCTTCGATTTCATAACCCTGCAGTATAGCCGTCCTCTTCTCCCAAAGAATGAGGTCCGGACAGGATTCATACTCGTATCCTACAGAGACTGGAATGGAGAGAGAGAAATGACCTGAATATCCAGGTGATCGTGGCTGAGGATGGCAAATAAACCAAAAGGGCATTTAATACAGGCAGGAGCCAATCATGTTTAAATGATCAGCATATTAACACAATCCAGAATCCAGTGTATAGTTAATGTATTTATATACAAGTATATATATTAATATAAGACAATTGTTGTCAGTGCTTATCCTTAACACTGCATATCTGTGTGTATATAGCAAAATGAAAACATGAGGTATTGGTTCATATTTTGATCAAAACATTTAAGCCTGCATCCCATATTAATATACTCTTATCATGTGTGCACTGTTCTAAGTAAATCCGATGAACGGATTAACAACAAGTGTCATAATGCTAACTTGTTATCTAGCATGTATTATTATTATATTGATTCCTGGTGCTGAGGTTGTCTTTTTGTGACTAATTACCCTCCATCAATCTGCTGTGTTAGCTTGTATAAAATTGGAATGTGCACATGTTCAAGGTTTCATCGATCCCTCTGAAGTACAATACTTGACCAGCTTTGTGTGATTATTTTATTCCGTGTATGAAGGATGAGCTGGTTCACTTGTATTATGTGTTTCATACAAAAATCTTGGGGGTTGTATCGGAGGCAGAAGGCCACAAGGAACTGAAAAAAGTCTTACCAAAGGCTTCAGACAATCCATAGACTTTTTGACTGTAGACGTCCGTCTTGTCCCAAATGAAAAAGTAGGAGAGGTCAGGGGCGGCGGCAAACCACTTCCTGAAGAGACGGCCCTCAACCGCGACCATCAGGTGGACTTTCATGAGGTTGAACGGGATCGTGGGGTGAGTCAGACTGATCCTTAAGACAGATTTATAACCTGGGTTTCGAGTGCTCAAGTAGTTCAACTTTATTTTGCTCCCGGGGATTTTAATCTCTTCTTGCAAAGCCTAAAAAAAAACAAAAAACAACAACAAAAACGTACACAAAATAATAAAAAAAAAAAAAAAAAAAAGATTAAGTTGAGCAAATATTAGTCAGGCCTAAAAAATATTGGATGTATCTAGTTAATACGCTCCACAACTATGACATTGATGAAAATGATTGCACCAGATGAAAACTGTTCCTTTAATTTAAACAAAGTTATATTATTTTACTTCTCATTCTTGTTGATTGCTGTGAGCATAGTTATCCAGGTAGGAAATTCCTATATTTAGTTTGTGAGAACTTGTTCATTCAACAACACCTTTTGTGTGTGTAGAAATGATTGAGCTTTTTTTACAAGAGATTCCTTATTTTTTGTCCCAATTCTGTGGACACAAACTGCTCCCTATACAGCTCAATTTTCCACCCTCCACCAAATGAACAACTTCAGAGTTTAGTGGTCTGAATTGCATTGTAAGAGCGCGGAGAGCAGACGGCGCGGATGTGCGCACCGCCACACAAAGCCACCAGTCGGGAAATGTTACCAAAGAGGAGAACCATATAATTTGCTCCTGAAAGAGTTTGTCTGCAAATGTATTTTTTTGCCATGAGTGAACAATTACTTAACATTATGTTTGAAGTTTGAACTCATTTGAGCTCACAGTAGTTGTGCCGACGGAACTCTCTGAGAAGAGGAAAAGATAAACATGTTTTTTTACCCACCGAGGATTTAATTTGCATTTATTTTTGCAAGGCCTGTGTGCTTTCTATTCAGAAGGGTCTACAGAGCTTGGAAGAGGTAAAAAGCTTTGTGGGGCAGACACCAAATGAAAAACGGGTGAGGCGAATGTTTTAATCTCATTGCTAATCTTCCAGAACATCTGGACGGAGCATCCTGGTCACGACGGAGGCAGACATTTTCTAGGTGAAAAAATATTCAAAAGTTGCAGCCTATAAGTTTGCTAACAATTGACTAGGAAACAGTGACATCATAAAGTGCCTTAAACACATCACTGGTCTACCGTGAGTGGATAGGCTGCATTTTCACGATTATCGGTTCAGATCAAAAAAATGGCTGCACTATTTTATGAGTGTGAACATGGGATTATGTGTGGGACAGTACAAAACGAAAGATCATCTGGAAAACAGCAGCCAATCAGATTGCAAACACATTTTTATAGTATGGTTTGCAAAATGAAAGCAAACGTCTAGTTGGTTGCTACTGGCAATACCATTTTTTCTATACAGTTATGTCAAGTAGTTTTCCTAGATATCCCCCCAATTAATAACAGGCAGACATGATTGGTGCAGCAAGTGGGATATGTAAACCTCTTTTCATACAGGGTCGTATTAGACAGTATTTTGGTCTCTTTTCAAGCTTTTTTCAGGACTCATTTTAATGGAACCCTGTTGAATGCTTCAAAAATGTCTGTGATGTAGAATTCCAAAGTAAGGATATACCAATATCACCACAAAGGATTGCATTAGGTGCTGATATTCTAGTGTAACATTCCTAAAATCAACCAGATGAGCCTATAATAAGGTTGTTGCACACTAGTAAGTTCGCCCGCAGACACCTGTCTCCCATGGCATGGAAAATTGGGAGGTATGACCCATTCACTGCTGCTGCAGACTCCTGCCACTAGTGAGGGGTTAAAGGAGTACCCGAGCATTTCTGAAACGAAAGGCACACCCCAGTTCACTCCCATATTTTGGTGTAGCCACTCCTTCATTGTGGTGTGCCCACGCCCCCCTTTGTGGTGTGACCACGAGGTTCCCAACAAACTGAGGTGTGGCCTTGCCCCCTGTCCAGAGTCAAGATACTGATAAGTTGGGAGGTATGATACAGCAACAATGAAAGAAGCATATTTTTTGTTTTTGGCTCCATCATCATTATGATCAACATTTATTTATATAGCGCCAGCAAATTCCGTTGCTCTTTACAATTGGGAGTTGCCTATTGATTGTACGTCTCTACCTGTGAGGGGCATCCACCCACCTTGAGATGCTGCATCTCACGTAACACATTTTATTTCCCTGTTACACTGTGAATAATACAGGATCACTAAACCCATGGATTATAAAACAGGTTACGGACAGGGAGATGTGCAGACCCAGCATTGCTGCCTGAGGCTGTAAATAACAGCACACATGGAAGCAAGGCTTTCATTTACTTATCAGAACGGTCTTCCATCACCCCGACAGCCCCATTTATCCACCCTTTCATGTAAACATTGTGCACCAGGCCGGGAGTCCTTGATTTGATCATTAAAACTACTTTGCTCAATTTCAAGCATCTCCTGAGCCAATTACACTAATGACTTCCATTATGCCGGTGGGAGCATTCCACGCATCCAAGATTCTCCAGTAAGACTCGCCCCTGTCATTACTCTCTACATACTGCCTGACACCAAGCCATGCGTCCACATAGTGCGGAAGATATTGTCATACAACAAATAACAGAGTTGTAGCAGGAGGTCATTGTCATATTGAGGCATGTTTTTCCTTCTTATCCCCAAGTGGCCTATCGAAAATAAGGGGTGGCACACTAATTAAGGCATATATCCCAACGGTCTTTATTTCTCACACTTGCCCACTCTACTGAAATGTCCGGGAGACTCCTAAATTCCAGGTAGGTGTCACGGACCCCCGGGAGAGCATATTATGAAACATCAACTATAAACTCTCCGAGTGGTCAAATGATCACAAAAAATGGTTCACCAACCAATACGTTTGGAACAAAGCGTCTCTCGAGGGTGCTCTACGCCAGAAAACCACCTGTTATTTCCGTTACCTGTATCTCTGGTACGATTGGTCCTTTCTCCGAGCACGAGCTGGCGAATGCGGTTAGCGGAGCCGGAGACAGCACAGGGTTGGGACGTGCAAAGCTGCTCAGGTCGCAGCTGGGAATCTCGTTCTCCTCGTGCCGCATGGTGATGGTCTCCATGACGAAGAAGCGATCCCACGGCAACCAGAGAGTGTGCTCCTGCGTGATAAACGGCGCCCGCTCAAACCGGAAGGTGATGGCGACACCGCCGTTGGTGACCAGATCAAAGCTGTTTACGACAAAGAGATGAACATTACGTAAGTGGTCATATTCCAAACAGAGGTATATAAAGGTAAAAGTACATTTATATAAGTGAAATTATATGACTAATAGCCCCTATATTAACCGGCGGTACCTGCACAATCAGCGGCACTCAGCCTGACATTGTAATTAGCTGGATAATTACACATTTTAACCAATTATCTACATACGTCTTATATCACGGTTACATAACCTTGTATCTGTAATCCACTGGTAAAAAAAAAACATAACCAACTGCATTAATGACACAAACACTGCTCGGTAATTATCAAATATAATAGGCCTCATAATTGTTACACCAAGCTCCCCGCAAGCCCTGGAACAAATGTATTCATGGTGCGATAACTTATTTATGCTGATTACTCCCAGATGTTTCCTTATACCTCTTCTATGCCACATCTATCTCATCCTGTGACAGTTTTACATGTCTCTTCCAGTACGCCTTTCCATTAACGCTAGCCGTTTCCAGTTGAATGCCAATAAAAATCTATTTAGTATGCCGGTTTGGCTTTACAAGCGTATCTGCTGGAGACTGGAAAGCAGGCGGCATCTGGTGCTGCAGTATCTAGGCCGCAGTCCGCGGCAGACGATTCATTAGGAAATTAGTGTTTTCCTGACTACTGTCATCTAGCAGGCCGGTAATCTGCTGACTGTTGATTTCTGCCATTCAACGAGTCCTTCCGCCCCATCGGGTACAGACCTGGTTTAACCCTTCGTACGCCAGACACAACGTGCCAACGCTCTTGTACAAAGACCAAACACACGGATCGATTCCAGTGTGGGAGTTCCCCGAGAGACATTTCTTAAAAATTATCTTGGTGCAGGTTTTCCAAAGCAAACAATTTTATTACCACGTTAAGCGAACCTTCTGATAGAACTGATGTCGGTGGAGACATTGCCAATTTTAGGCGACTGCCCCGCTGTTGAGAGGCATGTCCCGCCTACCATGGTGAGTGCATGCCTCATGCATCAGAGGAAGGTGGTCTCTTCAGCGTACGTTATTTTAAGAGTGTGCTTTTTAGGGGAGCGGGGTTGGGAAGAGCTAGAAACGCCCCAGAGCTACGCCCATACCCATTGACTTGGCCAACTCCTAAACCGATGTGGCCACATGTTTAGTTGGAAGCATGACCATGAATCCATTAAATGTAGCCTCCTTTTCACAGATCTTAATAGTGGGTCTTGGGTCTCTAATGGTTCTTGATGAGCTTCAACTCAGGCACTGCTCACTCTTCAGTCAACCACTCGGACCTCAGTCAAGGTTGAGTAGTCAGACTCCTTGAATTCCGACTTCTATCCATCAGCAAGGGTCTCTGTTCTCTCAGGGTACATGATCCCCAAACCATACCTCCCAACTGTCCTGACTTAGACAACACTGTGCCAATTTGAGGGGACTGTCTAGTCGATCAGGACTTTTGTCCCAATTCCTGGCCAGTTGGCAGATGGGAGATATGTCCCTTTAATGCCGCGAGTCACAGTGGCAGGAGAGCACAGCATTGAAGTTTTGCTTTGGGGGGAGTGGAAGGGTTTGATCCAACACTTCCATGCACCCCAATGTGAAGAGGACACGTCCCCCGTGTAGAATGATCATGTCCTCTTCTCGCCCTGAGACTGTGTAAAGTATTTAAAATTCCCTTCTCTACACTTGAGTTCACCGTAGGATTGCTAGGCTCTGTTTCAATACCCCTATCCCGCCTGTAACTCCAGATCCGCTGGCGGTACTCTTAGCTAATACCATAATGGGCACATCCCGTTACCAAAGCTTCGCCTCATTTAGGCGATCTATAAAAGATATCACTTAACATCTGAAACAATATAGGATAACCTCCACGCTCCTGTATCACATCACTAAAGTGCAAATGTCACCTACACCCTAGGATATCAATCTGTGGCAAGTGTACACCAAGGGGTGCCCCTGACAGATTCAAGGGGTAACTCAGTCTGCTCAAAATAACATAATAAAGGAAAAATAAAATAATATCAGAAGGATTATTCTTAGAACATGAGTGACTGGGTGTAACTTTATTCAGAGTAGGGGACACGATATTTATACCGTATATATAAGTCATATAAGTACCCCGTAGATGACAGGACCACCTTAACCTGAGCTCTGTGGGGAGATCAGTAGACTGATTGTGGCAAACAGATAGGATATGTGACAAACACAAGGTTATTTACGAGGTGCTGACAAGGCAAGGACACAAGGTTAGATCTATTATTTATTACAGGCCGGTGGAGATTAGCATCCAAGCGTATAAGACAGGACAAAAGTGCCATCTTGGATGGTTAATAAAATGTTATCGCTAAAAACACAACCACAATATATTTTAAAAAAAAAACTATTTGTATTTTAACAAACATACGCACAACAGTTTCATACGTTACTAGCGCCAATAATATTCAATCAGCAATTAACCCATTAATGGAAAAATTAATCCTAAAAGCAAAATTAATCTTGATAAAGTGAAATGCAGTATATCCGCCACTGGCCATCAGTTGTTTTTTTAGGAGCCCAAAACCTCAAAACAGCAAAGCTCAGCATGTCAGTTAATTTAACTACAATTTGTAAATATATCATGGATCATGCCAAACTCTACAGAGCATATTCAGACAGCAGGACAATCAATAAGTCTTCTAAAGTTTTAGCCTTCTGTGCGCAGCGTCCTCCCCATTCCAAAGAGATAATGCATAGAAAACTTGGATTACAAATGTCAGCTGTTGCTAAGGGGGTAACAAACTGGTCAGAATTTTGTTAAAAGGACATTGGACCTTACTTTTAATTTTGTCTTGTCCTTTGCTAGTGCCGTTTGTTTTGCTAGAACATATTTAAATTCCATGCCTTGCAATTCTTACCAAATACTGTAACGTCTATGACTGGAACGTGTGGTCACGTGATTGACAGGAGAAAGGATACAGCCCAGGTCAGACAGCATTACAGCGATTATGTCATGTTGAGTGACAGTTCTGATGTCATGGAAGGTAATAACGCTGAGGTCATCACCGTAGCGTAAGGGTGGGGTTAGGACAACAAGTCTCAGGGGGTAAGTGGGTAATCTTTTTTTATTAGGAACTGTAAAACACCCCCCCCCCCCAAAAAAAAAAAACACACACAAAAAAAACAAACTAAAAATTAACCCTACAAAGCTGGAACTTTAACATAGAAAATATCTGCAAATCTAGGTTAAAAACCCTGAAAAATACCTTTAAAATATGTTTTGTTTGATACCATACAGACATATTTGGCTATGTTAAGATCCACATAAAGTCTGCAGCATCCACATCTCTGGCTTTACTGTAGTTTTAAGCATTTGACAACAGAACTCATCTTCCCTGCTCAGACTGTACACTCCAAGCTGTCAATTGTCAGCAGGAGTTCGCATCAATAAGCAGCCTCCAGAGAGGTATTGGAAGGCACACAGGGGGGGTCTGCACTCACACACAAGGCCCTTGTGTCTCCAGGATGGGGAGGAGGAGATTTAATTTTCACTCGTGACAGCTTGTCCATAGCGAGGACCCCTCCCGGCTGCCAGCGAGTTACCTTGCAGCCATGATAGAGTCAGGACGGCTGTCTCAGCTATTTGGCTGCTTGGTGCTAATTGCCATTAATGATCAGCAGCGCAGCAGTCGTGCATTACATTACTGTGCCGCTCACAGCGCTCGTGTCTGAGGTCACGTTCTGTGGAAGGAAAACACCGAGCTCCATCCTCTCCCCCGGGACCAGTTCATCCTTATTACTTCCACATTCTAGTTTCTGATGGAATCAAAGTGGATGTGTTTAAGAATTCTTCCTAACACTAATGTCAAATAAGAAACAACTGCCCAGCTTTTACTTCATTACAAATAAAAGAAACATACAATAATACCCCCCTTTTAACCAAGATGCGCCCTGGTGCAATGCGTGGTCTTCAGAGGTCATGTAATTAATGGATTGGAGCCCATCCATGCACAACTGAAAAGTTTCCATTTATTTAAAAATAAATACACACACTTGTCTGTGACAGGTCCCACGGCAGATTAGACCCACAGTTGATCAAAGATCATCATTATTTATATAGGGCCACTAATTCCGCAGCGCTATACAAAGAATTATTGTCATTCACATCAATCCCTGCCCCATTGGAGCTTACAGTCTAATTTCCCTGACTAACATACACTCACACAGACTAGGGTTAATGTTACCTGCAGCCAATTAACCCACCAGTATATTTTGGGAGTGTGGGAGGAAACCGGAGCACTTGGAGCAGTGTTTCCCAACTCCAGTCCTCAGGGACCCCTAACAGTGCATGTTTTCCATATCTCTTTGCTGGAGCACAGGTGTATTCATTACTGACTGACACATTTTGAAAGATCCACAGGTGGTCCTAATTATTTCACTTGTGATCTGGAAAACCTGCACTGTTAGGGGTCCCTGAGGACTGAAGTTGGGAAACAGTGACTTGGAGGAAACCCACGCAAATACGGGGAGCACATACAAACTCCACACAGATAAGGCCATGGCTGGGAATCCGACTCATGATACCAACGCAGAAGTGCTAACCACTGAGCCGCCCTGTTGTCCAAATCCAAGAAAAATGGAAAAGCACTAGTTAGGTGAAGAATACGGTCATGGACTGCTAGCAAAAGTCTCCAGGACTAGAGATAAACCCTAGTGGGTCTTCTGTGACTACCTGGAACCGCTTGACCCTGGGAGAGGTGAGCAGTCACCCTAGAGTGGAGGGGGTTATAGAAATTGTGGTATAACAGACCAATAACAGATCAGTACTACAGTAGAATCAATGGGGATAATCAAAGTACAGGCAAGAGGTCAGGTACCAAGGACCAGGCGGAAAGTCAGTAACTAGGACACTACAATGTAATAACCCTTATGAAACGAGAAATCCAGCAGCATAATACTATAAATAGACAAGGGCCTGAGAAAGGCAGCAAGTTTATATGGGCGCTGACAGAAATCCAAGAGGCCCATTAAAAAAGGAAGAGGTCGTGCCAGTAACCAAAATGGCCACCGAGACTAGAATCCCACAACAAAGATGAACACGTGTGGGTGTAGCAGCTCACAGATGTTAGTGTGTGGCCGTGCAGAGATGTGAGTGGACATGAGAGTGAGCTCTGGAAGCAGACGGGTTGTATTATTCCAGACAGTATCTATCCAAGGGAATTAAAAGAACTAAGTGTAGTGTTTGCAGCAGCCATTTACAAAACTTTTTTTTTTAACCAACTGCTGCTGACCAGTATAATTTTCAGGAGGATCGGAGAATGAGGACGCTCTTTTCTGTGTGAACTTGTCCCGGTCAGCTTGAGGGACAATGCTGGGTGGTATGAATATCACCTACAGTTTGATGAAGTGGAGGAAGATTCTATTGTCTCAGGAGACCAAGACTCAATGCTACAACTGGCACATGTGCATCGTCCCAAGAACATGATCTCTACTGTGAAGGATGCCGGTGGCAGAGATTGGAGACAACGGATGGAGGATAATACAGACAAATCAGAGATGTAGGGCTGGGGAGGAGATTTACATGTCTCTTATATTCCAGAAGCAAAATACTCAAAGCATTCAGCGAAAGCCACATTGAAGTGGCTTAAATGGAAAAAAATAAAAAATAAAAAAATAATGTGCTTGAGTGGGCCAATCAAAGCAAAGACCTTAATCTCACACCAACTCGATGGACTCAAGAAAAAGGAGAATGGGCAAAAGTTGCAGCATCCAGATGTGCAAAGCTGGTAGAGACCCAACTAGACTGACAGCTGTAATTACAGCTAAATCTGCTTCTATCAAGTAATAAAATGAGGGGGCGGTGAATACTGATGTAATCAATTATTGTCTGTTTATAGATCTATATCTCCATCTATCTAGCTCTCTCTAATATATATATATATATATATATATATATTACTATACTACTATACCTTTCTTACTATATATATATATATATATATATATATATATATATATATATATATATATATATATATATATATATATATATATATATATATATATATAGTAAGAAAGGGGGGCATTTATCTGACAAGATGCAAAGAAAACATACAAGCAGGGTAAGACATTGGCGCAGTTATGTACCTAGATTCAGGTTAAACCGAGTAAAGACTTGTGTGTTTAAAGTTGGTTAACTTACATGATTTGAAAGCTTCTTCCTCTCAGCAAACAGACAGGGTGTGTCTGTTAGTTCAAACAGAGCCAGTGATGGGCGTTTTTTCTTAAAGAGAAGGTGGGTGTGTCACCTGTCCATCAAGCTAAGCCTGGGGGAGGAGTATCATGTATAAAAGCTTGTTTGTGTCATTTGTTCACTGAGACCAACGCTGGGGAAGCTGGCTGATCTTGAGAGAGAGCTGGTCAATGTATAGCTAGCGTTTAGGGTCTCCATAATTGCTGTGAAAGTGTACGGTGTCAAAACATTTACCATCCTGACAATAAAGCTACATAAAAAGGAAGAAGTTGTTCGCGTGTGCTTCGGCAGAAGCGGGCTTTTGCCACAATATATATATATATTTACCCGTTTTCCCACATGCTGTGCCCCTCTGACCGTTACGTCACATCACATAACACACTTATCAAGGTCGTGACTGCAGAAATGGGTTTAATATACACAGTCTGGGCCCAGGATACCACCACAAATGCCCTCAACACAATCCAGCACTGTCCAACATGTTCTGCTTATATCTACCTTCCGTCTTGTCTGCTGATGGTGTATCCCAAGAGAGGCGCGTTGACAAAACTGACGTTTACGCCAACCAACGGCGTCCCATCCGATGTCATCACCTGGCCGCGAATGACGCACGCATGTCTGGAAAAGAAGGGGGGGGGGGGGTTTAAAATTTGGTGCCATTGAGAATAGCAAATGTATATTACTGACATTAGACACAAGCTACTAGTCCTAATATGCACACATATTTCCTTAATGATATTATCTTGTTGATATCCTTGTCAATATGTCTTTGAGGAAGTTGCTCTGCGGCAACGAAACGCGTCAGCCTGTTTTACACTCCTATTGAGATTTGTATACCAATCTGGATTGAAAAATATTCCTGGTTACTCACCTGCTTAGGTTCACTTTGGCCGTCTGTGTGCACACAATAGATCACTCCCTGCAGACCCTACCAGTTATATGTACCCGGAACTATTATTCTCAGCCCTGTGTTGAGAGGGAGCGCTTTCACCATTGCGCCGCCGTCTCCACGGAGGTAGTTGGTGTCACCGACACGGCTTCACGAGACACGTACAGGTTCCGCTCTCGATTAGTCTGGTAAGATACCAGTTATTCTTCCCACAAAGTTGGCTGCTACAGCTTTTGCGTATTTCAATACATTCTAATTAATTGTTACTAAGCACTGCTTGAGCACTAGAATCTGGGATACACCAGACTATTTATTCATCCACTAAATATTATGTGACTGTCTTTATACACTGGAAAGCTCTACATCGGTTCACGCAGTGATCACGGCTATTTGTTATTGGACGCACCAGGAACCTTGAGGAGTATACCCCATATATTTAATTCAAATTAATTAATTCAGGAAGTTTGCATGTCATTTTATCTTCCATATTTTATGTACAGACTGGTTACTTTATTTGTTATTTATGATTATCCTATATAGTGATCTTTTGATGGCTACACATGTGTTGCTTTTTAATTTTGTCCAATAAATAGTCAATTAGATCCGCAGTCCACAATTCATTCGTCTTTTTGAGGTTATATGTTTACTAGTTCATATATAGCTTTTGTTAGTTTGTTTTGGTTAAGGATTGCAGATCTCTTGCACTTAGCGTCCTTTATCCACAGTCCTATTAAGCGCCATAAGGAAATTTTCTTGATATATTCTTGTCAATATGTCTTGCTTTTCTGAGCCTATTCAAAAGATTATCTTTCAACAGCACCCACCTTTTGGATCATTATGAAACGACGGATGCTTGGCTGATCCCCGACAGTCAGGAGAGATCTTCAGAATAGATCATATTGCAGCATAGATGTCCAAACACAGCGTCCATAAATACTATATAAACATGTTACACGTATACTGCAGATCTCCCTGAGCTTCCTGTTATCTCCCCATCGCCCTCACCTCTGTGACAGCGCTATTTATTTATGAACAAAACGCAGAGTAATTCAGAGCGTCCTGTGGGACAGCTCAGTAGCGGAGGCCACTTGCCTCTCCCCCGGGAAGGCCGAAGCGTTGCATTATTTACGCTGTTTGTGGAGGAAACTGGAGCCCCGGGTGAGCGCGCTTCTCAGATCACACTGATAAGAGAGGAGGCTCGGATGATAAGATGAATACAAACTCAGCAAAGAGGCGAATAACCCAACTTCAAACCAAAAGGACAGTTTCATGTCCTCTGCAGGATGAGATTTCTCCCAATGGAGGACAACGTCTGATAAATAAACGCCAGCGGTGTTACCGGGCGGACGAAGTCATTGTATTTTTGCTTTTGTAGAAGAATTGAAGAGTCGGTTGTCTTAGACACACGTCTAAATAAGGGTCTGTTTATATATCTAATAATAAACGTTGTGTTTTGTAGTGTACGTAGCACTAATACTGGTGAACAGCGTGGCATTCTGCCAGGGACATCTATGATGAAAAGGAAATAACCCGCCGTGCGTTGCCACAGTCTAAACGCCTTTTGTGCCCGTCGTCTTTCCGTATGTACTCACTTGCTGCATGATATGTGATAGAGCATTTCATGTAACCTAGCTGTTCAATAGGAATATCAATGTACTATCAGAGCGAACACAAAGATACTCCCAATGTTCTGAAGGGATGAGTGATGTGGGGGTGCCAGTGTCATTTTAGGGCTGTTTTATTGCTGAGCGCACCTTTGAAGTATCTGAGGATACCCCTCACTGCATTATTCTATACGGTTTTAGGATCGCACGATACCTCCCTCATTTCAGCGTCTCACTGTCACAGCGATCAGTTTAAGCATGTGCAAAACTGTTTTTTAATGGAGGTAGTAATCCACATAGTACATCGTACCTCTCCCAACTAGACAGGAACTTTGCACTGAAACATATACGGTCAGGATGGGCACATGATAAGGGCCTGCACTTATTATTGTAAGAACTTACATTACGAAGATGATTTCGATAAAGCGGTATGTTCTAACCTACAGGTCGGTTGCTTTACCCATCCAAAACCATGATGAATTTAATGTTCTACACTTAATTTTATTAATTAAACGTTCAGACATAACATTTTTCTAACTCGGCTTTTAAGGAGAGATGGGCCTGAGATCAAACATTATCAGGGAGGCAGAATTTGTACGCACTGCCTACATACAGTACCTATTAAAGTCAATATTTTATCAAATACAACTATCTAAGGTGATCAAAACATTATACCATTAATGATGGATTATTTAGCCTGCAATTCTCTGCAAAAGACTTTGGTATTTTAGACCCCAAAGACTTCATTGTATGCCAGGAGAAGTACGTGCATCAGCTAACTTATATATCTTATTATGTGTCGGATAAGAATCTGTTTTGGATGATTCAGAAAAAAAAAAAAGGCATTTTAATTGGAGAGAAACAGATCTTCTCCGAATGCTCTTCAAAGCTCTCGTACTACAGGTATGACCGTGTACCCCATCAACTACGCACAAAGCCATACTTGTCTAATTTTTGGATATCCCCTTCAGGAGACCATGGAGGGGAGGTCCAAGGGACAGTTTTGGGGCACATGACGCCAAAGCTTGTGTAATCAAGGCTCCGTCCCCCTAGCTGCATCGGGAGTGAGGCCATGATGACGCGATCTCCAGCGAAACGCGTCATCGAGCTCCCGTCATGCCCACTTCGAAAGAAAGTGAAGCAGGACCCGGGAGGGTGGCATAATTTGCCGGGAGTTCGGGGGACTCCCAGAAATTTGTGAATCTTCCGCACATTCCGTGACAGTACCAAAGTATGCATAAAGGAGTCGGCCATATTGTAGGATGTCACCTACACATTTACAAGGAGTGTGGGACATCGCTGAAGCACAAAGTCTACACAGAAATGTTTTAATACTCATACTGGATCCAAAGTATTATGGGTAATCCGTACATATATTAAAGCTATTTTCCCACAATACACTGCACATGACTTATCATATGAGGGCTCAAACTACTGAGAGAGTGGCTAAATGCAATTGTTTTTTTCTAGAGTCTTGTTCCTGGCAGTCTACCTCTCAGGGATTAACGTGAGGTAAAATCTCGGCATTGAGAGGGAAGGTATTTATGCCGGATGAAGAGATATTTGCTACAGTGATTTTAAGTACATAAAGCTCTCTCTTATTTGTATATATGCACACACCGACAAGCATAAACCAGATTTATTTCCAAATGTACACACTTTTGTAGCTGGAATAATGGCTGCAACGTAAGACTATAAAATTGACATTTGACTTCATATATCAAATGGTGCAGATATGAAAAAATGCAAAATAAATACTCATCTATATATGGACATTTCACCCTCAAGACAGGATAACATTTATTATTATAGTGGAACCAGTTCTTCCCTCCATTCCCCCTGTTTTTACAGTTCAGATCTTGTTATAGTCTTCTTAAAATTTAAGCGTGAAAAGCTTTAACCCCAACAGTTTACAAATGTGTATATTTTTATACAAGTAAAACACCAATGTGGTGTTCTTTTTTTCGGTAAAACACTTTGCCCACTGAATAATCTCAATTATTCCATTTTCACATTAGTTGTTTCTACTTGAACAGAATAATCACTCCCCAGAGGTGAGAAAGTCATAAGCTGAAAACAGGCCCTAAAACACAATTTCCCCCCCACTTTGTATAACAGCTTAGGGTTACTTGAATTTGCACTTAAAGAAAATGACCATAAAGGCTACAGAACCACTTAGCTACAAAAAAATAAAAATACAATGTTCACCCCATTAAATATGTATGCTGCAATCACAGCTGTTTTCTATCTGCAGATAAAGAACGCCGACCATCTTTCCCTCCTGTCCGCTGGCAAATGCAGAAAAATGGTAGATATTGAATTTGTTCCAGGATTTACCTCGATGGTCCTTTTGTACAATTAGAAGAACATTACTTGAAGAGCTAGAAAATGTTTCTTCATACACATTTTCAGACTCTCCAGTATAATTTCAAGTACAGATCGCCTCTGCAGTATGCAAGAAGGCATTTTGTGGCCAGAAAGGATATTCATGATTCCTGACAGTTCACTTGGAACATACTTGTTTACTCTCCTGCAATATCCAGGAGACTCTCAAATTTAGCGCAGTTCTTCCAGAGAGTAGATTACGCCAACTTCCTAGTGTGATTGCGTCATTTTGGCCCCGCACCCATGGTATGATCACATCACTGCGCTGTAGAGGCCAAAATTATGCAATATACGTGACCTCACGTGTTTCAGGGAATCCTCTCTCTCTTTCTTGGCGAGGCCCTGATAACACGATGCGCAAAGATGTGATTTGCGTCACTGTGTAGCAGTGTATGGGGCCTAATGATTCGTCAACATGGCCCCCCTGCCTCAAAGTCCTTGCCCAGCGGGAGAGGGCGCGTTTGCCCCTTGGATCCCGGAAGGGAGGTACAAAAACCTTCTTCCCTTGTGTAGGCGACGAGACAGAAATGACTGATGTATAAACATAGAAGAAGTTATCTTGGGTTTGCAAACTTTTACAGATTTTTTTTTTTCACCCCTTTTAGCCGAAAAAAAACAAACAAATAGAAAAAAAAGAAGAAAAAAAAACCACCAATAAAAAGTAACTGTTGTTTTGTTCAAGTGGTTGCAAAAAAGAAATTCAAAACAAAACACCCCAAACAGCAGCTGAGGAAAACCAAAATTATTCCAAAACACTGCTAAAACCAAAGTGGCTCCATGGAAGCTCTCTGATAATGGATCTGGCGTAGAGAGGGTAATGGCACATTGTGCGTTCCTTATGGGCCCATTTGGGATACGGACGCTGAAAGCTCACGGGGTGAGGATCCATTTACCCGGTTTGAAAACAGATTTGTTTCAAGCTGTTTTTTTTCACAGACTGCATTTCCACAGGTCTCTAAAGCAGCAGCAGCAGCTGGAGAGAGAGGGCTTCCTAATACGGGTCTGTGACGGCGCCAGGTATGATTATTAAGCCTTTAACGCCATTCCTGGGCAGAAAGCGAGAATTAAGTCAAATTGTTTGGAGTGTTTTTATGCCATGTACTGAGAAAAGCTCACACTATAAGTTTTATTATAGAAAGTAAGAGAACAACTGGCATATATACACGCTCTCAAAGGTCACTTGCAAAATGGCAGCAATGTGGGACTGCAGAGAAAACGACATCCCTCCTACATTTGTGAGCGAATGGACCATAAGTATGTTTTTTTGTTTTGATTTTGCGACTGCACCTGTTTAAACAGATAAGAGAGTTGGATCCCTCGTCAATGAGGACGTTTTTACTGTCTGCTCAGCCCTGTGACACTACTACACCCCTTTGTAGCACGTACCGGCGCCAATTAGTAATGTGTTAATGCTGGAAGGTGTGATGTGGGAGTGAGGCTTATTTGCATCATCCTAAACACTGTTTTACAATGACAGGATACAGCCATTCCCATGGTTCTGGAGACAGCACCCAATACATAGCCAACCTTTGGCTCTCCAGTAGCTGTGGAACTATAAGTCCCAGCATTTCCTACCGCCAGCAGCCTGTCACTCACTGGTAAAGTACACCCTACACAGTAATAAAACCAGGGACATTTCTAGGTGCTACCCCTATGTCATACAGAGTCTGGAGTTTTAAACATCCACAAACCCCAGCGCTTACCAGTCTCTTCTCACACTCCGCAATATACGGTTTCCCCGACCGTCCGGCTTTATTACCGCCTTTTTAAAAGTCAAGATGTTTTAGAGGCCTCTTCAGAGGGGAGAAAGTGGGCGTTTTATTAATATAGAACTAAACATAAAGTAGCAGGACTGTAGTCTGAATCCAACACAAGCTCAATGCAGGAGAAATAGGAAAAATATCTCCGTGGATACATTTTATCAGCAGCAGACAACCCCTGCGGCCATTACCGGGGCTCTGAGCTGGAAAGAATAGGAGCCATCATTTACAACAGATATAGAGGACCTGGGAATCGCCTTAGAGAGGAGGTTACAAGATGCGGCTGAGGATTTATCTCACCATCTATCTTTAGATCTCATGTTATTAAAGATACAGATATAAGATATCAGGGCTGATTCTACAGGGACACAGATAGGAAGTGCTTCATCCACTAGGGGGCAGTACATACTGCTTTATAATACAAAATGCTAATATATCTATAAAGTCCTGCATGAGATCTGTATAAACTGCAAGTTCTGACGTCACTGCTTTATTACTAGCGAGCTCCGACGTCACCGCTTATAGCTGGCGAGCTCCGACATCACCGCTTATAGCTGGCGAGCTCCGACGTCACTCCAATGTTCGTTGGAAAAATTTGTCGCACCCTTTGTAGTCAATTATTAGATATTAGAAGTTCCCTTACTTTGTATTGTCACAAAAATCCTCAATAACCTCTAAGATCCATAAAAATGTACAGAGGGATACTTGTTCCTTATATAAACCCCAAAAAACCTTTTCACCCCGGTTTGCAAGATTCAAAGTTGTCACTAAGCTTTAAGAAATGTAAAATCAGTTCATCCTTCATGTACAGCTTAGTTAACGATGTAAAGCGTTGGGTAAGAATCACAGACGGAACACGAATATTATAGAACAATACACTTAGAGCACAACTTATAGAACTATTACTAAGACTTCCTACATGCGGCAATGTGTGAGATAAATAGCACCACTGAATCCTCTGAATGTGAGGCCCAGAGACCGCTCCTTTCTCCCTTGTTCTCCGCACAACAAAACCTGCAGCGAGGAGACGAAACTCATTTAAATCAATTAATGTTCCGCAAGTAGCTCAAACAGTTCATAAATATTCAGCCAGCCTAATTGCATAACAATAACAGGCGGGCTGCAGCCTGAATACACGGGGCCTGGTAAACACCACTACAAGGCCATTACATGCTCCATGTTTGTGAAGAAATATTGCTATTTAATGGAGGTAGTGCTGAGATGAGGCCTCTGTGGACATCTTTCTACGGAACTCATTTTATTATCTTATAAAACAATAACGGCTACGAAATGCTTATCGGCCTTTCGGTGAAGCTCAAAGGCAGACACGTCTGTACCCCTGGAGTTTAAGGGTACTCTACAAGAGGGCGAGACACCGCCAGTGGCAGGAAGCTGGGTCTAGAAAGGGGGTAGAGACGGAACATCACATGGCGATGCAGTCTGCGCTGACGCGGCCCCGCTCCTCTTTCAGCTGCGCGGAGTGTGACGGCCTCAGACCCCGCTCATCTCTGGGCCTTGTCGCCGCTGCACCCCTACAATAGCAGCAGTTCCGCCATTCAGGGGGCAATAAATCAGTGTATCCACATAGAGATGAACGGATATTATTATAGTAGATTTATTTACTTGAAATGATTGTGTAAAACAGGTTATAGTGTTAAGTGCAGATGGAGTAGATTGTATTGTGAATTATAAGGTTCTTATTCAGAGAACGCCCCAATAGGTCACTGGGTGAGGACATTGCACGTCGGAGGCCAATAAGTGATAACGCTCTAGTGTATCCGGCCAAGCAAAGTAAGCCAAATGCTGCAATGAAAGCTCCTCCACCTGCGTGCAGACAACCTGAGGACATCTGCGTAGCTATTGTGTAGAGCAGCTTGGAAATTATCTGTGTGCTTAGCTGTGGGGTTTTAGGTTTCAGTCTCAAGTTGTCAGAGATCAGAAATGGATGATAAAATCCTATATACGTTTCTCCTTAAATAACGCCGTCCGCAGAAAGGACTCCACGAGTGATTATCTATACTCAGCAGTGTTCCCCTTCCCCCCCAGCTGTAGCGGAGATAAGTATACATCAGATATCGGAGGTATCCGTTTCTGCGGCACAGATGATTGACACCTGACACCTCCTGCCCCTCTCGCTCATGATAACCATATGTGCTTTTAGAAAAACGCACAATACTACATTAGTCACTAGAATTATTTTTAAGAGTGTCAGGTTGTTTTTTTCCCCCAACATGAGTAAAATTAGTTTTACATCCACTTTCCCCGGGATATCCATAAGGATGAACGCTGAACACTGCAATTCACAACACAGATGAAATGTGTTCCTGACGCACACACTGTATGTGTGAACGTGTTCTAACAAGTCAAAGTCAGCCCGTCAACAATACAGTTTTACATATTTAACGGCTTTATATTCTAAGTCATTCATCAAGCTCTGCTAATGATGGAAGGTTCTTCATTTATACCTAACGGACCGGGAGAGCTCATAAGGGCAATCTGTACGAGCTGACTGTTATATGCACTATTACATATATACACACGCAATATTCACACACGTTCCTAGTAAACTGGACTGTGCCACTGGCCTGTCTCCCCCTGGAATTTTGTGTAGCAGAGTAAGAAATGTTACTTCACATTGCTGAGTAATGCCCTTTTTTGTATGTATTCAGCACCGGGGTGGAACACCAAACTAAATACGCTGCTCTTTGTTAATATAGAAATATACCGACTCACCCGCCATCGAAAGGATTCTCTCCTGGGATGAAGTGTGTGCTGTCCCTTCCTATTAAGAATTTAATCCGGTGATAGAAGGACTGCAGGTTCTGCTGGGACACGGGAGCTTGTGTTTCTTGGATTATATCCAGAGGGTCCGGTGAACCCAGGCACAACGCGTTTGTGTGGCAAGTTTGCTGCAAGCAGCAGTCAGGATCCATACAGTCCGCTAACCCATCTGGAAGACAAAATGCAAACACTACTAGTTACTCAGTGGTCTACTGTTGTGCATATATATCCCTACATACACACACACACACACCCCTACATACACACACACACCCCTACATACACACACACACATATCCCTACATACATACACACACACACACATCCCTACATACACACACACACACACATATCCCTACATACACACACACATATGCCTACATACACACACACACACACACACACACACATATGCCTACATACACACACACACACACATATGCCAACATACACACACACACACACACACACATATGCCTACATACACACACACACACACACACACACACATCCCTACATACACACACACATATCCCTACATACACACATATCCCTACATACACACACATCCCTACATACACACACACACACACACACACACACACATCCCTACATACACACACACACACACACATATCCCTACATACACACACACACACACACATATCCCTACATACACACACACACACACATATCCCTACATACACACACACATATCCCTACATACACACATATCCCTACATACACACACATCCCTACATACACACACATCCCTACATACACACACACACACACACACACACACATCCCTACATACACACACACACACACATATCCCTACATACACACACACACACATATTCCTACATACACACACACACATCCCTACATACACACACACACATCCCTACATACACACACACACACATCCCTACATACACACACACACACATCCCTACATACACACACACACATCCCTACATACACACACACA
Source organism: Mixophyes fleayi (assembly GCF_038048845.1). Taxonomy (NCBI): domain Eukaryota; kingdom Metazoa; phylum Chordata; class Amphibia; order Anura; family Limnodynastidae; genus Mixophyes; species Mixophyes fleayi. The sequence goes on from NC_134403.1 coordinate 19,747,676, forward strand.
CACATCCCTACATACACACACACACATCCCTACATACACACACACACATCCCTACATACACACACACACATCCCTACATACACACACACACATCCCTACATACACACACACACACATCCCTACATACACACACACACATCCCTACATACACACACACACATCCCTACATACACACACACACATCCCTACATACACACACACACATCCCTACATACACACACACACACACATCCCTACATACACACACACACACACATCCCTACATACACACACACACACACATCCCAACATACACACACACACACACACATCCCAACATACACACACACACACACACATCCCAACATACACACACACACATCCCTACATACACACACACACACACACACACACACATCCCTACATACACACACACACACACATCCCAACATACACACACACACACACATCCCAACATACACACACACACACACACATCCCAACATACACACACATACTTATCCCTACATACACACACATACACATATCCACACACACACACATATCCCTACATACACACACACATATCCCTACACACACACACACACACACATATCCCTACACACACACACATATCCCTACACACAAACACACATATCCCTACACACACACACACATATCCCTACACACACACACACATATCCCTACACACACACACATATCCCTACACACACACACATATCCCTACACACACACACATATCCCTACACACACACACATATCCCTACACACACACACACACACACACACACATATCCCTACATACACACACACATATCCCTACACACACATACATACACATATCCCTACATACACATCCCTACACACACACACACACACACACACACACACACACACACACACACATTCCTACATACACACATACATATCCCTACACACACACATATCCCTACACACACACACACACACATCCCTACACACACACACACACACACACACACACACATATCCCTACACACACACACACACACACACACACACACACATCCCTACATACACACACACACACATATCCCTACATACACACATATCCCTACATACACACATATCCCTACATACACACATATCCCTACATACACACATATCCCTACATACACACATATCCCTACATACACACATATCCCTACATACACACATATCCCTACATACACACATATCCCTACATACACACATATCCCTACATACACACACATACACACACATCCCTACATACACACACATACACACACATCCCTACATACACACACACATATCCCTACATACACACACACACATATCCCTACATACACACACACATATCCCTACATACACACACACATATCCCTACATACACACACACATATCCCTACATACACACACACACATATCCCTACATACACACACACACATATCCCTACATACACACACACATATCCCTACATACACACACACATATCCCTACATACACACACACATATCCCTACATACACACACACATATCCCTACATACACACACACATATCCCTACATACACACACACATATCCCTACATACACACACACATATCCCTACATACACACACACATCCCTACATACACACACATCCCTACATACACACACATCCCTACATACACACACATACACACACATCCCTACATACACACACACACACATCCCTACATACACACACACACACATCCCTACATACACACACACATCCCTACATACACACACACATCCCTACATACACACACACATCCCTACATACACACACACACACACACACACATATCCCTACATACACACACACACACACATCCCTACATACACACACACACATCCCTACATACACACACACACACACATCCCTACATACACACACACACATATCACTACATACATACACACACACACATCCCTACATACACACACACACATATCACTACATACATACACATATCCCTACACACACACACACATTCCTACACACACACACATATTCCTACACACACATACATACACATATCCCTACACACACATCCCTACACACACACACACACACATATCCCTACACACACACACACACACACACACACATATCCCTACACACACATATCCCTACACACACACACATATCCCTACACACACACACACACACACATATCCCTACACACACACACACACACACACACACACACATATCCCTACACACACACACATACATATCCCTACATACACACACACACACATCCCTACATACACACACACACACATCCCTACATACACACACACACACACACACACTTATCCCTACATACACACATATCCCTACATACACACACACATATCCCTACATACACACACACATATCCCTACATACACACACACACATATCCCTACATACACACACACACATATCCCTACATACACACACACATATCCCTACATACACACACACACATATCCCTACATACACACATACATATCCCTACATACACACATACATATCCCTACATACACACATACATATCCCTACATACACACACACATATCGCTACATACACACACACACACACATATCGCTACATACACACACACACACACATATCCCTACACACACACACACACACATATCCCTACACACACACACACATATCCCTACACACACACACACACATATCCCTACACACACACACACACATATCCCTACACACACACATATCCCTACACACACACACACACATATCCCTACACACACACACACACACACACACACACATATCCCTACACACACACACACACATATACCTACACACACACACACACATATACCTACACACACACACACACACACACACATATACCTACACACACACACACACACACACACATATACCTACACACACACACACACACACATATACCTACACACACACACACATACCTACACACACACACACATATACCTACACACACACACACCTACACACACACACACACACATATACCTACACACACACACACACACACCTACACATATACCTACACACACACACACCTACACATATACCTACACACACACACACACACACACATATACCTACACACACACACATCCCTACACACACACACACACATCCCTACACACACACACACACACATATACCTACACACACACATATACCTACACACACATATACCTACACACACACACATATACCTACACACACACACACCTACATATATACCTACACACACACACACACACACACACACATATACCTACACACACATATACCTACACACACACACACACACACACATATACCTACACACACACACACACACATACCTACACACACATATACCTACACACACACACACACATATACCTACACACACACACACACACACACACACACACACACCTACACACACACACACACACACACATATACCTACACACACACACACACACACATCCCTACACACACACACACACATATACCTACACACACACACACACACACACACATCCCTACACACACACACATCCCTACACACACACACACACACACACACATCCCTACACACACATATCCCTACATACACACAGACATACATATCCTTATATACACACAGACATACATATCCTTATATACACACACACACATACATATCCCTACACACACACACACACACATCCCTACACACACATATCCCTACATACACACACACATATCCCTACACACACACACACATATCCCTACACACACACACACATCCCTACACACACATATCCCTACATACACACATACATATCCCTACACACACACACACACACACACATCCCTACACACACATATCCCTACATACACACATACATATCCCTACACACACACACACACACACACATCCCTACATACATATCCCTACAGACACACACACACACACACATACATATCCCTACATACACACACATATCCCTACACACACACACACACACACACACACACACACACACATCCCTACATACACACACATACATACATATCCCTACATACACACATACATATCCCTACATACACACACACACACACAGCCCTACATACACACATACATATCCCTACATACACACACACATACATACATATCCCTACATACACACACATACATATCCCTACATACACACACATATCCCTACACACACACGCATATCCCTACATACACACACAAACACACGCACACATATCCCTACATACATACATATCCCTACATACACACACACACATACATATCCCTACATACACACACACATACATACACACATATATTATATATGTATCCTATTTAATTACAAGACTTTCTAGCAAGTTGATTGCTGTAATTTTACACATCTGTGAATCTCGGGGTCCAATATATTTCGGGATTTAAGTGGCTGAAAACTTCAGAATTTTCAGCTCTTCCCAGTGGTAAAACTTGGCGATCGCTTGAAGATTCACTGAGCTGTAACCACAAGAAAACAAATTCCACACGGCTTCCCTTCTCCAGTGTAACATCTGCCAGCGCTGCGTATAACAAAGAAGCCAGGAGCTGAGGTGCGATAGGGATACACCGGCATACGATGTAACAGGCTGGAGGAAACGGCTTTCAAGGACGTGTGGGAGAAGGACAGAAGTTGTGCATAGTCTGGTGATGTCTACCGGACGAAACAAACTTTTATAGGGAACATAGTATCTCTGGTGAACAGAAGTCAAATAAACCTGTGTAAATAAAATTAATTCTAATATACAGTATATACTGTGCTAATGTTTTAGGCAGGTGTGGAAAAAATGCTGCAAAGTAAGAATGCTGTCAAAAATTGCATTTTGTCAATTGATAAAAATAAACTATTAATACTATGTTTGAAAGCATTCTTACTTTGCAGCATTTTTTCCACACCTGCCTAAAACTTTTGCACAGTAATAAATATATATATATATATATATACATATACACATACACACATACATATATATATATATATATATATACATACAAGTTAACCCGTGCATGATACTCATGCATTCTAGTCAAATCAAGCTACTTAAGGTCTTAAAAAGGTTCTTGTCATGCATTTGGGCCTAGCCCAGGCCTCCTCAGGGTAAGAGCGTTACTTCCCGACGCAAGCGGCCTTTTTAATGTGTGTTCATGTGGTAAAATTACCTCACGAAAATGAGTTTGACCCCTCAACTCGTAAATTTAGCCTTTATTACCCCTCCCACGGGGGGAAGATGGAAGTTAACTGACTTGACTATTCTAATTTTTTTGTCAAATAATGTCAGTATACCAAATTTCAGGTCAATTGGATGAGCCCTTTCTGAGAAAATAGTTTTTTCCACACACACACACACACACACTAACGCACGCCTCTACATATGTGTGTTCATGAGGTAAAATTACCTCACGAAAATGAGTTTGAGCCCTACCAAATTTCAGCCCTTTTTGAATTTTTTTCCCTACATACACTAAGAATTTAGTAGGTCAGTGTATAACTCTGCCCAGCAGGTGGCGCTGCAACTTGTTTTTTTTTTCCACACACAGACACCACTAAGCATTTATATATTAGATATATATATATATATATATATATATATATATATATATATACATACATATATATATATATATATATATATACATACATACACACACACATATATACACACACACACACACACACACTTACTACTTGCCTACCTACTTGCAGAGAGGGTGGCCATTTTGTGGGGCGGGACCATTTTTTTATAAAAGGCAGTCACTGGGGGAATTCAATTAGCCGCGTTACTGTAAAAAAGTAACGCGGCCTGTGCACTATCACTGTTATTACAGTAATAGTGCGCTTAAATACCGTTAAATAGATCATAAAGATGGGTTAAATTCACCTTAATAACGGTAATAGGTTTAACGCTGCGCTACTTCTGGGGGGGGAATTGAATTCCCCCCTATGAATTTGCTAAAGTGAGAGATTGCAGCACATAATATTTATGTGTAAATATAAAAAAAGTGTGACAGGAATGAAAAAATACATCAAGTTTAATTGCATTCTATTAAGTGTGGGTCATTGTAAAATGTGTGTTCCTTCAAGACAATAAAATTAAACAAAAATATCACCCACAGCCCTTGATGGAATATTCACGAAAAACAAAATATCAGACTATGGGCTTAAACTGTATCCTAGACAAAGTGAAGGCGGCCATTTTGTCGGGTTAACCAATATTCATGAGAAGGTGACCCACTGATTCGGTGTCACGGGCACATGAGGTATAAACTGACTCGTTGCCTCAGTCAGGTCACCCATAAAATGGCTGCCTCCATTACATGGAGACTGGCAGGAACATTTTTTTTTTTTTAAATGCATTTGATCCAAGATTCTTTGACGGTTATGTTTGAATAAATAAAACAAGAAATACCAAAATGTATATTGTTTTCACAATATTTCAGCATAACGTCCTCTTAAAATAGTGGTAAAATTATGCGTGATGATTGATACTGTAATGTTGTATCTGAGAAAGGGGAAATAGTGTCCTTCGCTCATATTAGGTGGGAGAAATCCTCTTTTATGATGGCAATTAAGGAAATCTCCTGCTTTATGATCGCGGCACTTACACTAATCCTGCTTTGTTAGTCAAGTAATTTCAGTGTCAGACAGAGCAGGATTATGGGAGAAGTCACTTTGCATAGTCAATGTCTGAGGAGAAGCCTAATCACTTCTCGCACATACCACACGGTAAGAGGCGGCGCACAGTAATAGGGTAGTTTTCCGTTTGGGGAGATGCCGCGGGGTCAAGTGACACTTTATTTAGATGAATAATGAGTTTCACACAAAGCTATTTATACCCAGACTCTACATGAGGATTCACATTCAATGATCCCTCTAAGCTGAATTATCCGAAAATTAAACCCAATTACAAATATTAAACAATATTTGTCAAAAATAATCCTCCACCCGCGTACCTGGATTATGGGAGTCCTATATCTGCGCCCCCCTTCCTCAGCCCTGTTGGTGGAACGTTGTGTCATCCACATCATCATCATGTTTCGGGCCAGGTACATTTTAAAGACACAGTATAACGTGGCAGCAGACAGCGGCAGGCTGGGCTGGGGGCATCTATGGCCTTATCTGTGTGGAGTTTGTATGTTCTCCCCGTGTTTGCGTGGGTTTCCTCCGGGTGCTCCAGTTTCCCCCCACACTCCAAAAACGTACTGGTAGGTTAATTCCCTCCGTGATCTCCCAAAATACAAAAGTATGATGTCATGTGACCTGTAGATCTTCTGTTCCATGATGCATCATTGCAGTATACAAAATCTACAACATTGTTCATACAGTTTTTGGGGGGGGGTCTGTTCTTCTGCCCCAAAAAGTACAGCTCTTGCACAACAGTAGGTAAGAAAAAAAAAAAAGTGTCGGACAAAAGGAAGGCGGGGCTTAGCACATTAAAAGATGTGGCCATATATCACGAATTTCATTACAATAAATATATATAATATATTTGTTTTTTCCTAGTCTTATTTTCAGTAGACTTGAGGCTATCTCCGTGAGATGTCAAGCATTATTTTAATAGCTAATATGTTCAGGCATTATGCAATTAATTTATCAAAGTGTGATTAGGGGCTGAATGTGAAATCACATCTCACCGTCACTGAAACTTGTAATGAAGTGATGTGATTTTACACTCTGTCCCAAAAAAAAATACACCTAATAAATGAAAAGTAACACCAGATCAGCAATTACATTTCCACAGAAAGGAATTAAAGGACAAGTCAGTCAATTCAATAGGGGTCCTGTCCGTCAAATAGCCGGGATCGTGCCTTGCCCCTGCACCTTCCTGGGACTCCCACGACCGATGTATGGGACAATATAGGAGCCTTAGCGTGGCTTAGCTTTCAGCTTCAGGTAACTGTAGGGGGTTCGCTGGGAGGGGATCTTGTTGAAGGGATCCCTGATGAAGGGATCTTGTTCTTTTGTGAAGTGGTTGGAGATTGAGGTCTTTGCATGGCAACAAGTTTAACATCAATATCATTTGCACCTTGAATATACAGTTCAATCATGTCAATAAAAAGCATCTTATGGGACTGGAGAGGGTACAGAGAAGGGCAATTAAATTAATAAGGGCTATGTATGATCTTAGTCATGAGCCCAGACTACACCAGTTCCTATTACTATTTAGACCAGAGAAGATTAAGGGGATATGATCACTGTGCATAAATATATTAATGGCCCAAACCAAAAATTCTCTGTCAATCTGTTCAGGTTAAAGTCCCCACATGAGGCCATCCTTCAAGAGTGGCAGGAAAGAGATTTCATCTTCTGGTGCGTGAAAGGTTCTTTCCTGTAAGAGCTGTGAATCTGTAGAATGCTCTCCCACAACAAGACACCGACGGACACCGTAGGAGAGTTTATGAAAAGATTTGGGATTTTTCTTTTGGGATTTGGGATTGTCCATTTGCCAATATGGGGTCAGTAAGGAACTGGGCTATGTTTCGCTTTATTCCTTCCTCTGGATCAACAAAGGTTGAAGTTGACGGACATACGTACGTCCTATGTAACTTTAGGACTAGCGCCTTCACTCAATGTATTTTTTGCACTTCCGTAACACTTTCCACTGACGGAAATCCCCTCCACACTTGGGCTCATAAAAACAAGCCATATAAAAATGATAACAACACATACAAATACATTGCAACATTGAAAACATTGTAGATTAATGATCCTTTAAATGTAGGACAGAAGATGCAGACTACAAAGTGTTAATGTACATGTAGCCTGGTAATCTGCTGTGCTTTTATAACTTGCAATGTTTGTGGGTCTGTGTATACCTGCACAAAGCCTTCACGATTACTAGAAACAAATAAACCAGCGCTCAGGAGCCCCCGCATCGGTGCTATTAAGGTGGCAGATTTTCTCCGAAATGACCCCGTGATTAAGCCGAACAGATTCAGAGGATAATTATAGGGGAAGTAAATGACAAACATTACCTGCACGCATCCTTCTTTTACAGATATATCCAAATAATAGCATCACTGTTGCAGTACATCCTGCAATTACCCCATCACAGGAGCCGACGGGTGACAAGCACTTCATGTAATTATGGTGAGAAGAGGGCGCTGGACCTACCGGCGTCGTTGTCCTTGTTGTCACTACAGGCGGTCTCCATGGAGGTGTCGCACCCTGCTCCTCTCCACCCCAGCTGGCAGACACAGTTCCATCCGTTCATGTCCAGCGTACATCGGCCGTTCCCGTTACACAAGCCGGGGCATCCCTCTGAAAAACCAACAAGGGCGCCGGTTATGGAGCGGAACAAGGTATCGGTGTACAACCATTTATGTCACAACGTGAAAATACAAGGTCATCTAATATGAAAAGGCATCTTGTACAGTCATAAGTAAGTATATGAGTAAATAGGCAACAGGGTATTTTCCCTGTGCCCTGTAGGACAAGAAAGCCACCATTAGACTTCCTAGTCCTAAAGCCCAAGGTAAGAGGCTCTCAGAGAGTTTATAGCTCAGATCCCAAGACCTTGACCCAGATGGTCCTAAACACATGGGATCAAATGAAATAAAAATGGGAATAATTCTTGTTGTAATTGTAATAATCACAGAGACCAATAGACCAAGAACCAAACAGGGCCACGAAACCCTGGTACAAGGCCCGCACCTACCCTGAGACCTATAGTAGATTTGATTCCAGCAAAGCATTACATTCTAGAACAACATCTAAAGCTTTGGGGGTTGGGACATCTAGGGGTAGATAGATCACACATTCTAAATAGGAAAATATGATGTGTTGCCCATAGCAACCAATCAGATTCTAGCTATCATGTTCTAGAATGCACTAGATAGATAGCTAGAATCTGATTGGTTGCTATGGGCAACATCTCCACTTTCCCTTTTAAAGAGGTTTAATAAATCTACTCCTCTACACTCCTAAAACCAATCATTTTTCTTTTTTTGCAAATCATATAAGAAATAACTACAGCCTTTATTCCACAGCCTTGTTTCTTCTTCCTATGAAAAGCAATTACTCTGAACATTAGATGCTTTAACGCACGTTACAGGCTCCCTCATCAATCCACATAGAATAAGTGCACTACGTGTATGGATTCAGCCAGCTAATTGCCTCTCCATGTGAATAATTTGCTTCCCTAGAGCTTATACAGGGTGCATTATAATAATATATATATATATATATATATATATATATATATATATATATATATATATATATATATATATATATATATATATATGTATATGTGATATGTATTTTTTTTTTTCTGTAGTGTTGTGAAGTGAAACCACTGCCTATTTTTCCGAAGCTACATTTGCATACATAATGCATTGAATCTACTGATCACGAATGAAAAACTGCTTTTCACCCATTTTACAGTGTGGCTTTAGATGCATTAGTTAATGATGAAAGGATATCTTGAAGTATTAGTGCATTTTCTCTAACTCTTCTACATGTAAATGACACAACGAGAAGGTGGGATTAGCACAACAGTAATTGTACGTCTGGCTGTCAGCAGATATGAAGGACGCTCGTTACTCTCAATATATAATCAGTGTAATAGGAAAAAAGTGGGGATAAGAGGCGTTTCGTGAGGAAAATGCTGAACAGAAATTATGCTGAATTTCCCCCAGAAGCCCTCGGTGCAGAGTATACAAGTAACACGTTAGATGCAAGAATTGCTCTATTTATTTTATGTGTTGATCACACTAAGTAGTAGGTGCAGAATCCATTTAATCAAATGCACCTTGTGAACTGAGCAAAAAGGCCCAAAGGATTTAATATTCAGGGGTCTGCGTCTCAGGGCCCCCAACAGTTTGACAGCTGTAAAGAGGGTGATGACATGTTCTCTGTACAGCGCTGCATAATAGGATTGGTGCTATATAAATAAACGATGACACAGCATTAAATAAGCTCTGTCAGTGTTTAATATGTACACGAGTATTTATAATAAGACTATTAGCAAAACATTGTAATTTGTTCTTCTGCAGCATAATTGACACACCAGAGCAAGCAGCATTTTGAGGGCTCGTTCACACGTATGTAATGGGAAAATGTATAAAATGAAAAATATTAGATATATTAAAAACTTTTCATGCAGTGCGTTTATGCCATTATAATCTATTGTATTGGAGGGGCGCTGTAAGAGAGGAAAAATATGGTAGCTGCTTCTAAAATTTATATTTTAGAACGCAATGGTGGTCACTGCAATGGGAAACACTGTCTGCCGGTCGCACTACAGCGCTTAAAATGCTGCAGTGTATGGAAACTTTTACAAAAAAAAAAATGCAACGGTCCAAAGATAACTTTTTAAAGATGAATCAATTTGCATGTTAGATTTAGTGGCCCCTTTAAAGGGTGCAGGTATAGAAAGCTCGCATCCTAAAAGCACAATCGGCCCCTGTGCATCCCTTGAAGCCGCTGGTCACAGCGCACAGAGGCTGCGCCTTACAGAAAACACAATGTAACGTCAGACTTTGAAACGGAAAAAAAGCAGCACAGGATCTGCTGCCGGTAATGTAACTTTTAATGAAATACATGGCCCGTCAAGTACAAAATTCTGGAAAACATTCAGAATGGCAAAATATTCATAGCTGACTAGTTCATTCCAGCACTGACTCAATTAACTTATTGAAAGCGGGAGATAAAAAGTCAATAATTAGGAAAGACAAATGGACTGAAAAATGCTGATATTCAGAGCGGACGGTGGTTGCCTGAAAACAAACGTTTTAAATCTTTTCGCCTAATTTTCTTAGCAAATCCGCCTGGAACGCATCGCTGCAGCCTAAGCAACGCTGCCGGACTTAACCCCTCGCAGACCACACGAGGCTGCGGTATCTAAATTCATCCCGATTAGACCAAGACCTAATGTTCTGAGGGCAGCAAATGGATGTCCTGATGCGGTGCTCATCACGGCAGACCGCCCGATGCATTATGGAGAGGGGACACAATTATTTTTGCTGATGCAGTACCAAATTGATGCAAAGCTGTTCTTCACGGACTGACTAACAAACAATGTGATTTGTGACCATTAGTCTACTGGACAGAGACAAATCAAATCCTTTAAAATGTCAAACATGTACCTGCAGTATAAACTGTGGATGTTTATGAATGAGCTAAATTGTGTATTTTATATTCCTGCTTGTGAGTAAAATAACCACATACAGTACAGGTAAGTCCACATCTGGTAGCCAACCAGTGCATTAAAGTAAACCCATCATTTACACACTAGGGACATCAGTGAGGCATGAGGTATTCTGTGCCTCAGTGAGGTCACTAGTTTCTTAACGAATCTCAGTGTAGCCCACAAAAATAGGTTGATCTCCTCTGCATAGGGGACGGCTGCACAGTCTGCAAAAAATATCTTCACGCCTGGGCATTAAGGCCGGACACATGCATCAGCCGTGAAGCTATGCTGAGCAATCAAACGTGTGCAAAGCGTGTTGTAGGATGCAGAGCAGGCAGCCATGTAAAATGCATTTGTCAATAATCAAAGGATAAGAACCAGGGGCAGTTTAACTAGATGTGTGTTTTCTCTTCAACCAATCAGATTCTAGCTATCATTTCCTAGAATGCACTAGATAAATGATAGCTAGAATCTGATTGGTTGCTATGGGCAACACCTCCACTTTTCCTGTTTGGAATCTTTAGTAAATCTACATTTGTAAACACCTCTTCTGCCCTACTCACAAGCTACAGAGGTCGGGGCCATGTTTGATTGGAGGAGACACATTCATGCCCGACGAGTCCGCCATTCCCACCTCATTTGCATACTTTAGTCGCTGATCAAGTTTATGAAAAAAGGCAATGGAGGAGACAATTTGTGAAAAATGCCTTCATGGTGCACTTTACCTTCAAAAATATGGGTTAGAAAGCCTAGTTTTTGTGTATAAAAAATGTAAGATTGTATTAAAAAGATATTTCCTAATATTTAGAAGTGTACTTGCTGCCTATGCACAGCGGAGGCAGCCATTTTGCGGCCCAAACCGATGATCGGGCTATCGGTTCCCTAGCAACACCTCAGTGAGGTCACATGTTCTTAGGGAATTAATAAGCTGCGTTCTCAGGAATATCGGTGCAGTCCACAAAATGGCTGCGTCTAGCGTGCGTGTAATATACAGAGACTGACAAGGACTTCTACACATTAAAACAACTTGTACTAATAAGAATATCAAAGTTTCTCTTTTATATGTTTAATGCTGCACTAAAATTTGTGGAATGTTAAGTTTACAGATTTCTCTCTCTCATATATATATATATATATATATATATATATATATATATATATATATATATATATATATATATATATATATATATTTATATTATTTTATTGTGGCGAAGAGGGATATTTACCACAGTTCCCCAATAAGGGAACAGTTAGGAGCACAGTTTGTCTGCAGAAGCAGGCTGCTGACAGGGTTAAGTTTCCCTAGGTTCCTTATTTTGCAAACACACACACAGGTGTTCCCCACATGGGTGTAATCGGTTTGCTGCGATGTGTTGTAGTGCTTGGGGTGGAGGATAAAGGCACTGTCTATATGTGTGGGTGGGACCACTGATGCCAGTAAGTGGCCGGCTTGCAGACAGGGAAGTTACGGTATGTCTAGCCAGATGTAGGTGGTGGGGATTTTTGTGTTACTGTTTCTGGATGACTGCTGTACCATTGCTGGAACTGTTTACCATCCTGACAACTGCTAATAAACAATTAAATGGTTCAGCATACTTATGATCGGTTCCCATGAATGCTGTACTTTCTAACAATATATATATTATATGTATATATTTTCAAAATATTAGTCCTTTCGCAACCACTCCATGTCAGATGTATAAATTGTATAGTATGTTAATAGTGATGTCCTACTACACCCACAAAGATAACACACAGCTCCCCAGAGGCTCATCACATCTCAGTTGACAGACAGGAGAGATCCGAGAGGAGATAGAGGGTTGCTGAGAGAGAGAAGGCAAATAATGGGACTGTACTAAATGGTAAGCATTGCCAGTAGACTGACTAACACTATCATAGGAAGTAAATACAATACAAAGGGATAAAGAAAAGATAACAGGGGTAGAGTTTCACTGCCTACCAAATGATCAGATTCCACAGATCTAGGCGAGTGATTAGGTTGAACCAATCTCCATACGTTACTACTGTACAGATAGCTTTTAGTTACACTCTCAGTGCCTTGGAAACTGGATATTTTCTGTTAGATGAAGCATCAGATTGAACATTTGTATCTCTCACTTTATAACGTTTCTCAAGAGTGGCGGCATTGTAGCAGAATATAATCACGAATAACAAACGATTTGCGTTTTTTCTAAGAGTCACCAAATAGTGGGCTACCCAGGACAGCTTGTTTCTAAAGTGGAATGGTCCTAATTATTATTGGGGGTTAGGAAAGGCTGAGTGGTGGGATTTTATTTTATTATTTTATTGTTTTTAGGGAACTATTTTCTAAAATACTATATAATTGTGTGTTATGAAGATGCTGAATCCCCCTCTAATATACAGAGACATTGCAAAGCAGAAATGTAATGGTCTACACACAAAGAGCTAAATAAAGAACTGATTAAGATATATACACATAGGTATCTAGCACAAAGGATAGAGGTGGTGGTGTCTGCTTTTATTTTTCCTATCCAATACCATTTCCTTTTACTGGGAATGGTATTGGTTCGGTGTTTCCGTTTCATCCTTAAATTAATACAGTGATTTGTTTTTTTTTTTGTATATAGACCTATTGGTAATGGGAAGACGGCTGAGAAAAGTTTAGCAATGACCAGTTTCTGTCACCTACAGAGCGTGAGGGCGGCCATTTTGTGAACTCAACCCCGCAGCCCAATCGATTCACTCGGAACTAGTGACATCACCAAGTGCCAATTCCTATGACAGGCATTATGGTCATCAGGGTATAAATGGCTTCCTTCTCCTTGTGTGGGTGAGGAGTCCTCTATAACGGATAGGTTGGTCGGTGGAGATGGTAAACAATGGCCGCGTTAGTAATGTCTGCTCAGATGGAAGACGACACAGCAGTTGCTACAACATTTCTGAGGTAACACAAAGACAGTAAAGGAAGGAAGATACAATACCTTTCACTACCTTATCCAGATAGTGGGCTTGGGGAATAAAAGACAGGACATTTAAGGTAGGGTTGAATAAGTGCTGGGTGCTAGCCGGCTGTGCAGGGGCTACAAAAATCACAAAGGGAAAGAAAAGGAGCGTTGTTAAATCGATATGATTTTGGTCTAGACAGAGCCGGGTCTGTGGAACACACAACATGCACAGTGCTTGTCAATTGGTCTTATATATACACTCATACATGTACATACATGTACTCTAAACTGTCACGGAACTCACCCAGCAGCTTCCCGCTCACATAACGCTACCGGGGAGCGTGAACACGACAGCATACCAACGTATGGAAGTTTTTTCCAAGTACACATTAACCAAAATGGCGCTAGATTTGTCCTTAAACCTCATGTAACAAAATCTCCCATTTTTTTTTCTTTACCTATCTGTTCCGCTTTCCAAAATAGCTTATTTTACAATAAGACGCTAAGCGCAGCGATGACAGCTATGTGTGATCGCTCTGCAAATCTCAGATGTTAAACTCCCAGGAGTCCATGGAGGGTCTCTTTAAACCCCTGACACCTATGCCAAGTACAATGTGCTATTATACCATAGCACATTATAATATCAGCTACATTATAATATCAAAAGAGACTAAGCCGGGACCCCCATTAAACATAGTAAACATACCAAGGTCACGGGAGCTGTCCAGCGTGATCAGTGCTGGTGCGAGGTAACAAGGTGGCTACGTGAATACGGAATTATTAAATATGAATTTACATCAGCCCAATCTTAAATCCGGAACTGGGAAATGGGGAGTGAGCAGGATGACCAATCATATCACAGAACGTGACGGATTCCGCTGTCAAGTTGGTTAACAAAATTAATTTGCCCGTTCTGTATTAGAGAGACAAGAGCTGCCCGAAAAAGGGTCAGGGCTGAACTATCACCTTTAAAATGTTAAAGGAGCTTTAGATGGGAAACAAAATAAAGGCAGAGTCATACTAATAATATATTGCGAGCACCGAGAAACTCTCCTACAGATA
Organism: Mixophyes fleayi; assembly: GCF_038048845.1. Classification (NCBI taxonomy): domain Eukaryota; kingdom Metazoa; phylum Chordata; class Amphibia; order Anura; family Limnodynastidae; genus Mixophyes; species Mixophyes fleayi. Next base: position 19,763,883 of record NC_134403.1, read on the forward strand.
TAGAACACGGGGAGTAACCAGTGTCCTATTCACTTTCCGTTTTGGCCCTTGAGCCGGTCTCGATCTATACGGGAATGCAACTTCTCTGATCTTTATGGTACATTCTGTTGTCCTAATATGCAGCAAATTTCACTACACTACTCCAGCACCGACATAGATGGGCAGCTGTCTACCCTTTCAGGAATAAAAGTAGGTTAACTTTCTATCATCAGAAATGCATTCAATATCCTATTTGGAAAAGAAGAGGTCAACACCAAACAAGAAACAGCCTGTGCACATTTGTGTTCCACGCCCTTTTCCGTCCCCGGGGATTCTGGGAACAAGCGACTGAGACCACGTTCACAAAGCTTTATATCTAGACATTTACCTGGTGGAGAAAAATAAATTTAGAGATGGCGGCGTATTGTCAAATGATCTATTACCAACATGGGCAACATTGAGAACCGACTCGCCCAGGTTAGATCTGTACAGCCATGCGCTCTACGTTGTGTGCTGCTACCATGTGGACTCAGTCGCTTGCTTAGAAAATCCCATTTGTTATGAATGCTTATTGGCCGTTTTAAAAGCATTACAAATGCATTAAGCTGAGCGGCAACGGGACATAACTTTTCCTCCCCCCCCCCCCCCCCCCCCAGCGGTAAAGCAGACTAGCCAAAGACACGTAATGACACATAAAGACCCGACAGATACAGAGGGATGCCATGCAGGAAGACATTACACAAGGACAAGGGGATGGCTTACTGCAACGTTTAATATCATTCCCAGTCAATGTCCTTTCATCTGTGCCAATATTACTGACTTTTATGACTTTCCCACTCTTTTCATCGCTCTATCCGATTCTTTTTGACGTTTACGACTTGGCCAAATTGTTTTTAAGATTCAATAAATTTATTCAACCAATTCTTTAGGCAATAAAGTTTACAAGGTCGGAGAATATGCACAATTTAGAAACGCGATGAATAAAATCTTCATTCCCGTGGCAAAAGGTCAGCTAGGAGTTAAAAACACCTCCACCAAAATTGGGCATAAAACGTAGAACATTTCAGTAGAGTAAAATAAAAAAGTTTTGTAAAAATCTGTCTTTGAATAGTTAATCTGTGCCTAAAAGACGTCATTTAAAAGGTATAGCTGTGATTTAAATCACATTCCAACTTTAGACTTATCGGGTGATTTACATGTTGATTAAACTGCCTGGTCTTTGTGTTTTCGCTGTAATGAGATGCAGACTGCAGGAATATGGTACGAGGTGACAGCACATTGTAATATATTACCAAATAAAACTTTGGCCCCTGGTCCACAAACAGATCAGTTATTACAAATATGGCTCATCAATAAAGTTAATATAGGTTTCAGAAATTTTAAGCCTGTACTGAAAACAGGGACATATTTCAAAACTCGCCGGCTTGCAGCAAATAAGGAATGGAGTTCGGAACAACGAAATATTATTATCTGAAGGAGAGATGATAAAATATAAAACAGTAAAACGAGCTCCTGGTAGACGTCAGCTCAGTGGGTTAGTGCAGTGACTGTAAATGAACGACAGAGAGAACAAAAACAGATTGCAAGATTGATTGGACAGTGGAAATGAGCCTCAATAACTCTAGGTGTAGCTCGGTGTAAAGCTGTATGCGTTCTATAAAACGTAGCTAACCTCTGTGTTCCGAATTCCAAAACAACAAACAGGATGAAAAAGTGCCACTTTCTCATGTGTTCCCAAGTGTGTTATCTATGGTGTGTCTGTATAGACCGGCTGGATTGCAGGGTAACGGGTTGGGGTTCTAGGGCCCGATTTATTAAGGATCTTAACTTAAGAAGTTTCTTATTTCAGTCTCCTGGACAAAACCATGTTACAATGCAAGGGGTGCAAATTAGTTTTCTGTTTTGCACATAAGTTAAATACTGACTGTTTTTTCATGTAGCACACAAATATCAACTTTAAATTTCAGTGTACAAATAAGCTATCAAGTATTTGTGTGCTACATGAAAAAACAGTCAGTATTTAACTTATGTGCAAAACAGAATACTAATTTGCACCCCTTGCATTGTAACATGGTTTTGTCCAGGAGACTGAAATAAGAAGTTTCTTAAGTTAAGATCCTTAATGAATCAGGCCCCTAGAGTCTGGGACTAAGCATTAAAGGTACTTCTCAATGAAGTGGACTTTTATCCAACTCAATATTAAACATCAATGTCTTTCGAAGCCCCTTAACACTCTAACTCCTACCTTTTCATTAGCAACCCCTCTTTAGAAGACGCAACTTCTGGCTCCCAACCATGGCCTTATCTGTGAGGAGTGTGTATGTTCTCCCCGTGTTTGCGTGGGTTTCCTCCGGGTGCTCTGGTTTCCTCCCACACTCCAAAAACATACTTGTAGGTTAATTGGCTGCTATTAAATTGCCCTTAGCCTCTCTCTGTCTGTGTGTATGTTAGGAGATTTAGACTGTAAACTCCAATAGGGCAGGGACTGATGTGAATGAGTTCTCTGTACAGCGCTGCGGAATTAGTGGCGCTATATAAATAGATGATGATGATGATGATGTTCCATTTATATAGCTGCCATTTGAATCACAGCTTTCTACGATGACTATCCTGAGCATGTCACAGACCAGGACCGATACAGAATACCCACCAGAGCAGACAGACTGCTTTGTCTTTTCTAGGTGTTGAGTCGTGACGAATACAAAGTGAAGAACCACAAAACCTCATGGAACAATGAAGAAGGTTAGGGAGAGATTTTATTATCAGTGAGGATGTCTCCATAGTGCTTGAGATGACTTGTAGGTGGGTGGGGGGGGGGGGGGGGAAGGAATTGTCAGTGCTGGCTTAGGTCACGCTCGCCAAATTCAGTGGGGGGCAGGACGGCTCAAAGGACTGTCATGTAAATTTCCCAGAAGTCCCTTCTCCTCGTCAGAAGCCGCCTATCTGTGAACTCTCCCTATCCCTTACCACTGCCTCAGTGAGGTTAAACTACATGGACCCCAATGAAAAACTACAAAGCACCAGGAGTTTGTAACAGTAACAGAAGTGGATTGTTACAGCTCAACCTCATTAGTGGGAAGGAAATTAGAACGGATGATTTTCATGACACCAGGATCTAGCACCGTGTTAATGTCAAAGTCACGAGCGACTGTTACTAATGTATTTTTATGGCTAATTAACATCTGCAAAAACCGGCAGCACATAAAATAGGACGAGGGAAGTTCATAACGTTTACAATAGACATTTTGCATGAAACTTGACCTTCTTATTACTAATACGGCTGATTTACTGGTTTCTATTTATTTGACTGTAATACAATATCTATACCTCATTTTGTATTCTATCTATTCCTAAACCAGTATTTTAAACATACGTAGTTACGATAAATATGGAACTAGATTGTATATTTGAGAACTATCCTTCCTGGAGCGAATTTAAATATCGGTCAAAAACTATTTTGTCTGATTAATTACGGCCTGTTTGGGGTGTCTGCTGGTGATTACAGACTCTAAGAGTCCTAGATATGAACGAACACCTAATCTGATCTAAGCACCCCTTTATACTCCAGGTAACACACTAAATAGTGTTCACATTTTGCCGTGATTGCCAAGGGTTCAAACTCAGCACTGTTAATCTGGCAACATTCCTATAAAAGAGTATTTGGAATTGGTTTCAACACTTCGAGGCAAGACGTTTATGTACTGATAAGGGGATAACCTATATTATGTAAAGACTTCTGTATTTCGCTCAATAATGGCAATTCTTAAGAATACTCAAACGCCCTCCAACAGATAAACACACAATCGCACAACCTGCTAGCATTAGATTTTCCTTTTCACAGTAAACAGTCTCCTAACCACCAAATGAAAGGACATTTTGTTACGATCCAACATAAAATACGCATGATGTCGGAACTGTAAACCTAGGACGAAGCTGCACATGCTACGAGGACACCCCCTTACTTAAAGCATGCCTCTCTTCCACTGTAAAACAATTGCATTTGGACGTCTTCCACCCCCCCCCCCCCCCCCCCTACCCGCCTACCAATGGTGCAGTGCTCTCCGTTCCAGCCGGGACTGCATTCACACCTCCCGTCTCGGCAGGTCCCGTGCTCGTTGCAGCGCGGGTGGCAGGCTCTCTGATCACAAGCGGAACCCATCCATCCGTCGTCGCAGCGACAGCTGCCGCCGATACACGTGCCGTGGCCTCCGCAATCGGCGGCGCAGATTTCTGTTTGGGCAGCAAAGAAAGTAAAAGGCATTAAGGACATGGGGAAAGGAAGCCAAGAGAAATGCAAAACGAAAATAAAAATGACATGTTACTGTCTACTCCAGCTCTTCTCTCCAAACATTTATGAAACCTTTGAAAATGGAAAAGTGGAGGCGTTTCCCATAACAACCAATCAGATCTTAGCTATCATTTATCTACAAAATTCTAGAACAGTGATAACTAGAATCTGATTGGTTGTTACGGGCAACACCTTCACTTTTGCTTTTTCAAAGGTTTGATAAATATACCTCTTAGTGTTGATATTATTTTTTCTTTTTAATCACAATAATTGAACCTTACTATGCATCTAATGGTATATTTTTGTTTACAAGAATATGTGTCATTTATAAATATAGAATATACCAGGATCTGCTTGCTGAAGAGACTGCTGCATGACAGTACAGTATTTATCTTGTTCATTATGGTTTTAGATATTAAAACGCAAGTCCTTGATCCAAAGAGCGTGCAATCTCAGTTATGAAAAAGACTAGCTGACAATTTGTTATTATGATACTATTATTATGGCAATATTAGTATTAACAATAATAAGTAGTAGCATTAGTAAATAGCAATAGTATGATTGTTATCATATTATTGTTTGCTTTCTGTAAGGACACATTACTACAAAAACAATCTGCAGAATGACGTATCATCATCATTTATTTATATAGCGCCACTGATTCCGTAGCGCTGTACAGAGAACTCACTCACATCAGTCCCTGCCCCATTGGAGCTTACAGTCTAAATTCCCTAACACAGACAGACAGACAGAGAGAGAGAGAGAGAGACTAGGGTCAATTTTGATAGAAGCCAATTAACCTACCAGTATGTTTTTGGAGTGTGGGAGGAAACCGGAGCACCCGGAGGAAACCCAAACAAACACGGGGAGAACATACAAACTCCACACAGATAAGGACATGGTCGGGAATTGAACTCATGACCCCAGTGCTGTGAGGCAGAACTGCTAACCACTGAGCCACCGTGCTGCACATATATTTTACAATAGACTAGTTCCAAAAACAAGACTTGTTCTTCGTCACAGAAGTAGGCACAAGGCTACACGTGCTAGAAAATGACAGCACTGAACAGAACTCAAAATGCAAACAGTATATTGAAGGAATTAAAGGACAAAGGAACAGGGTATTCTTGTAACTAAGTACAAGACTGATGTAGTTATTACAGAAACTATGAAGAACCCGCTGAGAAAAGACATGTTTTATATTTATAAAGATGGAATTAACAGACCAAAAATCCAGGAAGCAACAATAGTTACAATTGCAGAAGGTTACAATAGTCCAGATGGGAATGCAGGGTAAAAAGTTATACTTAGAAATCTTTTAAATAGACCAATAGACTACAAAGAGGATTCATTGTAAAATATTTCCACAACAGGGGCAAATCTGGAGACCTCAGTACTCGTCTCCAAAACAAGTTTGCGGGACAAGCAGGAGAGTTCCACATCAATACCTCTCCGTCCTTATTGTGACGGAGAATTCCTGTAGCGCACTAATCCTTCCTGACAATAAGAATCTTATAAGCAGGTTTACAAAGAGAGAACGGACGGAGAGGGAGAGTGAGGACAGACGTAGATGGGGAAGGTCTCCCTTGATTGATTCCCCTATTTATTGTCCAATTCTGTCACACTGAAGCTTTTGTGCCAGGCAAATCCAAAAGGGGGGAGACTGGGGGGGGAGGGGGGCGGTGAAATGTCTTCTGTAGAATGTTACAGAAGTCATATTTAATTAAAAACTGGTTAAGTGTGAAAACAATGCAGGAATAAATGACTGATAATGCAATGGAGCGCTGCAGAGTCTGCGTAAAGCTTTGCTAACCTGCCATCGCCACTGAATTTCATTAATTTGTGACTCTTTTTCTCTCTCTCTCACATTTGATGTTCTCAGTACAGACTTTTTTACATGTCTTTTCTAAACGCTTGCACGGTTAGTGCCTGAAAATCTCTTGCTTTACACCACAGAATGGAAGGGGGAAGGGGAGGTAACGTGAATAGTGTTTAACAATTTAGAAGTTATGGCGAACTAAGAAAACAAATGAAAAGAAGATTATGATAATAATGACAATTGCATGGGTATAACAAATATAGCCCTATAGTATCAGCACCTTAATGTATATGGTTTTGTATATCAAACTGTAGCCTGAGCCTGGCCAAACTGTGGCTCTACAGGTGTTTTGAAACTATACGTCCCAGCATGCCCTGCCAGTTAGTAGCCAGCCAATAGCTGGCACGGCTTGCTGGGACTTGTAGTTTTAAAACACGTGGAGAGCCACATGTTGGCTAGGCCTGCTGTAGCCAATCAGAGCATTAGAACATCCATAGGACCAGACTAAACTGTAACCAATCAGAGCATTACAACATCCACAGGACCAGACCAAACTACAACCAATCAGAGCATTGGAACATTTGTAGGACAAGACCAACTTGTAACCAATCAGAGCATTAGAATATTTACAGAACTTGACAAATCTGTTGCTAGTTAAGAGGAAATTTTTCAAAACTGTTTCACAAAATATTCACCCTATTCTGGAGTTCTGCTGGTGGGATAAACCTCAGGTCTTTCTCAGTACTGCCCCAACCACACCACACAGAAGAATAATTGCCCGATGTTATCCTAACTCTATTCACTGACTAACTTCTGCAAAATGAGAATTTAGATATAAACGGTGCAGAATGGCGATGAGCGGGGCAGCAAAGAAAAAACTGAAAGCCAGAAATCTGTATGAAATTTCAATGCAGCTTCTCTCATCTCTAGCCAATCAGAGCAGAACACAGAACCATTCTTGTAGGGCTGGCCCAATCTGTAGCCAATCAGAGCAGAACACAGAACCATTCTTGCAGGGCTGGCCCAATCTGTAGCCAATCGGAGCAAAACACAGAACCATTCTTGCAGGGCTGGCCCAATCTGTAGCCAATCAGAGCAGAACACTGAACCATTCTTGCAGGGCTGGCCCAATCTGTAGCCAATCGGAGCAAAACACAGAACCATTCTTGCAGGGCTGGCCCAATCTGTAGCCAATCAGAGCAGAACACTGAACCATTCTTGCAGGGCTGGCCCAATCTGTAGCCAATCAGAGCAGAACACAGAACCATTCTTGTAGGCTGGCCCAATCTGTAGCCAATCAGAGCAGGACACCGAACCATTTGCAGGGCTGGCCCAATCTGTAGCCAATCAGAGCAGAACACAGAACCATTCTTGCAGGGCTGGCCCAATCTGTAGCTAATCAGAGCAGAACACAGAACATTCTTGCAGGGCTGGCCCAATCTGTAGCTAATCAGAGCAGAACATTGAACCATACGCAGGACTGGCCCAATCTGTAGCCAATTAGAGCATTAGAACTTTAGCCGGGGCTTAAGCTCAGACCTTTTTAGATTTACGCAAAAGCCCATATTTATCCGCCTCATGTATAGACAAGGACACACCCACTATGTTTTGTACTTAAAGTGGTCTTAGAATGGAATTTGTCCTCTCCCTCTAGATTGTAAGCTCTCACAAGCAGTGCCCTCTCTACCCTCTGTTTCATGCCCACACCTTTGTCAACCTCATGTAGTCATTGTGTATTTATGTAGGATTTATTTTAATGCACCATTTGTTAACCTCACTGTCCAGCAGTTGCCGAGGCACCTTAGGAATATACAATGAGGATTTAGTACACATATTTTCCGCTTTCTTAATGACCCTTCCCATTTAGACCACCAGATGGCGCCAGCCTTCAGACCGTCATTTCACCCCGTTAATCACCTACTAGTTTTGGCGGATCCCACACACACATTGGGGTATATTTAAGAAAGCACGGTAGTGCACTATCGTGCACTTACCGTGTAAATTAGGCCAGGATGTGCTCTCCGCAAATTTATTAAAGGTGCATCGCAGCAGATATCATTGATATCTGCTGCTTTGCACTCCTGATCGTTTTTGCGAGCAGTCATCATACAACAGAATGGTGACTGCTCCTGGCCGCAATCTAACAAGTCCCGAAAAAAATATTTTTTTCGGGAACTTGTTGTGTTAATGAAGCTGGCGTACATCATAGGAATTACTTGTAAAACTTGTGCTCTTCGGTATGTCCAGCTCTGCTTCGGAGAGCAGAGCTGGACAGCGCATGCGCAGGGAGTGATCTTGTGATCCCTCCCTGTCACAGCCTCAAGTTCTCCGGTCGGCACATGCGCAGTAGCATGAAGAAGATAAAGTAAGCCGAAGAGGAGGAGACCTGGAGCCAGCGCGACGGAAGAGGCAGTGGGGAGTATGGTTTTTTTTATCACAGAAACAGCAGTTTTTCGGAACTGCTGTTTCTGTGATCCATTTTTAATAAATTTGAGAAATACATCAATCCTTATCCATGCGATAAGGATTGATAAGTATTTCTCGTTTTGTCCGATAAATGATAAAATGTGCCCCATTGAGTGCACAGTAACCAATGTATAACTAGGTCACTGTGCAGTATCTATAGTATTACTAAAACCAGAGAACGAATGAAAGCAAATTGCTGCAGGTCTGTTTTCTACCCCCCAAGCAGCTGTCAGCCACGTGTGCCATTCTTATAACCCCAATAACCTGATATCTATGGCTCAATTTTTTACATTTTTCTGCCAATTGTTTTGCTAATCGTAAGGTCCCAGCTTCTCTCATCTCTGCTCTCCGTACACTTCAACAACACGGGCGATATCACCCAACTTCTATCTTCATCACAGCTCACACCCTTTATCCATAGATGGATACAGAGAATACCCTCTCCTGTTATCTGCCAGGACTTTGGTGACATTTACAGATAATTCTGCAAGTTTGTTTAAAACTGCCCTAACGTAGAAACCTGAAATTGCATTTAAACTGAACGGCCCGTGCCTTTAAATCGAGCATCTGAGGCAAGCTGCTTTCTGAGTCAATTCAATTCTCTCTTATTAGTGTTGACCTGATTAGTTTAGAAACGGTCTACTGGGATTTGGAGAGATAATGAGATAACAACAGACAATAGGCTCTTAAGAACAAAACTTTGCAGAATACAGTTTAGTTAACTCGTTGAGGCCACTGCGCGCTCGTGATTGGCTTGGGCCTGTTGTTGGGATCCTCCCTTGCCACAACAAGCGGATGCCGGCTCATCAACTGCGCTGTAAGTACATGCCGGGAGGGAGATGACCATTATGAGACTAAGCACTGGGGGGCGCCAGATGTCCACTTAAAATTCACACTTGAGCTTGTGCCCAGATTGCTGCGCCCTGATGGTGCATTGGTACATTGTTACTGCCGCTCTAAAAAGTGTCTTTTGGGGCAGCATTTATAAAAACTGTTGCACAGGATAAAAACGCTGCATGAAAACACCAGCGCATATCAGACAGAGACAATGGGTTTGTTAGAAGCTTTTTGAAGGTCACTGTAGGCGTCCCAAATCCATTTACCCGCTAGTAATGCCACAGCCTGAGTAAGACTTTATGAGGCCCTAGGTTTGGGCCCCCTTTCCCCCCTCCGTTTGTCCAATAAAAACAGGTTAGAGTAATCTGGGCCCTTGGTCCCTAAGGATGATCCAGCTCCAGCATATGGGTAGAGCAAGGTGCGTTATGGAATCGCAACACAATCAAAACCAGCGCCCGAACGAGTGGGTATAGTGACGTTAGAAACGATGTGTTCCGTTTCCAGACCTGTTCACATGCATTGTCCTTGCGTTATAAAACAATGCCGCAAGTTGGCCAACGACCGGTCGATCAGCTGTTTGGGCCAAACGACTTAGTCACTGTCAAACTGGATGAAATCCATCCGTTCCGTGCTTGGGCCAAACCGGCAGGAACCCTTGTGGCTCATACTAGAGCAGTGTTGGCGAACCTGTGACACTCCAGGTGTTGTGAAACTACAAGTCCCAGCATGCTTTGCCAATATATGGCATCTTATTGCTGGAAGGGTATGCTGGGACTTGCAGTTTCACAACACCAACACTGTACTAGAGCCTGCTAGGCCAATAGCAGTCATTTTCTGGCCGCAATCTTCAACTCCCTGCATGTTATTTCAGATCAGAAAATTATTCCCCACATTCTGAGGCCCCAGGTGCTGCAAAACCGGACACGTTGCGATATCGCACTGTGTGTGACCAGCTTAACCGATAACGACTAAGCGGACGCCGACCTTCATGGTCTTAACTGCACTAGAAAAATGACAGTAAGGGTCTGTTTGGTTTATGTGGGTTACGCCACATTTCTGACAGTTCCAGTTCTCGTTCCGTTTAGAATTAAACTCGTTAGTTAGCCGTCTTGCTTGTAGATCTATGAACAAACACCTAACTTCCTTTAACAATGTGTGAGAAATAAATACATTGATGCATTTTCATTTATATTCCTTTAAAAAACAAAACAAAAAAAAAACCACCCGCCTTGGGACCACTGCACCATCACGTACCGCGGGTCGATGAGTCCATAAATGACGTCTTGCCTCAGCTTGATATACTGCTAAGCACATGGCAAATATTCAATATTTCATTAATTATCTGTATTGCTTCATAGAGCGACAATGAACTTACTCTTTCTGTGTGTTCAAACACACATCCGTGTATTTAATAAATTGTAATCTCAGCCTTGACTTCCTAAATCAATAAGACAATGCTTATTGAACGCTGGAATAAAAAAATAAAAAAAAACCCTGTGAATTGACGTCCAAGTTTGCACATTTCAGAGCGTGGCTCCTGCGAAGGAGCCCGGTTGCCGGGGGCTATGATTGCCTTTTGACCTTCTTCTACATCAAGATCTGAAAAAAAAAGCACTTGTCCTTTGGCAGTTATCACAAGGGGCCAATACAGCACGGAAGGAGCTGGGTCTGTAAAAAGGTTTTCAGCTTTACAAGGCTCCAGAAGGGAAAGCCTTATTTTTTCCCCATTAAAGTCACAGATTGCACGTTTGACCTCTGACAAGACTGCGAAAACACCCTCAATAGCAGAGGATTAAGGAAAGCTAAAAATACAGAAAGTCCCCTGAGTGCCCAAGCCGGCTGCGAGGCTATCAGTGCCCAGGACAGGTCCCTTTATCTCAGCGTTCAGAGCCTATTCATTAGGCCGGGGGTTCTACTACTTACTTGTCCTACTTTCCAGAGATCTATTTGCAGAGCACAAGTATATTATATTTCTAGTATACTCAGTAATGTACGGTGGACATTTAAAGGAGATGCAAATACGATCGTCTGAGCAGGATATTCTACTGTGTAAAGCATTAAAAATGGGTTTTCCACCACTGTGGGGTGTTTCACACACTTGCACCACATAAGTACCCAGAGTGGGGTACCTACCCTGGGAACGCTGATATTTTTTCAATGCCGGGCTCCGTGTTCCCTGTAAGTGGAGATCTCCGCTGGAAAGCTTCAGAAACTATTTACAAGGGCAGCACGGTTGCGTAGTGGTTAGCACTTCTGCCTTACAGCACTGGAGTCATGAATTCAGTTCCCAACCATGGCCTTATCTGTGAGGAGTTTGTATGTTCTCCCCGTGTTTGCGTGGGTTTCCTCCGGGTGCTCCGGTTTCCTCCCACACTCCAAAAACATACTGGTAGCCTAATTGGCTGCTAACAAATTGACCCCTGTCTGAGTGCGTGTTAGGGAATTTAGACTGTAAGCTCCAATGGGGCAGGGACTGATGCGAGTTCACTGTACAGCGCTGCGGAATTAGTGGCGCTATATAAGTAAATGGTGATGATGATGTCACACACTTTAATTACAGCTGGCTTCTGATTGGCTGTCTGTAGCACTCAACCAATCAGGAGCTGGATGTCCTTTCTACCCATGTGTCAGGTCCCTCTGCTCTTCACATGAATACAGAATCCTGCGGGGCTCTGGCGATGCAAGAAAAACACTAACAGTGTAATTATTCCATTTACTATAATTATGCTGCATTTTAAATACAGATAATAAAATATGCTCCCGTTATTCATAAATATTGTCTTGATTTGGTATTTACCATTGTAACACTACTATAGAGGAAGCAATTTTCTTAAGTACAACTGATGTCCCATTGTACGGCTTCGGAAAAGCACAGCAGGAAATCCGTTAATGCTGAATATTTTTTTTGTTAGCAGTATAATGAAAAATTGAATGTATTAGCACATTTTGTAGCTAGTTAACATCAAAGAACTTCATGCACTTAGAAGATGCACTTTTCCACTAGAGACGTGACCTCTCCTAATCATTATACAGTCATCTGACTTATACAGAGTGGAGGCGCTAGTGCCATCACTGACAGCAGGAATGTGTGCAGAGAAAAGGGTTTTATTTAGCTCTCTGGGTTATCAAACAATGTACATTATTCTATTTATAGGATACGTTCATTCGGAAACAAAGGATATATCTTGGTAATTATAAAGTAAAAATAATTCTAGTAACATACTTAACGCTTGTAACAAGTAAAACTTTATTTTTGCGTTCTGTGAAATAATTACATTTCCTCTTCACCTAAGATGATCCCTGCAGCATTAAAGTCATTCTGTTTTCCCTTCATTATTAGGAAGAACATTTGTCTGACCAGTTTAATGTAATTATGCTGCGTTGGATTCTCGCCTACAGGAGAGGGGCGTTTGCTCACAGATGTGACTTTCGCTGTGTGCGCTATATAGAATCCACTCGTCCTGCAAACGCCTGCCCTGTAAGCCGACGTTAAAGACCATCTGTTAGTATTTTTAGTAAGGAGCTGAACATCGAAACAAAGCTGTGTTTACAGGTTCCACATTCACCCCATGGATACATAGAGAGGCGTCGGTAGAGCCGGAGAAATAGGTTTTCTCCCTTGTATAAAGAGGCCCGTTAGTATCCACATTCTAAAAAGTCTCAAACTTCACCACTTGCCCCCACAGAACATAGAACCCATCAACATCAGGGTGGAAACCGCTTTGATTGTACCGCTCACAGTACAATACACAGGTGACCACGTCCACTATTGCAGGCCATCCTTGGGATCTTTGAGACAAGACGGACAAGTGACCTGACAGTCCGGGGTTAGCGGTTATGTTTTTCCTGCTTGAAGAGCCAGTAGACCCCCGCGGATATCTCCGGAGAGGTGTACGGCTCTTCTGGAGATCTTCACACCCACGAAAATTCAAAGTTTAAAAGTTTAAAGCAACAGGAGGTGTGCGTGAACGTGTGTCCCTTTCAGCACCACATGAATTTAATATGAGATTTTATTTGTAAAAGTTTGGAGACCGCTGAACCCCTGGGGGGTGGTGTCCTGGCTCGTCACAAGTGTTTGATCAATGTGATACGACACTGTCTGGAGAGATACGTTAGAGACGCAGGGACACACGGATGCTGCTAGCGGCTGGAGTTTATCCATCAATGATTATATAACAGGCAGTATCATATTTAAAATCTGTTTAGTCGACTGGAAAGATGGAGACTGTACGGTAAAAGCTGCGGCTTCTGGGTCAGTGGGCAGCTGTCAGGATGCTAAGGATGATTTGCGACAGGCCTTCAAACCACGAGGAAAGCTTAATCTGTAAAAGCCAGATCTGTAGAAGCCAAACAGCGGCCGTCCGGCTCTTGTTACAATACATGTCCCAGAATGCAGTAGAGGATCATGGGAGCAAGTGACATGCAGTAAGCCTGATCTTACCATCACTATGAGGAGCACTGATACGCAGGCAGGCGTGGGCCCAGCCATATCTCTGTCTGAGACGGCGATAGAGACAACATCGTCTCATCACTCATACAAAGTACCACAATCATATGTACATCATTTATTTATATAGCGGTAGAAGATTCTGTAGCGCTGTACAATTGGGAACAAACATTAATACAACAATACTGGGTAATACATACAGAGAGAGATGTAAGAGGGCCCTGCTCACAAGCTTACAGTCTATGGGATGATTTTAAAAGAGAAAAATTGTAATTGTATTGTCATTATTTAGCACATTTTGGGCAAGGTGCTCAAAATTAAGGAGAAAAGCCTTGTCCAGAAAAGTCCTACTCATTCTAGATATAGGGCCTGATTCATTAAGGATCTTAACTTAAGAAACTTCTTATTTCAGTCTCCTGGACAAAACCGTGTTACAATGCAAGGGGTGCAAATTAGTATTCTGTTTTGCACATAAGTTGAATACTGACTGTTTTTTCATGTAGCACACAAATATCAACTTTAAATTTTAGTGTACAAATAAGCTATCAGGTATTTGTGTGTTGCATGAAAAAACAGTCAGTATTTAACTTATGTGCAAAACAGAATACTCATTTGCACCCCTTGCATTGTAACATGGTTTTGTCCAGGAGACTGAAATAAGAAGTTTCTTAAGTTAAGATCCTTAATTAATCCGGGAGCAGAGGGGCGTGGTCAGGCACCAGAGAGGCGTGGCCAGGCCCCAGAGGGGGCAGAAGGAAAGAAGAACCATTGCTCTGGTCACCTCACCTAAGTGATTTGTCTTTCCTTCTGGTACCCCGGTGGGCCTGTCCGACCACGTATTTGCATCCTTGGCAACCAAATGGTTACAAACCCTTCACGTCTCCCATCAATGGGGGGGAGATGCTGTTTTCCTCGTTAATAAGTATTGTATAATAAGCAGTAATTTGCTATACAGGGGTGGAGCTGAGCTTACCTATAGAGCAGTCATGACCCGTCCAATTGGGGTCACAGGTGCAGACCCCGGTCTCGGCCTGGAGAGTCCCGTGTCCGGAGCACTGGTCCAAGCAGGTGGCTCGCGGGTTCTCGCAGCTCGTCCCTCCCCAGCCGACAGCGCAGTGACACACGCCTTGCACGCACACGCCTCGTCCGGAACACGTAGGGTCCATGCAGTCCACTGAAACCAGGACAATGGGCGGGGTTAGACAGACGCCTGCACGTCACACCAGTCACTTATACTACAGGAACATTGTACAAATCACTTTATAACAGTCAGTTAGTGCTCAGTGTAAAGTGTCACTGTCTACGATAATTCCACCACTAATAGAAACATTTGTGTATTTGTGCGCATATAAATAACAGACAAATACATACAAATTAAATGCATGACATAAAATTGCTGTATAAACCTGGAAATATGCCAACTACCAAGTAAATCCAGTAATACTGGTAGTGATGCAGAAATTTAGTATTTCACCAACTTTTGAATGCGATTTAGCTGCTCTCTTGCATTTAGATGAAATAAGGTTATCCAGAATGAGGTTTGCATTTAATGGAAAATGTCATTTCCTATAGAATTACAATATTATTATTATAATTAGGCTAGTAAATATCACATTATAACTAAACAAAGATAGACAGGGCCAAGAGAGTCAGCTACAGGCTAATGACATGTACTTTAGGTTTCTAGGTACCTGCATTGTATACTGTGACCTGCAGATATCACCTTTTTCCTTTTATATAGGTTTGACATTATTTACAGGGTCACTAGGGGGCTGTGATTAAAAACAGAACACAGGTAACTGTGCAGGAAAGTACCATCATCCAAACCAACCAATCAGATCCCATCTGTCATTTTAAAAGTAGTTTAGAGAATAAAAGCAAACGCCTGATAGGCTGTTCCTGGCTCATCACCTCTTTAGCACAGTTAGGTTATCTTAAATGTGCCCTAATGATTGTAGAACACATTTCTCTGGCTTCTATACAATGTGGGAACAATCTACAATACACTCTGCAAGAAAAGGGAACATTTCTATTGACTTTAATTTATTTTCTGTTATTTGTATCCAGGGAAAAAGGAAAGAAAATCAGGATTTGAAACTGGAACGTAGGGAAGGAGCTTCATTCCGTGGTGGGAGAAGGGAAGGGGGGGGCAGCTAGTGTATAACCGCGGCAGATGGGATGAACATAGCAAAGAGCATGGAACAGATGACAAGCAGCGAGGGCTGAGCCATTAATCATACACTCTGAAGGTCAATGGGAAAAAGAGAGAGACCGGTTCTACAGAAAGGGTCTCCATCACGTCCAGAGAGCCGTTTCTGCTGCCTCAGCTCACGGCCCCAGGATTAGGAGAGTGGAATGTACGTGTCAGACCTCAACATTTATCATAATCCTGCCCCCATTTTTCATCTTTCAATGAGAACCCTTCAAAAGATGTCTCGTACAATGGTCTCTCTAATCCCCCCCACCCCCTTACTAGCCTGGTTTGGGGGCTGCTTTATCTGGTGCGGGATCTGGGGCAGGATTAGGAGTTGTACTTTCTTTGTTGGTCTCCGTTCCTTGGTGGGTCAGTGGACCATAGTTGATTTTGGGGTGAATGCTTCAAAACGGGAATTTAGAGGCCTGGACAGGAGGCTGTTGGGAAGATGGGGGAGAACCTTATCTTCATGGTACAACAACTAATAACAGTTAGATTAAAGTTATATGTTTCTGCCTAAAGCCTAACCTTAGATCTCTTTCCACATCTATAGATGTCGTATAGTCAAAGGGAACCGGGGATCCAAAGAAAATACAATGCAGGGTTAAAAACTTCAGGGACATTTTCACTCGAATTAAAGCTCCTTATTTTATATTCTGCACAGACTTTCTGATATGGTACAATATCCTTATAGTCACATGGTACCATCCAGCATGTGTCATGAGGTACACCAGAGGCATCGTCACCGTCTAGCCCCATCAGACTTATATACACTTGTGACTGAGCGAGATGCGATCAGTGGGATATCCTTCAAATTTTTATATTTTTTTCTTTCGGGACAGATAGGGCTTTCTTTTGTTATCATACATTTTTTTTTATTTCATACACTTTATATGGGGAATTGGGCAAAAACTGGTGGGAGGGGGACATACTTTTTTTTCATAATTCCTCCCAAGGTTATACGGGCAGCACGGTGGCTCAGTGGTTAGCACTTCCGCCTCACAGCACTGGGGTCATGAGTTCAAATCCCGACCATGGCCTTATCTGTGAGGAGTTTGTATGTACTCCCCGTGTTTGCGTGGGTTTCCTCCGGGTGCTCCGGTTTCATCCCACATTCCAAAAACATACTAGTAGGTTAATTGGCCCTAGTCTTTGTGTGTGTGTGTGTGTGTGTGTGTGTGTGTGTGTGTGTGTGTGTGTGTGTGTGTTATAGAATTTAGACTGTAAGCCCCAATGGGGCAGGGACTGATGTGAGTGAGTTCTCTGTACTGCTCTACGGAATTAGTGGCGCTATACAAATAAATGATGATGATGGCTAATTTTAGGCAAAAATTGCAACCAAAGAAACGTCCCCCTAAGAAAGTAACCAGCTACTTCTCCCTAGTACAGAAACGCTGAATATACATTGTTACAAGGTCTGATGTCGTTACAGGGCCAATTAAATAGCTATATATATTTTAGTTTTTTTAAGCTATTTTTCTGACCCATGTCCCCCCATGCATCCTTGTATTAAGAGAACCCTAGTAATAGCAATATAATAGTATCTGACATGTCAGCTAGCAAAATATCACTACAAGGTGATAATTCAGATGTGCCGGGGAGACCTGATTGACTCCCCCCCCACCACCCCCGCCCCTCTAATATGTCCCCTCCCTGGCTAGGAGGAGCCCCCGTGCCCAGGAGACATATAAAGAGTCCCAGAAGGGCCCCTGATTCACCACCATCTGCAGAGCGCAAATTCAAGGTCACACTGGGTAATCGGGGAGCAGTTATAAAGAATATTGTTCTATATCTTATGTATTCCAGGATTGGGCTATAGAGAATATAGGACCAGTCCACTGCTTCCGATATCCCCCCCCCTCCTCCATATTGGTATAATCCGCCCTGCACCAGGTTATACACAGCAACTTCATACACATCTGATCCACTCGCTGGAATCATATCATCGTGTCACATACAGATAAAGATCAATTATGGGGCAGTTTCCTGTAGTAAATAAACAAAACATTCTTAAGAGATTTACCTTCCTCACAGTTCTCTCCTTTGTACCCGGGGTTACAGATGCAGGTCCCGATAATACAGGTGCCGTGGTTACTGCAGGACACGTCAATGCACTGATTGGTGGGGACATCGCATTCAGCGCCTTTCCAGCCGCTATGGCACAGACACCTCCCCTTCATGTACTGGCCGTTACCACTGCACAGTACGGGGCAGGAGGCTGGGGGCACAAACAGCAAAGGTTTATTTCAGCAAGAAAAATAAAAAATCCTCCTGTAACATTCTTACAATGCGCTAAATGCTGTGTTTGTCCTATAGAGGTATGTGTGCATCAGTTTAACAGGACCATCACAACTCTGTGCTGCTGGAGGACCCTGCTCCTTCCACTATATAACTCTCAGTCTCTGGCTTCCTGCTGCCTCCATTCCCCTCCTCACATCATGTCACTGCCCCTGTCACATGCAGCCCTGTCCTCACTAACACATCCCTCATCTCCTGATATACTCTGTGCTGCTGGGGGACCCTGCTTCTTCCACTATATAACTCTCAGTCTGTGCCTTCCTGCTGCCTCCATTCCCCTCCTCACATCATGTCACTGCCCCTGTCACACGCATCCCTGTCCTCACTGACACAATCACGCAACAGATTTATGAGAAAAAGCTGCTCAGACCCTAGTCACACACTGATAAATAATAAATATATTGAATCTGCCTCTAATATAAGTTTATAATGTGCTATGACAACAGATAAATAATTATGATGTGTAAGACACTAAAATCTTCCTTCAAAGCAATCTAATAACTGTAAACAATCTCTCCAACTGTAAAGAACTTTCTCTCACTAACAGCAAAGAACCCTTCCTACTGTAAAGAATTTGGCCCAATAAAAATAAGTGTATATACTTAAAAAATTAAAAAAATAAAATAAAAACAAATGTAAATGTTTTTCGATTCATAATACTAAAGGTTTAAAAAAATACCACTAAAGAGAAGGTGAGTAAACCAGCGCCAACACACTGCAGATATACTCATAACCTATCATAAACTCACCTTTTACTGGGGGCTGCCAGGATAATCAAAAAGCAAAAAAAAATGAAATGATGACATCTACTTTTCCCTAAATGTCTGTTATTCTAAACGTTTTATGTGTGAGCAGAAAAAACAGGATGGAAATGTCCTCGGTAAGATACATGTGGCTAACAGGGCAGTTTACTATTCAGTGATTTCCACTGTGGATAGGACTTTCACAGAAATATGGTAGCATGTAGTGAAGATGAAGGAGAGTTGGGTCACTTATTGCGCACAGAACATATAAGATGTTTCCTCACCTCTTCCGCAGTCTGGCCCAAGAAAACCCAGAAAACAGTGGCAGTTTCCGGACACGCATTCCCCATTTCCATAGCAATTACTGGGACAGTCATCCACGGATTCTGAAACAGAAGGACACAGACATTTATAGACGTTTATTCCACCGCACATGGTTCTTATCTACATCTAATTATATAGGTTCAGGCTTGGGGTCTACGAGTGCCCGTGGGACATTAGAGGAAACTTCACAGGGAAACACTGAATTTTATACAATGTTGAATTTTCTACGAACCAGTGTTTTTTAACTTGAATTACAGACTGCAATAAAGGCTCCACGAGTCTGATACTTACGTTATTGGAACAATCAGACCCAATATTACTAATTGGCGTCCTGATTATACCGCCAGACTTGTTTCCATTGGCTGTAATTGATCTTTGCAATATATTTAAATTGGAAATATACACACCATGATATGACCACGCCCACATTCACACTACGCTACTCTGATTACAAGGGCTAGATTTTTTTGGAAAAGTGAAGGTGTTGCCCATAGCAACCAATCACGTTCTAGCTCTCATTTATCTAGTACATTCTAGAACATGATAGCTAGAATCTGATTGGTTGCTATGGGCAACACCTCTACTTTTCCATGTTAGAAGGTTTGATAAATCTACCCCCAAGACAGTGGACATCTGGACAGTGTTGCCAAAATAGGGACTGTTGGGTAGCAGGTATACACATATTATATTATATAGGTATATGTACTTTTTATGTATATATTTTGTTAAATATATCTTTCTTTGCCAATAAAATAAAAACAAAACCAGTGGCATAAAGGAAAAAACATTATATATGATACAATACTAGGCAAGTTGTTTAATGTAGAGGTGCGCACATCCCTCCACACACAGTGGAGGCAGCCATTTTATTTGCTGAGCCACTGCAAATAAAAAAAACGCAGGCTATCAGTTTTCCAGGAGGCAGCTGCACCACTTTGTGCGGACGGCCATTTTGTTTGCTGAACCAACGTTCACGAGTGAATGCAACCCCACAAACATGGATGTGCCTACAATGAGGCGACCAGAGGCAGGTGTCAAGGGCAGCAGTTCTTTGGGGGTGAGCAAAATTAGGGAGTTACTGTAAAATGGTTATTTTCTTGTTTAAAGTCGAGAGAGGGAGATATATAGATGTATATATATATATTTATTTTTCCGGGTCCCAAACCAGCACTGTAGCACTGGAAATCCCGGACAGAGGGTGTAAGGGGCGGGGCATGTCAATGGCGTCATTTTGCCCCCGCCCCCGCGGTAGGAATGTTGTTTTGATGCGGGGCCAAAATGACGCGATTCACTGCAAATCGCGCTATTTTGCCCAGGTAGTTGCCGGATGCGGGAGACTTGCCTGCTCTCCTGGGAGGTCGGCAGACAGACCCGGATTTCAGGAGTCTCCCAGACATACCTGCTCCACCCCCCTCTTGTTATCTACCTCACTACAAACTATTATGCTTGCTTAGGAAGCAGTAAGTTTAGAATAAAATGGTCTTCTGTATTGTTCTTTAATGGCACAACTTACAGGAAGTAAGACGTGCAACCACGGATACTACTCCCAATCCCAAAAAGCGTTAGTTCTGATAAGTTCCTTAAACTTTTACACGTACAGTATATTTGCAAATTGTACCAGTAGCTCTTTATACTAAAACAGCCTGTAATCTAGGTTAGTGCGAGACCCTAAACTCCTGTCATTAATGCTGCGAGCAGTATGATACTATTTTCATAACTACCTGTTGTCAATTTTGGAATATTTCTATGCAACAAAAGATTCTAATCAGACGTGTTCCGCTCAAACGCCACCCGTTCATTTCTTAAAATCTACGGTCTGCGGAGGCTCTGAGTTTACAGGTAACAGAGCCGGTGTATACGTAATTAATCAGACATTGCAGTGACTTCATCAGAGAGATTGTGAAGAGCATAGTGTGATAGGAAGCAGAGAGACAGCCCTCTCCTCCACCACTTGTGACTCTAATCTCCTGTGACCCCCACATCCCATGTTTGAGATTTACTAACGCTCGGCAGTGCTGAACGGCACACATGGTAAATATTGCTATTTAAATCCAGGCCTTGAATTTGGCTTTTTAGAGACCTACACCTTCCATTTAAGTGGCTCCTGACAGACAGCGGAGACATGTTTCAATTCAGATGAAATACAGAGAAAACGTAATGTACCGGGAACAAAGAGTAATCCCCCTATTAGAGCATTTAGTGCAAATCCGAAAATCTGCACTTAATATTTAACATATGCTTTTTAAAGGGCCTATTGGTTACAGCGTTCGGCGGAGTTTAAAGTGGCTCAGAACTGCATTTATAAATAGACCGGCATTGCTCGGACTTAATACGGCATTGCCTTGTTTTGCCCTCTGAAACATGATTTGAATTAGTCAAAGAACAATTGATTTTCAAGACTGTTGGTACCTTGAACCTGGATTTTACATTACAGTGTTACTCATATGAAATCAGACTGTGTATGAATACCAGGGCTTTGCTGCAAAACTTCTTCAAAAACACGGGCAAGTGTTGCCTCTCCCACACCCAGCTGTCTTGCAATTATACCCCTCTTGCAAAATGTTAGGACTTATCCCCTTTGCACTAAGCCGCTCTGTCGGCATGCTGTCACCCAAGTCTATGACCACTATTGTAGAATATAAAATGTGGTATTATGCATTGTGTCAACATATTATCAATCACAATGCAGTTTTTCTGGTATTGTATTACGACTTTATGCGCTCAAGGAAGCAAAAGTAAGCGGACATTGCAGAATCATTTTTATACTGTTGAACCACGGTGGCTCAGTGGTTAGCACTTCTGCTTCTCAGCACTGGGGTCATGAGTTCAATTCCCGACCATGGCCTTATCTGTGTGGAGTTTGTATGTTCTCCCCATGTTTGCATGGGGTTTCCTCCGGGTGCTCCGGTTTCCTCCCACACTACCAAAAACATACTGGTAGGTTAATTGGCTGCTTTCAAAATTGACCCTCGTCTGTGTGTGTGTGTGTGTGTGTGTGTGTGTGTGTGTGTTAGGGAATTTAGACTGTAAGCTCCAATGGGGCAGGGACTGATGTGAGTTCTCTGTACAGCGCTGCAGAATCAGTGGCGCTATATAAAAAAATGATGATGATGATCCAGCACTTTTATTGTGGAAAATACATCCAGCAACTTGCACTGAACAAGAAACTGTGTATTTTATGTATGACAAACCATTTGCTCATTTGGTCTTCCCCATCGAAGGCTGGGAAACTTGTATATCAAGCTGCTTTCATCACTAGGCTCTGTGAACTGCTCTCACGCAAAGAACTGTCTGTCCCATCATGCCTTGCGTCACTAACTGGAGTGTCTTCCTTCACACAATGACAACAGACAGACAGGCACCTATCAAGCTAGGTGGGTGGGTACACAACTGCTTCTAGCTGTCTGAAGATAGAGTGCTGGCAATGGTTAGGAACCATACATAAGCCAGGAAGCCACTGTGAGAATGATGAACAGAAACACCTCCACCTCCCCCCTTTCTGCAAGCATCCATGGTTTGATCCGCAAAGATATTTTCCTGTACCAGCTTTGGGCCCATTAAACAGCATCTATCAGTGTATTCATTTTCAGCTGCTACCTGAAGTCAGTCTTCTATCAATCCTTGCTAATTAGGTTTGCCATAAATATGCACGAATGCAAGCAATTATCATACCAGAGTCTACCCACTAGGCAACCTGTGTGTTAACCCAGGTCCAGATAGATACTTCCCACTCAACCCAAAGGAGACATGTGCAAACACAAAAGTAGGGGTACACTGCTTTGTGCCCTAATCTGTCACAGTGAATACAGCCCCCCGGGTGATTTTCAGGCACCCCTGGGTGGCTAATCTGGGGACACTTCGTCCTGGACTTTCCTGCTGCCTGCATTTTGGCCAGAGGACGGCGGTAGCCTACCTTGACGGGGAGTCTTCTCTACTCGGTCAGAAATAAACTTGATCTGGGCCAAGATGAGAAAATCAATAGGGGTATAACCTAACCAAATGCCTGGGACGCTGTTAGAGAGGGCTGATTCTCAGAACGCAGAGTCACAGCAGACTGTTGGTATACATGTATTTTGTCAATGGGTTCTGATTCAGTAAACACGAAACCGACTTTCTCCATAGAAAGTTTCAGCTCCGCTCAGACAAAAGGACGTTGTTAACGAGTCCTGCAGCATGCGGTATTCCTACAATGCAAGAAGCTCTTTGTTTTATTCTGCTTGACACTTGGGAATTCTGGGCACAGATTTGCATAACAGGTATAAAAGGCAAAAGGGTTATTCTCAGAATTCTCTTATCTGCATTCATAGAAAGCAGCAGCTTGCTAAGGAAGTCCCTGGATAGCATAATGGGACCTTTTTAAATTCAGACCTTTGCAGTAGACGGTGCCCTTGGCAGATGGGTCCCATTACCCAGTGCTTCTGTGAGCCATCTTAATTCAATATCTAAAATTATGGCTGTGGGGTCAGAAAAATAAAATGTTCAGGGTACTTCAAGTCCTCTAGTAAAAGCAGGAAACGACCAAGGTTTTATATTTTTAATGCATCCAAATTTACCTTACTCCTTGCAAGACTGAGTAATTAAAGTATATATTATAGCAGCAACCCACATAGCCTTTTTCTTTTCTTTAAGTAGCAAGTTAAGTACCTTTTTAAGCATGCACATGAAAGTCATTTTTCTTAGTTGTCCGCCTATAAATCATTATATCCTTTTCAAAATCTCTCTGGAGGGCAGACAAGTATGGCTGCCAGTCCAGCTCATGGACTCTCAGCATGCCATGTGATAGCAGAGGGGGTAATGAATTTTACAGTGCAGAAAGAGTTCAGAGGGGCGTTCCAAAGCCTCTCTGCTCACTACATCATGTGGCATATGACTGTGGTTGTCATGGTAGTCACACAGCAACATGCTAACCATGCAGAATTATATATTATTAATAGTAGCTGAAGAAACAAACCAAGGAAAACAGTAATTACCAAGATTCTTCCTATACCCTTCCACAGTGATTTATGTTAAAAAATGCCTAAAAACCTAAAATAGAAATAGCTATATATAAAAGAACATTCACAAACACATATACATAACATTTCTCTTACCTTGACACAGTACGAACTATTGTCCAACTGAAGCTAATTAGTGCCCATCAATAGGGTTATGCATAGGACAAAAATCCCCCCCCCCCCCCATGATTATAATGCATAGATGCCAACATTGGCAGCTTGTGTCCTGGGAGGTGCAGTGGGAAGGTGGTGACAGCTTTGGGGGCGGGGCTAACGGTGCGATTCTTCGAGCCCCACAATTATGCGTCCATGACGCTAATAAGCCCCGCCCCCTCCATTTACTTTCCACAGCCGGTCAGGAATCGGAAGAATTGCCCTCTCTCCCAGGAGTCTGATCCAGATTTCGGGAGTCTCCCGGATGTTCCGGGAGAGTTGGCAAGTATGTTATAATGTTATATTAGCATCACTTGTGTTATACATGTATAAATTCCCATCTGATCTCATCATTTTTATCTCTGATGTTTTAACTTCAGTCTCATAGACGGAATAATAACCCCTATACATTATAATATATATTACAGTTCACCTCGGAGATCCGTAACCTGTATAAAATAACTGCCTTTATATGGTTATTTTAAATCCTTGGTGACTCATAATGCCTTTATAATTTACAGTCGGGGGTACAATGTTCCTTACGCCTCCAATATATGAAAGCTCATGAAAGATTTTCGGTATATATTTCGGAATGTTACCAGTTGGCAACTAAACACCCCTTATCCTGCAAGTACCGTTGAGAACACATCAGGTTAAAAAAAAATAAGTGTCACCCATTCTTTAGAATATATGCAGTTTCTCTTTACAATGGCGTCTAATGGTCTGACATAATTTTAGAATTATCCAACAATTTGGAACACCAAATCATGAAGCCTTGCACAGATGGGAGTCCAGTGACCCTGGGGCCCCTGAGCTGTTAGCAAATCTGTCTTTGGAACAAACACTGCGCTGGCAAGCTGTGCCTCAAATTGGCTACAAACCGCATTCCATGAAAAAACCCTGCAGTATCTTTTCAGAGATGATAATGTTCCTGGTAAGTATGATCCAAATTAAAAACCAGAACATTGAACAAAAGCGCTGATTAAAGTGCATTTTAGAAATTAAAAATGAAAGGCAATTAGTTCATTTTTGTTTTTTATATCTATATATATATATATTTTTTTTTTGTATAGAGGATTTCGGATACAAAGTAACTATTTTCTCCCCGACTGTGTTCCGGGGAATACTAATGACGGATGGGATTTCATTAGCAGATGCACTCCTGCGCTTTGATGTAAACCACCTTTTAGAGTCGGGAATATTATCCGGAACCAAATCAGTCCCAATTAACCTGGACAGATCAAAGGAATAATAAAAACACACAAACAGTCCGACGAGCCCTAAACATGATCAGTGGATACTATGAATATTACAGCAATGGCAGCAGGACCATTACCTACTAGTGAAGGGCTTACAAGAGAGGATCTGCTAATGTCTGCTGTTTGATCGCTCTCTTCATTGCCATTTGCTTTGATTACATGGTAGGACTGCAAATGCAGCACATTAAAATTAAACGGCCAAAAGGCACTGTCCTAAGATTAGCAGTAGCAGCCGGCTATATAAGCTGATGTCCGCAGGGTCTATGACACACTGCGCAGAGTGTTCTTACCAGGACAAACACCATGGCAGGCATAATTCATTTCTTATTATTTTGATTACTATTATTATAAATGACTTTATTGTATGCAAAATGTTAAAAATAAAAGGCTAATATTGTCCTGCCTTGTTGGTTGTTTACCAGTTAATTAAAATGAGGCAGATTTGTGGTCATTCACCTATCGTACAGTAGTTGTGATTTGAGTGCTTAATTTGCTTTGTTTTTTAACCTTTTATGGGTTTATTTTTCCAAATTGTTGTGGTTTGTTCCGCACTCTTTAGCATTAAGTCATAATTAGTTGATTTGTTTTTCCCCCATCCTTAATTGTGGAATTAAAATCCTGTGCGTAGTATATTTCTCCGCCTGCCCTACGCTGACGCGCTTGTTACAGCGCTCCGTGTGTACGTCTGGATAGAGAGCAATTAGTTTTTCTTCTACAGACTATGGGGCACATTTATCAATATTCACATAAAGTGAAAAGTAGTTTTCAATACTTCTCACATTTATGTACAGCCGTGCACAGAAACAGCAGTTCCGAAAAACTGCTGTTTCAGTGATAAAAAAAAAATCATACTTACCCCCCTCTTCGGAAGCGCTGTCTCCGGGTCTTCTCTTCACTCTTCAATTGCGCATGTCCAGTTCCAAGAACTGGACATGCGCACACAGATCCCCTCTCTGTCTCTGCCACGATAGTGGCAGAGAGAGAGCGCTGAGTGGCAGGGAGGGATCATGTGATCGCTCCACACATGCGCTGTCCAGCTCTGCTCTCCGGAGCAGAGCTGACAGCATTAGATTTCCTCAATTCGGATGATGTACGCCAGCTTCAGCATGACAAGTTCCCGAAAAAAATGTTTTT
The DNA here is from genome assembly GCF_038048845.1 of Mixophyes fleayi. NCBI lineage: Eukaryota > Metazoa > Chordata > Amphibia > Anura > Limnodynastidae > Mixophyes > Mixophyes fleayi. The sequence goes on from NC_134403.1 coordinate 19,790,818, forward strand.
TCGGGACTTGTTAGATTGCGGCCATTCTGTTGAATGGTGACTGCTCCCAAAAACGAAGAGGAATGCAAAGCAGCAGATATCCATGATATCTGCTGCGATGCCCCCTTAATAAATTTGCGGAGGGCACTGTGGGACCTTAATTACCCGTTAAAAGCACTATCGTGCTTTATTAAATATGCCCCTAAGTGAGCTGCATTCAGGGCCGGCGAGAGGAAGCACAGCTCGATTTCCGATGGCCCCTGAGGCTACGCAAGTAGTCTATGAAAAGCTGGAGCAGCATGAACATCCTGGGGGGGGGGGGGGGGGGGGGGGTGGACATATGGATCAATATTAAGCTGTAAGTCCGCGCACCCACTTTACCTGGCCAGAATCCAGCTCACATGGATCCCCACCAGCTAAAAGTTAAAGGCACCACATTATTATTATTATTATTAGAGCATTATTTTCGTCTTTAGACACTCCGGATAACCATAGATAGTAACATACTTGCCAACTCTCCCTGAATGTCAGGGAGACTCCCTGAAATAGGGGTGATCCCCCTCACTCCCTGAAGAGACTGGCATTCTCCCTGATGCTGAGCCAGTACAAGACGTGGTTGGCTTCGCCATCTGTGGCATGATGACACAGTTCAGAAATTGTGTCCTATGTCCATGTATTGATGCCTATGGAGGTGGCCATTTTCATGGAGACCAAGATTTAATCAAAGACTGACAGGTAAGACAACATGACTCCAGTAATGGAGACTGAAATGTAAAAGACACTTCAGTCTCTAGAGAATCATTAGCTGCTTTTCCTTAAAGCATAGTTGCCTACTCTCCTTCCGCATTTCTGGGAGACCTCCCAGACTGCCAGAGAACAGGGCAATCTCCCAGTTCTCGCACCCACAATAGATACGTTGTGGGGGTGGGGCTTAATTATGCAAATATTGCTTCATCTTAGCCCCGCCCCTGCTGTAATTGGCCAAAATTGTGACAATTGTTTAGGAGCGGGGCCAAAATGATGCCATTCATCAAGCCCCGCCTCTGCACGCCCAACTCCCCCGGGATCTCCCTGAAGCCAACGAGGAAAAGTTAGCAAGTATGGATAGTAAGCTTGTGAGCCTCTGACCTCTCTGTCTGTATTACCCAGTATTACTGTTTGTTCCCAATTGTAAAGCGCTACGGAATCTGCTGGCGCTATATAAATGAATGCTGATGAAGATGATGTTACGTAGTGTATAAAATGTTTTTCTTGTGATATACACTCGCAGCTTGTATTGGCGCTGAAGATGCTGTACCTGTCCTTGTAGGATTACTAGAGAACAACTCTCTACAGACAAATACAGCATCATTGCAGGTAGAGCCCATATTAACAGATCAGCAGCAATGTTTCAGAAGAAGACCTTTTAAAAAAAAATAAAAATAATCCTACACACTTTAGAAGTTATTTTCTGAAATGAAAGCACATAAGACCCTCTGACGGCCGTGTAAATGTTCCGCTATTTCTCATACATTGAATTTGGACATTAGATGGCATCATTCATCTGAACTTTGCTAATTGCACATCTTGACCCTGGCCGCTACCACTCATGTTAATGAATAAAATCATGCAGAAAAATAAAATGTTCTGTTCCGCTTCACTGAATATTTATATTATACAAAAGCAAAGGGAAACTTGTGTGCAAATATATTCAGTCTAACATTGGTGCGTCACAGCTTCAGCCACCTAAGTGCACTTATTCCTGCTCACAATGATGGACTGAGATCTAGTCACACAGGGATAGCCAGGGAAATGAACGTCTAACGGGCAGCTTTGTGGTATCTAAGTGCTGGTAAGCCGAGAAGGGAACGTATAGCTAAACTAATTACCTGGTACACAGCTTTATCCACGTCCACTGGTGGAGTCATGGGTCCAAATCTGCTTTGAAGAATGAGTATTGAACATTTAGCTCACTGTCTATCTAATCACAGACACTGATGTTGGCCCGTACTGTACCCCCACTTCTGTGCAGCGCTATGTAGTAAGCGTATAATGTCTCTTAACACGTCTTCTGTGACAGTGGAAGCCAAGCACAAAAACAAACAAACAAATACATAATTCTGGACATTGCACAGAACAGACGTGCACCAATAGGAGTGGGAATTGCCATATTGATTTCTCTGGTGAGCAGTAATGATCTATCACTCCCAGACCTCCATAGCTGACCCGTCAGACCCATTCATCATGAATAGTGACAGAACAGCAGCTTCAACAAGTTCCTGAGCCAGGAAGTATGTTAGTTTCACACCAGCTTGCACTCTAACATGCCTCTGTATACCTCTATGTGACTGTATACAGATAACATCCTGCACTCTTACGGTTAGCAGCTCGGCTTTATTTTAGGAAGGTATTTGCTTGCAGTAACGTACGCACAGTACATCTGCTTTACTTCCCCTGTCCTGGAGCATTATCAGCAGGTTCAGTACATACAGAGCGAGCGACAAGGCCGCTGGCAGTGTATAATTATAAGGCAAATGCTTGGCAAGTAAGCATTAGAAGGAAAACTTACGGCACTGGCAAGTAACAGCAAGGCTGCGTGTCACGTGACAGTGCACCCAGATAGGCCCTGACCGTGTGTATGAGATATGATGGTGGCGTGTACTGGGGAATGGGGGCAGTGTGTGGTAATGGTAGATGCATGCCTTGGCATAATGTTATCCTAATTTCCCTCAACGTCTAGTTATATATCCCCTGAGCTGCGTGTGCCCAACTGGCAGTCTCTGCGTTCAACAAACAGCTATGACGGCAGGAATTGGAGGGAACCACACCTGGCAGCCATCTTTCTTTTCAAGCTACAAGCCAGGCCGACGACTCCGCCTCCTTCCTCTCATTTGCATACAGACGCCAGCTTAATTGGGCAGAAAGTGAACTAAATGAAGCGATTCACAGCGAATTGCGTCGTTTTGGGACGGCAGCAGCGGGATGCAGGAGATTTGCCAGCTCTCCCGGGAGTCTGTGAGACTGACCCAAATTTCTGTAGTCTCCCGGACATTCCGGGAGAGTTAGCAGGTATGCTTGTGCGTTATTAATGTATTTTGCTTGATAAGCCTACAGTTTGATACCGATACCCCCATTCTGGGCCTTTGAGTGAGGACCAGCCCCGTTCATTTATCCATCAGCCTTTAAGCCAGTGGTTCCCAAACCAGGTGCCGTGGCGATCTCACAGGGGTGCCGCGGCCAGGGACGTTGGTAAGCAAGGCGGGGGACTACTTGGTAATTACTTTGGCTTAGGGGTACCTTAAAAAAAACCATGGAGATCCTAATGGTGCCTCAAACTGAGAAAGTTGGCGATCCACTGCTTTAAGCAGAAGCCAGCCTTTAAATCTTATTTCCTAGCTTAGAGTAGGTCCGAGTGTTAAAGGCTTTGATTCTAGACTGGCAGATATTGGAATGTGAAAAATACACTTTGACCAACCTAAGGATAAATTACCACAAATCAAGTCAGAAGTCTGTGATATCGCACATATTATACTGTATTGGTCTAACAAAGCAGGCACACTAGGCCACTGCATAGGGTGATTCTTTAACCCCTAGACGAATCACCCTAAGCACAGACCTGGTGTGCCTCTCGCTTTCTCTTAACCTTGGACCAATGTTGGTCGTTCTCAATTTGAAATCTTAGCATTTGGCATTTATCTGGTTCATTACAAAGCATTTCATTTTTATTACAAACATCTGCATCAATTAGATAACTGTGTCGAGAAGGCTACTAAGCATCCCAGTCGCCAATACCAAGTGAAATGTTCACCTGGCTTCTTTTGGCCTCATAGTCTTTGCCCGCTGTGACATCACTCAGACCCTCCATATGTACCTTTATTCTATACGCTTAGTGATAAGTAATTAGGCGCACAGAAAACATCAGCGTAGGTCAGATTATTTTGTGCACGCAACAAGTGGACAAGTGAGTTTAAGACGACTTTTCACCCTACCTGGCAATGCAGCTTTAAGCTGTCATTCTATTCCTGTGGTACTATTCAGGGATAATAACCACTCACTAATGTACCACCCTGTACAAGGGACAATTTGGAGATCTGAACACAATTACTCATTTTAAGTGACTGATGGAGGTCTCGAACCCGCAACCCCCAATATTGAGGTCCAGCGTTCTTTAAAAGCGTTCCTCTCCTGTACTCAGAATTGTGCCCGCTGCAGTCGAAATGCAGTGTCGTAACCCCCCAACCCCAGATCAGCTTTCATCACCATTGTGTGCCTACAATGAAAATATAAATGACAGTCTTTAAAACGCCATCTGCCATTTCTATACGTCTTTCACAGGCTTCTGGGGCTGACACGTGCGTCTGTTTCCTTGTCACTTTCTCAAGGCACTAAAAAGGAAGCTTTAAGAAACATCAAATTGATTTAGACAGTAACTTTCTAGAACAATAAACCAGATGACAAAATGTAAAACCCACACACAAAAAAAAAAACAACAGAGCTGCCCATGGATTGCACTGTACCAGATATAGAACCTATCTGGCAAATCAGATACAGTCGTTTGCAGGAAGGTTTTAATGTCTGGGTTTATTTAGGAAGTTGGCGTTCTTTTTGCCAAGTGACACTAAAAACTGAACAGTAAAACCAGTAACTACATCTTCTTTGAAGAATTGTGTACCCATGGCTCCGAGATGCTAAAAGTACACTAAGCATTTCACTTTCACAAATTCATTTTCTAAGAAACGTTTCTCAAACATTACGTTTATTTCTGGGTTGCACAGTGGGGTTTTTTTTAATTATTATTATTACTGTGCTCTACCCGGCAAACAAGCTCCAAAAACCATTATCAGTCAGCTGTTGTGTACGAGTAGGCCCAAGCCTGCTGTAAAGTGTCGCCATGGTAACCCTGTCTGCTCCATGTAAGTGCGGCACTTTCCCTGCAGTAGAACTCGGGAGTAAATAAATAATTATTATTCAACTCAAAAACCGCTGAGCTTTGCCTTTCCATACTATGCAATAAATTCAGACTCTAAAGCAGACCTGTGGCTCTCCAGGTGTTGTGAACTACAAGTCCCAGCATGCCCTGCCAGGATATCTGCTGGCAAAGCATGTTGGGGCTTGTAGTTTCACAAAACCCTGGAGAGCCCCAGATTGGTCAGCACTGTTCTATACCTTTCAGCTATGTATCCTAATCATAAACCTTATACCAAATGGCCTTACATACGTGTGACAAGCGTTGTCCAGCGTTAGCAACACGTATGTCACCCGGAATGGCTGAATCGCAATGCATGCATGGTGGCTTGGGGCAATCATCCACATGCATGCCAAGGAGCTAACTGCTCCTTCTCTGTATCCATTTCTGGTTCATTTCCCGCATTGACTACTGTAACCTCCTCTCCACCTTGTCCGCATTCGCTCTATACTCAACGCGGCTGTGAGGCTCCTCTTCTGCCTCGCCCTTCACTGGCTCCCCTTCCCTACAGAATCCTTTTCAAATATGAGGTTTAAGATACATAAATGTAAGGTTATTCATTTAGGGATCAAAAACAAGAACGCAATCTATAAATTAAATGGAATTAATTTAGGAGAATCTATAATGGAAAAGGATCTGGGAGGGCTTGTAGAGAGTAGACAGCAATAGTGCTCAATGTCAAGCAGCAGCTGCAAAGGCAAATAAAGTATTGGCATAAAAAGGGGCATAGATGCAAGGGAAGACAGTGTCATTTTGCCACTGTATAAATCGTTGGTAAGACCTCATCTTGAATATGCAGTACAGTTCTTACCTTCCTACCTTTTTCTGCCTCTTCCCCCTCCCCTGACTCTGCCCCCGTTCCCCCTTCTCTCCCTCTCATCCCTGTGTCTCTCTGTCTGTCTACCCCTCCCCTTAGATTGTACGCTCCCTTGAGCAGGGCCATCTCTCCTCCTGTTTCCTTCACTTCTAACTCTGCTCTCCAGCTACCTTTCCCCCCACCCCTCTGGGGGTCTCCCCGTCATCCGTGCCCTTCCTCTTGGGCTCCAGCGCTTGCTGGTCTTCCCTCCCCCTCTCTCTAGCTGTGCTTTGAGCTTACAGAGTTACTGTGCTTATTGTTTATTGTACCGTGCTGTCCCACCTTGTATTGTACTTGTTTGTCCCTGTACGGCGCTACGGACACTTTGTGGCGCCCTATAAATAAAAATTAATAATAATAATAATAGTTCTGACACCACTCTATAAAAAAAGATAATTTGGAACTAGAAAGGGTTCCGAGAAGGGCGACAAAATTGATAAAGGTTATGGAGTCATTAAGTTATGAGGAAAGGTTAGCCAGTTAACTTTAGAAAAGAGGTATCTAAGAGGAGATATGATTACTATGTACAAATACATTAAGGGTCAATACAGAGAACTTTCATGGGAACTTTTTACCCCAAGGACCATACACAGGACACGTGGTCATCCCCTAAGGTTAGAGGAGAGGAAGTTTCACAACCAGCAAAGGAAGGGGTTCTTTACAGTAAGGGCAGGCAAGATATGGAATTCACTGCCAGGGAAGGTTGTGATGGCAGATTCAATAGATACGTTTAAGAAAGGGTTAGACAATTTTTTTGCGGAAAAGTGTATCCAGGGATACGGCCGTTAATTAAAATGAAGGATAGTTGTGGGTATAGGGAAAAAATAGGACTGAAATATTGGGTCTGGGGGGATTTTTACAATAGAAACAGATTGGAGGTTGCTTACTCTGGATCAATTTCAAATATAAAAGTGAGGGATGGATCGCAGGAGATCCAAAATAGGTTGAACTTGATGGACTGGTGTCTTTTTTCAACCTCATTAACTATGAAACTCCTCACCCTCACCCACCAGACCCTCTCCCACTCTACTGCCCCTTACATCCCTAACCACCTCTCCATTCCGTGGCCTGCGGTTGGCCAATGACAGTCGCCTCTCCTCCACCCTGATCACTTCATTCCACTCCAGAATCCAAGACTTCTCCCAGACTGAGCCCCTCTTCATTGGAACGACCTCCCACGCTCTATCCGACTGTCCCCTAATTTATGCACCTTCAAACGGGCACTCAAAACTCTGTTCCTCAAAGCCTACCAGCCATCCACCTAACCTTCTATACATACCGGAATACCCCACCCTCTCTTATACCCCCCCACCCTTGCGATTGATCCCCTCCTCTGACTCCCTTTATGCCTCCTGTCTGTCTGCCCACCCTTTAGGATGTAAGCTCTTATGAGCAGGGCCCTCTTCCCTCCTGTCTCCCTACCCATTAGCTCTGCTCCTACTTCACTATACAAGCTGTGTTTGGAGTGTAAGTCCTGGTAGTATTTGTTTAATGTTCGGTACTGTTTTATCCTGTATGGTTCACGGTCTGTTTCTGTACAGCGCTGTGGAAATTCTGTGACACCCTATAAACAAAAGCGAATAATTATGATTATAATAATTATAATAAGTTATTTTTTGTGCACCATAGGAATGGATTTTTGTCCATGTATAGAATTCATTTCAGAACCCACTATCAAATGAATTAAACTGATCAAATGAAATCAGAAGCTTGAATATGGACTGTTATATGCCGCCGTACCTGCTCACTCTCCTGCTATGTCCAGAGACTCCCGATTGCTGGGTAGGTCTCCCGGACGATCAAACCATTCTCCTACATCCTCCCCACTTCCCAGTAAAATGAGCTCAATGGGGGCCTCCTTCGTGTAATTTTACCCCCTCTCCAATTTAATGTCACAAATGCGCCACGAGGGGTGGGCCAAAATGCAAATATTCCATACTTTTGCTGCCAGCTGTCCGGGATGGGGCTCCATCTTGGGGGTGTGGCCACGCGAATCGCGCCATTGGGCCATGGCCCCTGTCAATCTTTGCCCATTTCAGCCTATCGGTGGGTGGGGGCGGGTTAGGATGACGCGCTTAGCCTCGCCCCCACCCGCTTCACAAACGAGGTGAGCTGGACCCGATGTTTGTCCTGCTCTCCCGGTTGTCCAGGAGAACTCCCAAAAATTCAGGATACTCCCGGACATTCCGGGAGAGTAGGCAACTATGAAATACTCATCATGCCACCCTCCGTAATCGCATCTCACTTCCCCTCTGGGATCTCATAGACCAATTAATTGGATGTTAATACATATAACCCCAATATTTAAGTGCACAGCTTTACACACACACACACACACACACACATTATAGAATCGACCCTTTAACTTCTTTGATAATTCTCATTTGCAGACGGCAGGAGCAGAAATGAGCAATAAAGTACGTAATCAGGGCAGAAGCACAGGGACGTAAAAGTGATTTGTGTGGTAAATAGAACAGCGAGGACCCAGGGACCAGGGGAAGTTTGTACAATAAATTGGATCACTTAATAGCTTTGGGATTCAGTTAAAATATTGAAAGGATGACGCTCCCCCCCGGGTATGTTCCATCCCCACACCCAGGAAATTAAATGCGCACGTGAATTCTGTTTGCTGAGCCAGTATTATATTGTTTTACAGCAAGTCAGACAAAACAGAACGACCTCACTGGATAGAATATAGTAACATAACAATAATAAGACTTTCCTGCAGCGATTTGTGGACCTAGCGATGTCCAATTGGGAGCGTATCTGGATGGACGAAACAGGGTGTTGTCTATAGTGTCTCGACTGTTTCATCGGAATTATTGGATGTTGGTTTCTTAGCTTATAGAGCCATCCAATATATGTTCCTATTGCAATATAACCTTGTAGTCTCTATTTTGGGAAAAGCACACCTGTACGCAATCTGAGCAGTTTCTCAATTTGCAGAACTACTATACACAACCAACAACTAGAATATGTAACATAGGTACTTCTGCATGAGGACAACAAGGATTTATATAATGGACACAACAATATGGAATGAAAGCAGAGTGGGAGAGGTGACTTGCGGGTACCTACCTCCTGCTGGCACTCTGAGATCCTCTCTGCTATAATTTGGGCAATAAGCACTGAAGAGTTGCTGTGCGCAACAACTAATTTTAATATATAAATGAATAAATCTACAAATAATGAACATTCCGCTGTCAGTCAGCAGGATCTGTAATGTTCCACCTCCATTTTATGCTCTGGGTCCTAATGCTGGGAGACCGACTAGGAGGCACCATCCAACAGCTGTAATAATGAGCTAGGTAAAGAGACATTGATCACGACACAGCCATCCTTGTTGTGACAGATCGCTGCGCACTGTGCAGATTATATCACATCGTTCCCGAGCTCGACGACCTTGTCAGAGCTGTCATTAAAAGACAACACACAGTTTGTGATCACACAAAGAGAAAATTCATTGCAGTTGTAAAGCTTAAGCAAAGTGTATGAAAGGGTTTCCTGTTATAAAGGATTAATATTCATGAGAACGCAGCCTATCGTCTCAGCAGGAGCCAGCGACATCACAGAACGCAGCCCATCGTCCCAGCAGGAGTCAGCGCCATCCCAGAACGCAGCCCATCGTCCCAGCAGGAGCCAGCGCCATCCCAGAACGCAGCCCATCCTCCCAGCAGGAGCCAGCGCCATCCCAGAATGCAGCCCATCGTCCCAGCAGGAGCCAGCGCCATCCCAGAACGCAGCCCATCCTCCCAGCAGGAGCCAGCGACATCACAGAACGCAGCCCATCGTCCCAGCAGGAGTCAGCGCCATCCCAGAACGCAGCCCATCGTCCCAGCAGGAGCCAGCGAAATCCCAGAACGCAGCCCATCGTTCCAGCAGGAGCCAGCGCCACCCCAGAACGCAGCCCATCGTCCCAGCAGGAGCCAGCGAAATCCCAGAACGCAGCCCATCGTCCCAGCAGGAGCCAGCGCCATCCCAGAACGCAGCCCATCGTCCCAGCAGGAGCCAGCGAAATCCCAGAACGCAGCCCATCGTTCCAGCAGGAGCCAGCGCCACCCCAGAACGCAGCCCATCGTCCCAGCAGGAGCCAGCGAAATCCCAGAACGCAGCCCATCGTCCCAGCAGGAGTCAGCGCCATCCCAGAACGCAGCCCATCGTCCCAGCAGGAGCCAGCGAAATCCCAGAACGCAGCCCATCGTTCCAGCAGGAGCCAGCGCCACCCCAGAACGCAGCCCATCGTCCCAGCAGGAGCCAGCGAAATCCCAGAACGCAGCCCATCGTTCCAGCAGGAGCCAGCGCCACCCCAGAACGCAGCCCATCGTCCCAGCAGGAGCCAGCGCCATCCCAGAACGCAGCCCATTGTCCCAGCAGGAGCCAGCGCCATCCCAGAACGCAGCCCATTGTCCCAGCAGGAGCCAGCGCCATCCCAGAACGCAGCCCATCGTCCCAGCAGGAGCCAGCGAAATCCCAGAACGCAGCCCATCGTCTCAGCAGGAGCCAGCGACATCCCAGAACGCAGCCCATCGTTCCAGCGACATCCCAGAATGCAGCCCATTGTCTCAGCAGGAGAAATATATATATATATATATATATATATATATATATATATATATATATATATATATATATATATATATATATCTACACACACACACACACACACACACACACACAAGTGTACACATACATACATACATACATACATACACACACACACACGTATACACACTTAGTTTTACACAAATTTAGATAGTTGAGGTTGAATCAGATATTCTACAAAGAATAAGAAGTTCCCAGGCAGTGATTTCTGGCTACGGTATAACCTGTCACTGGATGATACAACATCAATCGGGAACATGGGGAAGATTCTGACATCCAGGAGAAGCTGCAGCGCTGTGTGTGTGACACAGAGCACACATACTACACACATACTACACACATACTACACACATGCTTACAGAGAATGTGTATGGGAATATACAGCCGTGTTCATAAAGCTGTCATACAGATCACCCGTAATCTATGTACATTTCTGTAAGGTGTAACTGAAGGGAACACAAGACCTATGAGCAGAATATAGTCCTTTATACTTAATAATGAACATATATGTACAGGACAGAACGCCGGGGATATTTTATATCTGCGTACTCTGATAGATAAATTACATCTGTACACGAAGCAGAGCTGATGTTCAGCCCACCAATCCACTACAAAGCCAAGAGGCACACTGTCCCATAGACAGCCATATAAACAGCAGGACAGGAAGTGAAGAGTGTAAAGGAAATTCCCTTCCCCTGTGATTTAGCAAATCTGACATATAAATTACAAATGTGACTGCTTAAGATATGGACACTTCGACGTTTACATGTAGGGCACATGTATGTAAAAGTGACAGGTCATAGAGAGCGCATTTGTCTGCATACAATAAGAACACGCGTGATGCACAGATTCTCAGGCCTCTTAATACAATGTGTCCTGTGACTGCTGAGCGTGTGCAGCGTGTATCTCTATAAACACACGGACTGACTGGAGCTGTTGGCACAGAGCTGCCCTCGGGCCTGTACAGCAGCTGGTAAAGCTATTGCCCTCGCTGCTTCCACATCGCAGCTCAGCCCCCTCACATGAGCCCGTCATTCGCTGTACAGATTGTTGGCACCCATCGCTCTATCTGCGAACAGCTAAAAATACATCAGGCAGACATGAGCTCCTCTGCTGTGATACGAATCTCTACAAATCGCAGGCGGCCATGTTGCGGACTGAACCAATTATTCCTATGGCCTATTCATTCGCTTACAACTAAATGACGTGACTGAGGCAGTTCTTAGTGAATTGATTGCATTTGAAGATTATCCACCTCACAGAATGGCTGTATCCGCCTGTGTGTCTCACAAAGTACCTCAGGGACGTCACAGGGGCATTCCCTTGGATAGTTCATACTTGCCAACTCTCCCTGAATGTCAGGGAGACTCCCTGAAATAAGGGTGATCTCCCTCACTCCCTGAAGAGTCTGGCATTCTCCCTGATGCTGAGCCAGTACTAGACGTGGTTGGCTTCGCCATCTGTGGCATGATGACACAGTTCAGAAATTGTGTCCTATGTCCATGTATTGATGCCTATGGAGGTGGCCATTTTCATGGAGACCAAGGTTTAACCAAAGACTGACAGATAAGACAACATGACTTCAGTAATGGAGACAGAAATGTAAAAGACACTTCAGTCTGTAGAGATTCATTAGCTGCTTTTCTTTAACGCATAGTTGCCTACTCTCCCGGAATGTCCGGGAGACTCCTGCATTTCTGGGAGACCTCCCGGGAGAGCAGGGCAACCTCCCGGTTCTCTGCCCCACAATAGATAAGTGGCGGTGGCCACTGCTGTAATTGGTCAAAATTGTGACAATCATTTAGGGGCGGAGCCAAAATGATGCGATCTGTCAAGCCCTGCCCCCGCACACCCACGTCCCCCGGGATCTCCCTGAAGCCAATGAGGAAAAGTTAGCAAGTATGATTAAGTTACAGCAAGGATGGCACTTGACATTTGTCCTAGTGCCTGAAACATACGCAGTAACTAATAAAGAGAGGGACCACATGGTTACCTTGAATGACTTGATGTGGCTGTAAATAAATAGCATTAACAGATTACAAGCATCCTGCAAAGCAAATACAACCTGTTACATCAAAAAACACACACATAATTACCATACGGGACAGTAATACAAATGGTTTCTCAAATGCGACAGGTCCTAGGAACGATTAAAAAAAAAAAAAAAAAAAAAAAAAAAAAAAGGTGCTTTAGAACTCCCCCTACATATCCCAGTATATAATGTGATCTAGCATTCTACAGATGGAACGGGAACAGGATGCTCCTGAAAATTAGGGGCCGTTGGCGACTCTGCAACAGTCAAACAGAAAGAAAGACAATACAACAAACTAAGTCTTGTTCACACATGCAGCCAAACACAATATAACATTGCTTTATAGGATGTAATTCACACCTCTGACAAGAGGTGAATTGTTACCAAGATAATTCACACAACAGACACTGTCCTTAAGGTTGGTTTACATTGATTTGAATGTAGTAGTAGGTAGACAATAGACTTCATTACATAACAATCACGGTGGAGGATGCAGCAGATAGAGAACATTTAACGCTAGGATGCCACAAAAATCGCAACAGCAGCAAATCTGATATAACCTCAAAAGTCAGAGAAATCTCATCCTGCGGTCACAGAGATGTTTAATCACATCAATATTACACATATCTACCATGCTAAGAGCTGCCTTGCAGAACCCAGCCATCATACTACTATAGGCATTATTCTAGGTTGTAAATAAGGAAAATTACATTACAGGTTAAAGGACAATGATGAAGAGCTGGTGATCTCTGGTGTGTCCTCTGTGCTCATTCCCAGGCTCTTCCGGACCTTCTACAATCACCTATTTATTGCTGTTCAGTCTAGTGAAACTAAACATACAAGGAAAAGCATTGACCTCCAGCGGAGACACAAGAGCATCCATCCTCACCAAACCCTGTCCCATTACACTCTGCTTCTCCCACTACCCAAATCTCATCCCACAGACTGGTGTAATTAGATACTGTCCCTAAGCATTAGAGATAGTCCTTAATGAGATCATTATATATGGTTTAGGGATACTGATCACAGTGGATGCTGATCAGAATATTCTATCCTGCACTGATGAGTCCGAACAAGGACGACACAGGTGGTCTGTAAATGTGGATTTTCTGTGGCTGCACATGTCCCCCCCCCGTCATGCTTTAAAAAAATAACCCATGGTGAAAGCAATTATTTAAAAGGTCGCCATGTGAATTCTATTGTCTTGATTCTCCTTTTTATACCCTAGTACAGCAAGATACTAAACAACCTACCCACCAATTAAATTTTACAGGTAAAACGTCATAAAAAAAAAACCCAAAAAACATATATAAACTGAACAAAAGTTATTATATAACGTTATATGTTATTTATTCATATATTATGAAGTTTAGTGTTGGTCTTTCATACCATTTTTGGGTTTCTGCAGGACCTCCTTTGAACCAAACCTCATGCATTTACATAACAAACAAAAAGGTTACCTAAACAACCAAATCAGCTGTAAAATGTAGAAGTCCACACAGCTCTTACAGGCTAAGACAATGAAACAATACAGAAATTCAGTTTCCACGTGTGTACAATTAAACGCCATCAGGCTTATTCAATCAGGTAACAGAGAAGCTACGTGGAACCGTCTTTAGTTTAAGCAGCCAGCACAATTCTGCCACTACAGGATGAGGAGCTGCGTCCAGCCACTACAGGATAAGGAGCTGCGTCCAGCCACTACAGGATAAGGAGCTGCGTCCAGCCACTACAGGATAAGGAGCTGCGTCCAGCCACTACAGGATGAGGAGCTGCGTCCAGCCACTACAGGATGAGGAGCTGCGTCCAGCCACTACAGGATGAGGAGCTGCGTCCAGCCACTACAGGATGAGGAGCTGCGTCCAGCCACTACAGGATGAGGAGCTGCGTCCAGCCACTACAGGATGAGGAGCTGCGTCCAGCCACTACAGGATGAGGAGCTGCGTCCAGCCACTACAGGATGAGGAGCTGCGTCCAGCCACTACAGGATGAGGAGCTGCGTCCAGCCACTACAGGATGAGGAGCTGCGTCCAGCCACTACAGGATGAGGAGCTGCGTCCAGCCACTACAGGATGAGGAGCTGCGTCCAGCCACTACAGGATGAGGAGCTGCGTCCAGCCACTACAGGATAAGGAGCTGCGTCCAGCCACTACAGGATGAGGACCTGCGTCCGTCTGCTAACGTCCTTTATATGAAGAACGACTACCTTAACGTGAACTTAGCACATTCACTAGGACGCTAATCGCTATAGTCACAAAATGTATTTTGATGCACTTCAGGATATTTCAGCAAGATTCCTTTAAGCAGCATTGGCGAGTTTTCCTGTAAATGACTTTAATGGGGAGCCCAACAGGAAGTGGTTGAACATATGCAAATTCCAGCCCTAAACCAAAAGCCAAGACTGTAAACTATTCTCAGGTTGTAACACAAATTGCAATAGGAATACTGAATATTTCAAGCAGTTGCAAGAGTGTAGCAGCGATACATAATGTAGATGGTCTTGCATGCTGCCACATGACCAGGTAAAGTGCGATTTAATAAACAAAGTCCTTACCGATTGTTGTGGTGAGAAAAGACACCAGCTCCGACTCTTTGCCGTCGTTGTAAAACGCCAGGTGCCAGATTCCGGAATCCAGGTATTGGATGAATCCCGTCTCGTGACTCGACAGAGGGACCACCCCTCTGTGCAGCCTCTGAGGGCCTTCCAAACTCCGGGCCTCCTGAGCCAGCAGGCGTCGTCCATCCAAAAGCTCCACAAAATCAAACTGAAAACACAAACAAATCAAAATGTTATTGGTGGATTTTCAGCATAATTAAGATATGAAGAAATGTATACGTCATGATGCAGTTTTACTTGCTATCTATGTATTATTTGTTATAGTGTACCTGTCTAGTATACTGGTACTGGTTCAGCATACAAAATGGCTACCTCCACCTCATGTAAATAATGAACAATCAAATCTTGCTCCTAGTAAATTGATTGGCAGAGTATTTGTCCAGTTCACAAAATGGTGGCCTCCATTAAAATGGACTAATCAGATCTTGCTCCTACTTATTTGATAGGTTGGATATTGGTTCAGCATACAAAATGGCTGCCTTCACTTTGAGTAAATAATGGACCAATAACATTTTGTTCCTAATGGACTATTTGGCTAAATGTTGGTTCATCTCACAAGATGGCTGCCTCCACCCTGTGTGAACAATGGGCCTGTCAGAGTTGGTTACCTGTGTGTGTGAAGGAGGAAGGCCTCTTCTGCCGTAGATACCGACAAGAGCCGCTTTTCCCAAGGACACGTTGAACTTCAGATGAACAGGGTGGTCTATGAAAACTTGGGACCTCCAGAATATGCCGGGAGGGATCTTCTGTGCCGCTCTCCTGCCGACGTCCAGCTCTCCAGAGTCAATAAAACTGTCGTCAGGGAAATGGTTGCCGAGTTTTGCTACACGGACAAAGGAAACGTATGTTAGCCATAGGCGCGATTACAGAGGATGGTTATGATCTAGGCAACAAATGGTCAATGACAACAGATGACTGATGTAAATGGAACAGATATAGTTACCAGTTAATAGTCATGGACAGTCCCGGCTTTTAAAGATGCGCCCCTGGAAATGTCCCTATTTTTTATAATTACAATAAATCCCTATTTTCCTATGATACATGCAATTCTCACTATCTTCTCTTATTCCCTCAACTTTTTAAATTAACATTTATTGAAGAGGAGAGGAGCGGCGGGGATGGAAGGAGCTGCAACCGCGGCGGTGGCGGGGATGGAAGGAGCAGCACCCGCGGCGGTGGCGGGGATGGAAGGAGCAGCACCCGCGGCAGCAGGGATAGAGGGAGCCGCACTCGCAGCAGCGGGGATGGGAGCAAAGACCCTTTCCTCTGGCTGAGGTGACAGAGGTTGGTTGTCCTACATCTCAGTGCTTGCTGCTAAATGTTCACTGTTAAGATGGTATCAGTTATAAAGGTGCCACAAAACTCTGCAGCACCACACTGAGTATAACGACCATACACAGAAACAGAACAAGGATACACAAGGGTGACGGAGAAGGTGCAGACATGAAACAGAGGGCAGAGGGGACCAAGAGCTCACAAGAGCTTACAATCTAGTGCATATAAACAAACAGGCATTTAGTCAAATGACTAGGTACAGAAAAAAATGGGAGCTCCCTTCCCTCCCAAGAGCTTACACACTGAATGGAGCTGCAGGTTTTAAGAGTGGCTCAAGTTCTCCAAGAGCAGTTGCTGAGATTTCATGGCCAATAAATCATCCCATACACCCCCCCATTCCAAAACAATGACATATGTCTATTAACCGGCCCTGCTATAGAGATCAATCAAACTCTGTACTTATACATTTCATGAGAACACACTGTAGACAAGGGGGGTGCTGTTCCTTTAAGTCACAGTACAGCAAACCTCTCCGGCAACGAAGGGGTTCACAGAGTATAAATAAAAGGACTCCGGGTGACGTCTGATTGAAAAGGAGCAAAACTACAGATTCCCATTTAGATAATGACACAGAAGCAGCCCTTAATGTTGCATTCTAATCAACATTTCTATAATAACCCTCATTTTAATCTTATTTTTAATCTAATTTAATTTGGCTCCCACGTGTTTTCAAGCAAAACATTTATTCACGGTGTGTTTCTTTTCTTTAATCTTACTGAGCTGGTTTTCCTCCGCATCAGCCGGTACAGGGGGGGATAATACCGAAGGGAATTGAACGCAAGAGTTATTTATCTCTGTTCTGTTAAACCAAAAGATCTAAATATCTTTTTTGAACGCTTGGAGTAAAACAGGGTTTGAGTATTGTTTTGTGTTGATCTACCCGTCACTAACGAGACAGGAGGGGGGAGTTTCATTTAAATCCCCAGTGACAGCAGCATATAACTGTGATGTACTCTGTATGTAGCGCCTCATTGATTGTTGACCAAAGGATACATAATGTTTATGGAACAATCAGGACATTTGCAAAAGCACAAATATGAAATATAAACATTAGGTTATAATGTTTTCCTTTTCCAGTGTTCATAAAATAGATTATTTTTTATTTATTTTTTACACTGACACATTTGGACAACTGACATAAATAGATTTGTAAAAATACTTTATTTAACTAGCACCCACATAATCTGCAGTGTTTTGCAAAACAGAGAACCTTATCCAGCGCCTGAACCAGTGGAGCTTACAATCTAATTCCCCTACCACAGGCGTACAAGCACATCAGACACTATTAATCTGCCGGTATGCCAATGGTCCATAGGAGGAAACCACAACATGCAGAGGAAACTCACAGACATGGGAAGAACATACAAACTCTACACAGACGACGCCTTGGTCAGAATGGAATCCCAGACTCCGAGGTGCAGAAGGAACGCCAACTTCTGTGCCGCCCAATTTAGTCTTAAGAAACTTGCACCTTCTTTACCTTCTTCATTTGAATATATGATGACACAAAGGTGCCAATCTGTATGTAACATCCCCACATAGTAGTAATGACATAACATGACAGGTAATCCTATTCTAGTTTTGGGTAAAATACTTAATAGTGTCTTTCCCTTTCTAAAGTAAAATTGCCAACGTGGTCCCGTCGCCCAGCTTTTTCTGTAATGGGGTAGTGATGTCTTCTTGCTCACTGAGCAGTACGACTAGCCAATAATATATTAACCTTCTGCTTAGTGTGCATGAACAAGCTGTACTGTCACTGATGTGGTAACAGGCATTTAGCAAAAGTACATACAATGGCTATATAGTTATGATTAGATCCATGTTTACTTAAAATGCACTTTTTGTCTACACACCGTGGAGGTAGCCATTTTGAAAATGCTGACAGTCAATTATGCTAAATTGATTGTCAGAAAGGTTGCCCATTCTTAGAGCGTGGAATAGCAGCTGTTCCCAACATTAACCTTTCAATTGAACTTATTAAAAAGTACCAAGAGCGTTCCCTTCTCTTGAATTGGATCTGAACCCTACACACAATGGAGGCGGTCGTTTTATGCATTTTCACAGAAAAGCCGCCTATTAATTGACTAGTATCTAGTGACAGAGCCAAGGTGTGAGAAACTTTCTGCCTCACTTATGTTCATACTTGCCAACTCTCCCTGAATGTCCGGGAGACTCCCTGAACTAGGGGTGATCTCCCTCACTCCCTGAAGAGTCTGGCATTCTCCCTGATGCTGAGCCAGTACAAGACATGGTTGGCTTCACCATCTGTGGCATGATGACACAATTCAGAAATTGTGTCCAATGTCCATGTATTGATGCCTATGGAGGTGGCCATTTTCATGGAGACCAAGATTTAATCAAAGACTGACAGGTAAGACAACATGACTTCAGTAATAGAGACAGAAATGTAAAAGACACTTCAGTCTCTAGAGATTCATTAGCTGCTTTTCTTTAACGCATAGTTGCCTACTCTCCCGGAATGTCTGGGAGACTCCCGCATTTCTGGGAGACCTCCCGGGAGAGCAGGGCAATCTCCTGGATCTCGTCCCCGCAGTATAGATAAGTGGTGGGGGGGCTTAATGACGCAAATATTGCGTCATCTTAGCCCCACTCCTGATGTCATTGGCTAAAATTGTGATAATCATTTGGGGGTGGGGCAAAAATGATGCAATTTGTCAAGCCCCGCCCCGCACGCCCATCTCCCCCGGGATCTCCCTGAAGCTAATGAGGAAAAGTTGACAAGTATGTTTATGTTGCTAGTTCTTAGTGAAATAGGCCTAGGACAAATATTGGTTTAGGCAACAAAATGGTTGGGACCGCTCCTAAGATACATTGCTCCCTCTTTATACTGCCGCATTAAAACACAGGCCAAAACGGTCATAGCGAGATCTTTATAACAATCTACGGGGGACCTATATTACTCCCAGTACACTGCACCAGTTACTAACAATGGAGGATTCTTACCGCCTGATGTAAGGGTTATATGACGGTCTTATCAAGTTACCAGAGCCAATTATCAAAACAAAACACTAAACAGTCTCATCCAGGAAGGACTCCAAGTATGGACATGGTTGTGGCTGAAAGATGGAGATGTCACTTCCTATCCACTTGTCCACTGACAAACTTATTTCCTTCAAGCTGGTGACACTAATGCAAACACGTACTCTCCACGCCAAATCTATTCACATTTCTAAGTAAACACAAATGGCACATTGTACATTCCTACTGCAGTAAAGAAAACGCCGGGAGCTCCAACAGCGCAGCGAAGACATTCCGACTTAACAACCACTAGTTCTAATCCGCTCTGATATCATCGAGTCCTACAGACATAGATCCACAGGGAAACTGTACTTGAACATATACTTACACATGAATAGATGCGATCCTGTCACAATGCAAAAGTTAACGTACATTATCATCACAAAGATGGTTTAAAAGAAAATAAATAATTGCTTAAAGCATCCGCGCTTATAGCTGCTTTTCTTTCCCGACATGTTTTATGGTCTGAGTTGCAGTTTAATAAAACAAAATATATATATTACAGAAGGAGACCCATTAATTTTGACAGTCAAATTACTTTTATTTACGAGATCAGGAAATTTGGCGTCTGGTTTGGATTATAAAAAGACCACTGACCAAGCAGGTTAAGCCCACCTGAATATTAAGTGTCAGAAATTACCCCGCACATTTTTTTATTAAACCAGCTGCAATATATTTATGAAAAAAATATATACTGCAACCTTCACCTAACCTCTTCCTTGTGATTGCAGTGTTTCCAGGAGGGTTTGCTTCTAGTGATCTGGCAATATCTAACACATAGTACAGTCCTGTGGCTTGCTAGTAAGCACAAAGATTCATAAAAGTTTTGATGACACCTACATACCAACAACCTTATTATATTCTCCTTCTCTGGCCACAATCTCCTTTCCTTTACCCTCTCTTTCCCCCATGCAGCCCCTCTCCCACCCAAAGTCGCTTAGACGCAACCTCCCATCAACAGCATTGACCCCATCAAGTTTGCGACCTCCCTCAAACCCTTCCTCACTCCCATTTCTTCCCTATCATGCCCCAATGAGGCTGTCTCTCTTAAAAACTCCTCACTCTCTGTTGTCCTTGAATTGCAACCCCAGCCACCCCACATCGTCTCCACCAATCTAACCCTGGCACTTCCCTATTACTAGACCCCTCCAAAACGCCCTCTGAACGCTATTGGAGGAAATTCCCCTGCATTGCTGACTTCAGTCACTTTAAATTCCTCCTTTCCTCCTACTGTTCTGCCCTCTCTCTTGCCAAACATCACTCATTTCCTCCCTGTCCAATAAACCCTAACGCCTCTTTGCTACCATTAATTCTCTACTGTGTCCTCCCCCATCGTCAATCAAGGCTCTTGACTTTGCCACCTACTTCAAGGACAAAATTGACTATATTCTCAATGATATCGGTTATCGCCAAACTCTCCTTCCCCCAACCATCCTATCACTCACTCTGCCACCCTTGGCTCCTACCCTCCTGTAACTGTGCCTGAGATCCTCCCTCTTCTCTCCTCTGCTTCCTCTACAACCTGTCCTCTTGACCCTGTCCCCTCCAAGATCCTCTACTCTGCTCTGCTCCCTTTGCTCCCAATGCCTGTTGCCACCTTGCTCACATCATTAAGCTCTCTTCCCTCAGCCTTCAAGCATGCTCTCATCTCCCCTATTCTCAAGAAACCTTCCCTTGTCCCAATCGTTCCATATCTCTGTTTCCCATTGCTTCTTAATTTCTTGAACGGCTTGTCTTCAAAATGTCTGACCCACTTTCTTTCTTCTTGACCCTCTCCAGTCTGACTTTTTTTCACCTTCACTCAACTGAAACTGCCCTCGCCAAAGAAACAAACGACTCGCTCTCAGCAAAGTTCACAAGTCACTTCTCCCTTCTCGCACTACATAGCTCTCTGCTGCTTTTGACACAGTCAATCATTCTCTCCTCCTTACCACCCTTCACTCCCTAGGTCTTTGCAAAACAGCTCTCTCCTAGTTTATCACCTACCTCTCTGGTCGCTCTTTTTTTCAGCTTCCAACCCTCCCCCCCCCTTATTCCTCATTCTATTGAAGTCACCCGAGCCTCTGTCCTTGGCCCTCTGCTCTCCTCTCTCTACACCACCTCTCTCAATGAACTTATTCAATGATACCACCTCTATGCTGATGACACCCAAATCTATGTTTCCTCTCCTGATCTTTCTCATGCCTTCCTAACACAGGTTTCTAGCTGTCTTTCGGCTGTAAATACCTGGATATCATAGCGCTTCCTCCAATTCAATCAATGTTACCTGCTTCTGTATCTGGTGCTACAGAATCTGTGGCGCCTTATAAATAAATAATATTATAGTGTCTTCATAATCTAAGTGATATAACTCTGGGCTGGGTTTACAATAAGGCATTGCGAGTCGGTACATAGGAGCACGATCGCTACAAGCACGCATGAAAGGAGTGCTAAACTGCCTATTACAACATGGGATAAGAATTTGACCCTGCTTGAAAAGCATGCGTCTCCTGCAAAAGAATATAAGTCACTATTGGTTCTACAGTCTTTGTTTTTAAACAGAAAACCCCGTATATGAGAAGCTCAGCAGCTTTCTTATGGATTCCAAACTTAATATATTCATTAAAGGAATCTATTGCCCAACGGCGCATCCTGACGCACTGGGATGAGCCGCTCTGGAAGTCATTGGCACTACGTGTCTAGAAGTCCAGGGCACACACTGAGTTGTGTCATGATCGTTCCAGAAGTGTGCTGTTACTTCTCGTGTTTTGACCCTGTCCGACTCCTCATTTTGCCTATTTCATTCCTACACTGACTTTGGCTTTGAATTATTCTCCTATTTCGGCACTATCTCTGCCTAACTGTTGCTGACCTTGTCTTTGGATACGGATTTGGTGCTGTATCTCACCTTGCCTTCTGTGTCTCTGAATCTGGATCCTGGTTTATCTCTGTGGTTTCTGAGTTCTGATGCTAAATATATCCCTTTATGTTACAACCACTGACACGTGCATATATATACACTCAGGGAAATTCTGGCAATGCATGGACCGATCCAGCCACTAGGACCATGCAATAAATATCAAGATACTTTTTAAATATGCCACAACTGGGTGGCCAAACACTGGTCGACGGTCTATGCACAGGTGCTTGTTGGTGTAGAAAGCAGCAGTAGAGTACAAATTGGATCCCTTTTGGGCACTGCAGTTTGCCGATACTATAGAGCGCACAGCCAGCACCAGTTATGGCAGGCACTGAATGCATGAAAGGATAGTTTAGCAGCAGATAGGTAAGAAGTTCTGGAGGTTAAGTAGGAATTATCTGGGCTGCAGTTGGAACAGGGATTGGCTAGTTGCAAGCTATGGATGAGAGTATTTATCCTAACACAAGAAGGACAGCGGATTCAATGTCCATCGATGAACTGCTGGCTTCTGAGTTGCCGATTGCGTATTGACCGCTCTAGCTGATAAAATTACTTAATTCATTAGTTTGGCGGCTACATTCTATGACGCGGCAGTCGCCTATTCAAATTAATTAATTGAAATTTAAAATAATAAAAAAAGATTGTTATTTGATTTTTTTAAGTGTTTTTTACATTTTATATTGAAACGGACTATCGCATTTATTAACAACGGCCCAGACAATATGCTCTTGTGTATATTACATTATTATATTGTGGTATATGCGACATTTCCTCCTAACACTATGAAGCCATATCTCCTGGATATTGTGGAGCGTAAGTATACACGCGCACATGCCTGACGCAAATGCTACTTTTCTCAGCTGGACATCATGAGATACGTCAACAAATACATGTGTATGCTTTTTTTTGGAGCACGCATCTCTTCCCAACTATGTTCTTTGCGCGAACATGCGTCCCATAGTGTGTAATCCTGGTCAGCAAATCCCACAAACATATTTGTGCATGTTATGCCATACATGTCTTTTACATCCTCCCTGCAACATAGACCATGGCAAGGTTCATATAACAAACATTCAACAACGGAGAGGATGAGGATTGCAGGAAACACTTGTTGATCATGTTCTAAAATTTGTAGCAACAAGTTTACAGAAAACAAACAGCACAATCTCCGTATTCCGTAAAAGCCCCCGGGGGTAACAGATCTGCTGGCTCTGTATAATGTCCACATTGTTGGCTTCTATAACAAACATAGGACGGGATCAGTATTTCCTACCCAATTAAGCAATTTGTAGCTTTAGAGGACCTAAATTGTAATCACGACCTGGATTTCTCCAACATTTCGAGCTGGTTTGGTAAATGAAACAGAGATGTCCGTTGGTCCCGGCATGTGAAAAATAACAGCTGGCAAACATCATCCAACGTAGACTGATGAATTGGGACAGATCGATGGGTTAAAGCACAATGAGCAATTAGACTGCACAAAAAAAAGATCATCCTGGGAATACATCAAGAGGTTCATACGTGAACCCTGGGGTTATTTTTTGTTTTGTTTTTTTCTTATTTCCAGAACTGAAGTGATCCAGACATTCGTTAATTGTTCCGTATCTGCTGCTACAGCTGGTGGAACCCGTCACATGGTCAATATAAAGTCTGTTTTACGGCAGAAAAGTCAACTTCACTGAACCATGATTTTCCCATCAGAAACTACTATTTGGCATCGCAGTAGTTTATATTGATTTTATATATATATATATATATATATATATATATATATATATATATATATATATATATATATATATATATATATATATATATATATATATATATATATATATATATATATATATATACATACACACACATATACTATTTTTCCTGAAAGAGTACTACATGTTTTGGGGCCTATTTCAGAATGACCAACATTTTGACCCATTAAGTATCATCAGTCATCGCAACGATGACAGATGACTTTTTCAGGGCAATTTACCACTGTCATGCCGCTACAGCACATCCGAGAGGTGGCTGCCCTGGCGATGACTTTTTGACCGGAGGAGTCTTTACGTGCGACCTAGGGTCGTGTATGTACAGATGCCGTTTGCGTAAAACGGCGCAGGAGAGCAGCAACGCTGCCTGAGAGGGATCTGAAGATCCTTCTTCTGCAATGCTCTCCCCATAGGACCTAAGCTTTTCGGAGCTTGATAAAATTGCCCAGCCCACAGTCCCCACCGAGTATTATGGGGGACTGAGGTTTACTGCAGTTATTTGCCTAATGCAGGAGATATTACTGATATTGACATAATTCTGTGGGAGAATGGGCGTTGTCAATTATTTAATATCAGGTAGGTCATTTGGAAGGAGCTGGCATTGAACAAGTACAGTTTACATTGGAGTAGGGACATAGCTGTAATATTCGGAAAATGTCTATCTTATCACCTATCAACAATGTGCAGGAACAGTGGTGAATTCTAAGATCACTTTAGGGTAAGTAATCCATTACTGGAATGGTATGGGGCCCCATTTAATCTTGGGGTGTAAGTATGACCTTGTCAAGAGGAGAAAGACTTGCTGTACATTCCAATGGACCTTGCGTATTAATATATTTGGGTTGAAGGGCTTAGCATGTGTTATCATGAAAATATTAAGTAAAAAAAGTGATTGGGGTAGAATTACAAGTGAACAGTCAATGGCCACCACCATAGTACAGTTACATAATCCTAAAATTAATTGACTAAAAATATACTGCTGCTGTAATGACATATTGATGATAAAAACAAACGCAAATTGGTAATCTATAAAAATATAATTACTCTTTTTGCTGGTTTGACTCAGTATATTGAAATAATTATATTACCCAAAATATTATACATCTTATACATAATACAGACTCTTCCCATCCATCCTCCTAAAGCTTTCCTGAGAGAGTGTAAATACACGTTTCTTAAATGAACGTAGGCTCACTAAATCATGGACTTCCATTGAGATAATGGAAACTCCTTTTCAGTTGAAATCTCGGCCGTGATTGGATAAATGAAGAGGTCAGACAACGTTAACGCTATCGCTGGTCAACCAATGATTTTTGGCCAGGATTAGATGAAGCATATTGTAGTTAGAAAACCATATAGAGCATGTTCTATCTAATAACAATCTGACAACCTTAGAAGAAAGTACAGCCAAGTTTGGACAACACAACACAAATTTTTAGATTCGTAAACAAATCCAGCATCAGATTTGCTCTATACAACTCCACTCGTGGTGACTTGAGAGCGTTAAATTGGATGGAACATAAAACATTAATTTATGGATTCCTTGTTACATGCCCTCATTCACAATTCTACAGATACGATCCCAACAAATCATTTGCCTTCATCTACGGCTTCCACATGGGAACGAGAACTAGGAGTTGAGGTTGACGGTGCTTCATTGGTGTAAAATTTTTAAACATATTCACTCACATCCAGCTAATTCGAACCCAAACCCAAAAACACATTATAAACTAATTTCAAGATGGTGGCGGTCTCCTATAGTATTGAATAAATATTATAGTTTTGGAAAAGACATGCGTAGTGATAAACTTCTGTTAAATTTCCTATTTCAGGTTTGTGGATGATGTTAATGGCATTCCGTTTACAGGGCAGTCTACCAATCGCATGTATGTTATAATTTCAACCCTCTACAGCGATTTCTAGACAATAAAATAATCGGATATTATTCTTGCTAGATGCCGATAGAAGTTTAATTCTGAAACTCTTTCTCCTACCTAAACATTAGATTGCATTATGTGAAGAGCTCTGTTAAGTTGAAAGAATACATTCGTCATCTCATAACAAGACTGATCAACATACATTGATATGGTCAAAGTGCTCTAATTACTATTTACATGCAATCCAAGCACGAGCTAATCCTGCTGTATTACCTGAGCAACGTCCGAACTTCGTCCTAGGCAATTAGCGCCTTACCTTATCTAATGCACCAACTTGACGTAACGAAGTGTAGGGTACGTAAAATGTAAATTACTGTATGGTTTCCGGTTCTATTGCTTATTGAATAGAGTACCGGGAGACACGTTCGGTTGACCTTACACTTTCTAATCTGCTTAATTCCTCTTTGCTTTCTACCCACTTCCCTTCCCCTGTAATTGTTTCTGAAAATTAAGATGCAAGTTTATACTGTGTTTTTGTAGGTCCTGGTATTTGTATTCCTGTTTAAAATGTCTTTAAAATAAATAATTGTAAATAAAAAGATAATATCAAAATAGTCTGAAAAATAATAAAGGAACAATAAAATATAAAAACACAAAAAAGTCAAACAGGGAAAGACAACATAATGGGAAGGCTAGAATGGGTTAATTTATGCGATTAAATTGTAATGTTGGAACAATGAAAGTACTGGGAGATGTGGCATAGAACACAGCTGGATGTATGTATGTATGATGTATGTAATGTGCACACAGCAGGCGTGATGAGGCATGTGACACTGAACGCACGAGGAACTCACAACACGGATAACACACCATACCTTCGCCGGATCCTTTGCCTTTCCTCTCAGGTAACTCTAACCCTGTCCCCCCTGAAGGGTACAAGGTGACGTCCATTGGCAAAGGCCAACTGGTGGCTCTGTCCTCTGTGATCTCATACATCTGCCCGTCCGTCGGCTGGAGGTGCCAGTTTAGGCCAAACAGGTGCATGGCTGTGGTGAGCAATAAGAAGAGTCACGTATTTCAGTCGGGTACGAGATTTCCCCCCTCAAAACACCCAACAAGTCTCTCACGGACCTCAACCAATGCTACAATATCTGAACAAACATCAAACCACACAACACCCACTAGTTTCTGTGTAGCTGCGAAAGATGTGTGCGCTCTATAAAACATATTATTCGGTTAACTTTTATTTCATGGGCATTTGAACACCTGGAGTGCGGTTCGTGAACTCAAACCTACAAAAATATTTAATGACAGGCGTAGACGCCACACAAGTACGCAGTAACCAATATAATTAGTGGCACCGTGGTATGAAGGGACTTTCCAGAAGTTTATTAAATCTTCTTTCCAGAACAGCCCTTTGGTGGGGGTCCTCCATCATTCACTGTCCTTATAATGGTCCTGGCACCCTCTGCGTGGCTGAAGGTGACCGGCGGAGCTGCTGGCTATATAGGGCAGATGGCAGGGACCCCCACCAAAGTACTGCGATTAGGGGAGGGAAGAGAATAAGGAAGTTCTTTAATAAAGTGCAAAACCCCTTTAAAAAGTGTAGCATCACCTGCCTGCCATAGAAGCAGCCATTTTGTGAGTCCATCAGTTTACCGGGAACTAGACGTTACTGAGCCATGAGGCAAAGTGCCTCCTGCCTCAATTATGTCACTAGTTACCAGTGACCCTTTAAATCTAACAATCCATCTGTTCAGGAATATTTCCTACATAATACATGTACTTGGCTGTATACCACAAATGATTGATTATTGGTTGATCCGGAATAACTGCAAGCTACAACATGACTTATTGTAGACACAGTATCCTACACCTTGGAGGACCAGATTCCCTAATGTAATATATAATATAGTATGTCCTAGAAGAACTGGACAGATCTCTTCTAAGTGTGGTCACTGGAAGCTCTCTTACAGGTCAAATGTCAGAAACGGTGGCACTACCAGCGCTGAGGTTTTTTTTAGTAGGGGACTAGATAACATTAAAATGCAACATTTTATACACATATACCATAAATACATTACATCTCAAAAATGCAAAAAAAAAAAGCAAAATATATAAGATTAAAACATATCTGATCAATGGATGCATCGGACCGATTATTTAACTTCATTAATAACACAATTACAAAACGTCATGAGAGTGTTATGGTAGAACACATGAGTAAAATGCAAAATATGACCTTGCAAGAAGGGGCAGTAATTATCTCTGGGAAAGTATAAGAACTAACACTCCCATATCTGTGCACAGGTTATTTTTTATTTATTTTTTAATACACTTCAATAAAATCAAATTATTTAGAAAAAATAAATAAAATCGGCACTACAATACACACAAGGGGCTAGATTTACTAAGCTGCGGGTTTGAAAAAGTGGGGATGTTGCCTATAGCAACCAATCAGATTCTAGCTGTCATTTTGTAGAATGTACTAAATAAATGAAAGCTAGAATCTGATTGGTTGCTATAGGCAACATCCCCACTTTTTCAAACCCGCAGCTTAGTAAATCTAGCCCAAGGCCACCATTGGCTACGGCTGCAGCGACACACAACGGTCTTACTAGTAGACCACTCTGTCTGTCACTTTATTAACTTCCTGCATGATGATGTCCAAATTGTAGGATGCTATACAGGAAGGAAGGGGGAGAAGAACACCTGGGGGGGTATTCAATTGTCAGCGAGTTGTTTTTTTGACCGCGTGAAGTCATTTTAACGCTGTGTTTTTTTTTATCATTGTTGGGTTAACTTCACCCGCAATTCAATTCCATTTTTAACTCTCAAGTTTTTTTGCATGAAGCGGTCCTCTCGCGCTCCAGTAGAAGGTCTATTACAAGTATAGGGTGTGCGAGAGGCAGCCGCGTTAAAAGCTATTCAATTGTTTTTTTAACGCGGCGGGTAAAACAGGAAAATATCCTGTTTTATCTCGCACCTCCTTGGGGTGTGTTAAAAATAAAAAACCTCTGAAAAGTATTAGAAATTATGTAATAATGTTGAAAAAAAAGTTAAAAAAAAACTTATGTTTATCACTAATGCCTAACATGTAAAAGTTGATTTTCTTGTGAAAAAATAATGAATTAAAATAAACATAAAAAAAAAATAAAAATAAAAAAAAATCACTAAATAATTATATTTATGTATGTTTTTGGTACAAATATGAATGTCGTAATGTGTTTTGACATGGTATAGATGATTCTACGGTAAAAAATAGTTCAATTAAAAAATATGCTAAAGAAAGTACTGTAATGTAGATATTATCAATGTGTAATGCAATCTAATGTATGGAAATGTATGCAAAACCTTTTTCTTGTGTTATACATGAATGCGCTAAAACTCCCCTAAAAACTCGCAAACACAATGTTTAACGCGCGGGGGCAGCGCTCCCTCTTATTCATTTGAATTGCGCTAACTAAAAATGGTCGCTATTGCAGTTAAAAACCCGCGGGAGATTTTTTTTTTTTTTGTTATGCTGGGGGAAAAAAAAAAAAAAAATTGCGGACAATTGAATACCCCCCCATAGAAATGATTACCTGGGGAGGTCAAAATGGCAGCATCACAAAACCTAATTTCTGCTAATTATGAAGCCGGATACTTTCTTT
This sequence comes from Mixophyes fleayi, assembly GCF_038048845.1. NCBI lineage: Eukaryota > Metazoa > Chordata > Amphibia > Anura > Limnodynastidae > Mixophyes > Mixophyes fleayi. The sequence goes on from NC_134403.1 coordinate 19,820,418, forward strand.
CTGCTAGCCAAAGTTGTTAACCTTTCTTAGTATTTTTTTACCATCAATTCCATATAAAATTTACTAAAACACTTATGGCAAACCAATATTTCCCGAGGTAAAAGAGGATCTCATTGGCTTTGGTATTTCTAAATGCAATAGTGTTCTCTTCTTTCTGATGGAGGAAACAGTCCCCAACATGCTACGGTCTGTGCAGAATACGTGACTAGTTTTCCGGTATTCTGGCCCAGCTCCCAGGGTTAATCCCCAGGATCACAGAGGCACAGTGTCCAGTATCAGCTTCCAAAATACCCTTTGGCACACGGTGCAAGAGGAATACTTGTCACTTCCTCATAAGAACACAAACATACGTGTTACATGAAATAACCCCCTGCCCATGTCAAGAGGTGACACGTCCCACACAGTCTAACACACCATCCCCAGAGATTGGTAATAAGTAATACATCCCGCTGACCTGTGCGATGTGACCCGCAGCAGACGCATCAATTATCAGACAGCGGGTATGATGCACGTCGCCGTTAGAATGAATTAAACAGGTATGTGATCTCTATTAATATTTTACTATGGATCGTTATTGATTAGGAGGGGGACATTCAAAGTCACTGACCTTTGTGAATCAGGTGGAAGGAATGCAATTATGTCTGACAAAGGTAAAACTGATTAGGACGAAGTGTAGATGAGGACATTATACTGATAGAAAATGGGGCTTTTTACTTTGAAGGGCAAAGAATAACACCCTATACAAATACAATATCAAATGCCAGATCGCTGGCTAAATTAAATCACCGACAGCAGTAGCAACAGTGACACCTGTAGGTTATGAAAGATACTACACAAATTAATATTAATATTATTCACATTAAATATTAAGTTTTTACGTACTAAAATAAAACTACACAGTATCTTTAAAGAACTTTTCCCTTTTAACTACTCCCAGGATTTTGTGAAATTCTGACAAATAATTAAAAGCAACCTCCCTCCCCCCCTCCAAAAAAATAAATAAAATAAAGCTCTCTCCTCCGCTGTCTATGCTGATGAGACAACTTTGCAACTTTGAAAAGGTCACACATTTCAATTTCCGTCTCCAACTAATAATGAATTATGGATTGTTTTTTTCCATTTTAACTTTTATCGGCCAGCTTAAAAAGGGATAATGGAACATATTTATTGCTTTTATTTATTTATTCATTTTATTTAAATGTCCACAGAGCGCTTGGGAATTAATTACTGGCTACACAAAAAGTAAACTATATTTTCACTTAACATTTATGGGAGCTGCTGTACGATATCAAGGAAAAATAAATCATAATAAGTATCAGCCACAGCGCCCCCTAATGGCCAGATTGGCATGAAAATGATAGAATAGATGGAAAACATTACAATGCAACATTTAAACCCAACGCCTCTGTGGCATGGAAATACTTTGGTTTTAATTCAGCAATTGGAGGATGCAAAGAGACCGGATATTTGGGATACCCTAAATAAAAGGGAGTCATTAAAAGCAGTCACTTTGCAACATAACTGTGGTTAATAAAGGACATCCAGAAAACCTGCCCTGTGTTCATCCCCCTAGGCCCGCTGGCACTATGGTGAAGGAGTTAACTGGCCAGGCTAAGCCCAGAGATGTACAAATGTAATCAAAATGACAGTGAGATGAGGCATAATTCACAAATACCTTTTCTCTCTTACAGAAAGTAATTTGTAAAGCAATCTCATTTACTGTTAGGCCGTTCAAAAGGTACCGGCTTTGTGTTAAGCTGATAAATACATCAGGCTGAATAATATGCTCTGCGACTAACCATCAGTCTTGCAAATGAACGAAGCGCGTTCCCAGAGAACAAACACGAGGGCAAACGTAATTGAACGTCAAGGATCAAGTAACGGCAGAGGCAGACAGCGCGAACGCCGCGGTCTGGGGGCAGTTAATTACAATATGGATATCAATGAACAACATTTCCTGAAAAGATGAGAAATTGTCTGTATTGAGTGATTCACCGGGACGGAAAATCTGAAATGATGCAGGTGCGAGACGGAGATCATCATCATGGTGAGCGCAGACGTGGCGCGCTCCCAGACAGACGTCTTATTTGTTTTCTATCTCAGCAAATATACATGACATTATAGGGGGAATTATACACGGTTTCAATGTTAAGTAAAATTAACCTACTTTATATATTTATTATGACTGTGCCCAACTACCTTGTGGGTAACGAAGCAGGAGCTGTAATATACAGTAATGGCACCTTGCTACCTACTGACTACTAGCCTCATTGCTTTAGTGACGCTGTCTCCGTAGAGGAGCAAAAAAAACCCTAACCTACACTGATGAGCCCCAAAGAGGGTAAAACAGTCTGTTGATAAGGAAGATTCCCTGTCTGTATATGTTTAGGTCAAGTGTAAATAATACATTCGAAGACCAGCCATGTAAACTGCATTTCCCAGAAGCGCCTCCCCCTACAGAGTTTTTATTGGCATACTAACACCAAGGAACAGTTTAAAGATCTCAATCAACATTCACAGAATTTCAGGGAGTCTTTACCAAGCAATAACGTTTGATGGGTAATTTTTCTGACCATATGTTACATATAGTTTCGTAGTATTGTCCATTGCAAATTGAAATTAGGAAAGAGAATTTATTTTAAAGGCGTTTTTCCTCTACAGTGATATCCAATCAACAGTGAATACATCAGAGCTCTATGTAGACTTGCCTGCAACTTCTCAGTTCACGGTCAAGTGCTGCACAGCGGCAAAAGTGCTTTATCTACACAGATAATGTGTTATTTGTAATGTGCACCGAGGTTTTGCGCCATTAAATAATAATAGGACCAGATGACAAGGGGCCTGATTCATTAAGGATCTTAAATTAAGAAGTTTCTTATTTAAGTCTCCTGGACAAAACCATGTTACAATTGCAAGGGGTGGAAATTAGTATTCTGTTTTGCACATAAGTTAAATACTGACTGTTTTTTCATGGAGCACACAAATATCAACTTTAAATGTCAGTGTACAAATAAGCTATCAAGTACTTGTGTGCTACATGAAAAAACAGTCAGTATTTAACTTATGTGCAAAACAGAATACTAATTTGCACCCCTTGCATTGTAACATGGTTTTGTCCAGGAGACTGAAATAAGAAGTTTCTCAAGTTAAGACCCTTAATGAATCAGGCCCAAGGAGTTTTTGGGAGGTGGGGGCAGAAATACAACTTGTAAATAAAAAAAAGTGAACCAAACAACAGACTCGGATGCTGGAATATCCCAAACCATGCACAGAGCTTCCTGTGCAGCAGATATGAGATATGTATAATAGAGTCTGATCCAGTGCCGGGCTTGCTGGCAGACCTCCCTGGGAACAAGATGAATGCACAGAGAGGTCTCTGGTTACTGAGAGGGTGATAATACTGTGAGGTAAAGGTCACCCGGGGAGGCAGAGGGAGTGACAGAGATGGATGGACCAAGCCTTGGATCAGTGACACGGTGTGCTTGGGAGTCCTGGTACCACTCAGTGTCACCTCACTGACTAAAACTCACTTTATTTCTCTTTATATCACAGGTTTGGCCCTGCAGGCTGCTGGAACCACCGCTTACCTCAGGAGTCGGCGACTAGCGATGCCAACGCTATTAAAAGTCAGCCGTCGCCTAAATTATCATTGTGGTTTATTGCTAAATGCTGTGTAATATTACATAACAGGACACTGCAATTGGGTGGAAAAATTTGATATAATTTTTTAACAGTCTATTTACCGCTTTGCTATAGATAGATGGGGTTTTAGTCACGTTTTTAGACTAAACCTTTCAGGAAAAACAAAAGCTTTTATACAACATATTCAGATGTTGAAATATTAGATTAAATTAAAAAAAAAAAAATCCATGGCCATTTTGTAGGCTGAAGCAATATTCATTGCAAGTCGGTGAATCCATTCTCGCTCATTGCGTGCTGGTCCAAGATCACGTGAAGGTGGCGTAGGGAGCGGCGACATCGCTGAGGTTCGGCCATTTTGGTTGGATCGCAGTGAACGGGCAGGTCTCAGAATCATTGGCTTAACTCACAAAATGGCCGCCTCCACAGTGCATAGGTGACGAGCACAGTTTATAGTTTTACTATGTTCAAAGCATAGTATCTGCTGCAGATATAAATAATAAGTGGGAGAAAAGTGGTGAATTTAATAGAGATATTTCATTTAGATATATCAGATTTGAAACTTTAGAACTTATGAGTATCAATTTCTGTCCCCTAAGAGAACAATGAAAGTGAAATATAACCTATTTATAGGTAGAGTTTATGTTATTATTCTCTTTAAGGCCTTATACCCACTGGCATTTTATCTGCCTTTAATAACTGCAGAACTGTCGTCAAGTTCCCGAACGTGAGTAACATCCCGCCTGGGTACCGGGTCTTTGGAACCAATGATTTCCGTTTTAAAACTCGTTTATATGCACTGTACTAGCATCAACAATGGGTATTAGGCCTAAATCTGGCCTGGCCAACCTGCGGCCCTCCAGATGTTGTGAAACTACAAGACCCAACATGCTATGCCGGTCGATAGCCAGCCAATAACTGCAAGGGCATGCTGGGATATGTAGTTTAAAAAACAAACAAACTGGAGAGCCACAGGTTGGCCAGGCCTGGCCTAAATGTTAAGTAAAACACACGGATACAAGTTATTCTGCGTTTTCCTACATAGAATTATTTTTTGTATGGACAAGATAAACGGGCGGCTGAATTGTAGATAACAATGGAACAGCACCCCTAGAGGGGAATCTAATGTTAGCTTGTCTTTACCAAGCTATAACTTAGGAGCGAAATATCTCTTTAGACATTAGAAGAATCGTGTCTCTTCAGAAAAATAATTCTACATAATACTTATAGTACGTAAAAAGGATAAGTCCACCTTGTGGACTATTTTGATGTGTAAAATAGATCACAAAGGTGTCAATTTTGGTAATATAAACAATACCCCAAGTCTAATCGATAGCTAAATATACTCTAGCAGAGTGTATCCTGCCTTCACGCTTGCTGTAGACTGTCCATCTTTTGGGGTGCAGACCTCTGCCGTTAAAAGTCGGACTACATCATGGATTTAGTGAGTGGAGCAAATTGTTTATTTTGATCAAATAGCGAACGGTGGCCGGGTATAGACAGAGGACTAAATACACCAATCTCCCAAAGACGGACAGAGTCTGCCTAGCAAACAATCAGACATAGGTTAGGGGTTATATTTGCAAAAGAGACATGTTTGCAGAGTTACCACTAAAAACGAAACAAACAAAAAAAAATTTAGTCTATAAAATATTCCATAAAACTATAATTCACAACAAGTCGTGTTGCGTGCAACCAATCCTCGTTTTGCATCAGCGATTTTACAATTAGTATGCAGACGTCTTCTGACCACTTATAAAATGCATTATGTCCGTTATAAGGCACAGTTACAATCTACAGAGCACAGAAACTCTACAATCTTAAGGACGCTTCAACCACCACAGACTTGGCCCTCGTTTCTTAAAGTCACAAGTCCCCTTTAAACCCTGCAATAAGTGTAGACGCCGGCCCCGCACACAATAGGCTTATACAAGTCATTTCCCTTCAAAGAAGAGATCTATCAGCAATTATAGGCAAAGCAGAAGCCAACCGAAATCAAAAACAAGAGCTTAAGGATGCTAAAGATGACAAAAGATCTGCAAAGACAGTTATTTACAAGGTCAGGAAAATGGCCGCCTCCTGGGACCTATGATAAACTAAAGGGAGTTTAGCTGGGAGGGGAAGATGATCTTGATAGATTGGCTGGAGGGAGAACAGACAATGCCTGCTGGGCACAGAATCAGCGCCCCCCCCACCCCAGAATTTAGCATAGTCAGCAGAAAACCAGAAACGCACATCACCGGCCTGACATTACCTTGTTGGTTTCCCCGAGCAGAAGAGGAGAGGTTAATAAATAACCAGACAAATCAATTACAGAGTGTGAAATTAAAGGACTGATTGAAAGGGCCTGTAGAAGGCAACATCTGCTACAGATTGTTTGCTGTCAGCTCAGCCAGCCCTGCTCTCTTCATATTGTTCAAGTTACAGCCTCAGAAAACGACAGACGTTTCTTCCACAGGTTCCCGGATACGAGACACCCTGCGCTGGATGGCGGAACGCGCGCTGGGTGCACTTCATAGTCTGCGGTTCTTGTAATGAGAACGGAACCTCTCTCTGACTGGTCGCATCTTTACCGTGACCTTTAATTGAACACATTTTTGGTGTAATAGTTGAACTTGCATTAGACACGGCCACAGAGACATTTAGGGAAAGGCGTCTGAGTAATGAAGAGCTGGTAAAGGGGTATAGAGAAGGAGAGACCACCTGGAGAGTTGGCCAGGCGCTCATCAGCAAGTTCACCTAGGATTAATAATAACCAAGACATCACTAAGGTAATAAAATCAGAGCAAGATGTAGCTTCTCTACAGAGGGACTTAAATAAACTGGAGGATTGGGCGGCCAAATGGAATATGAGGTTTAACACAGATAAATGTAAGGTTATGCATTCAGGGATCAAAAACAAGAACGCAATCTATAAATTAAATGGAATTAATTTAGGAGAATCTATAATGGAAAAGGATCTGGGAGTGATCGTAGACAGTAGACTTAGCAATAGTGCTCAATGTCAAGCAGCAGCTGCAAGGGCAAATAAAGTATTGGCATGCATAAAAAGGGGCATAGATGCAAGGGAAGACAGTGTAATTTTGCCACTGTATAAATCGTTGGTAAGACCTCATCTTGGATATACAGTACAGTTCTGGGCACCACTCTATAAAAAAGATAATTTGGAACTAGAAAGGGTTCAGAGAAGGGCAACAAAATTGATAAAGGGTATGGAGTCATTAAGTTATGAGGAAAGGTTAGCCAGTTTAGGCATGTTTACTTTAGAAAAGAGGCGTCTAAGGGGAGATATGATTACTATGTACAAATACATTAGGGGTCAATACAGAGAACGTTCATGGGAACTTTTTACCCCAAGAACTATACAAAGGACACGTGGTCACCCTCTAAGGTTAGAGGAGAGAAAATTTCACAACCAGCAAAGGAAGGGGTTCTTTACAGTAAGGGCAGTCAAGATATGGAATTCATTGCCAGGGAAGGTTGTGATGGCAGATTCAATAGATATGTTTAACAAAGGGTTAGACAAATTTTTAGCGGAAAGGTGTATCCAGGGATACAACCATTAATTAAAATGAAGGATAGTAGTGGATATAGGGTGAAAATAGGACTGTAATATTGAGTCTGGGGGGATTTTCACAATTGAAACAGATTGGCGGTTGCTTACTCTGGATCGATTTCAAAGTGCAGGATCGCAGGAGATCCAAAATAGGTTGAACTTGATGGAGTGGTGTCTTTTTTCAACCTCATCAACTATGTTACTATGTATCAGATCAGTAACTAATTATATCGCACATGGAATAGGCACAATTTAAAACAACCACCTCTTAGAAATCTTGGACCAAGAACAAAAAAACCACTGTCTGCAAAACATCTCCATCTAACATACACTGATTCAACAATGGACGCCAATTTAAACCCTACCTCATTCTAATATCTGTAATAATTCTAAGAACGGGGTGCCTATTTCTTATAATACTCAAGTCTTCTTATTGAACGCACCAACCATAAGCAAAGATAACAGAACCCAGCCTTTATACTGATATTATTCTCAGGGAGTATATACACATATATAAGTATAACCGGTGTATTCTAAACTAATAACCTGAACATTAGTGGTTAAAATAAACAAAAAACCATATGCCCCTGAGAGCTGGGATACTAAAGCTCCTCATACGTAGGCTGGTGAGCAATTAACAAGGAAAAGCAGCCATTTTATATGGTGCAGGAACAGACATACAAAGAACTGGTGCACTGGAAAAAAAAAAGGTGTAACATCCAGAACGTGACTTTCCATTTGCTGCTACTATAAAGGAATTTGTAAATTTTATGCAATTATAAAACATTCTTCTCTCGCCATATTTAAGGGTATCACTGCCTGTAGCCCATTGGTTGACATCAATATTTTCCTTTAATAGTCAATTACTGTAAAGCCCCAAAGATTCCGGTAATGAAGTTTTCATTTGTGCGTCTATATATTATTATCATGGGGTTGCTCCCATTTGGGTATTAATTATAATTAGGAAAACGAGGCCAGGCAGTGATAGCGCGGGAACTCCCACCTTGCAGCGGAATTGATAATAAGCCGGTTCAGCATTTTGTGGATGGCTGTCTGCGTCGGAGGTGTGATGGTGGCACATTGGCCTCTGGGTAATTATGAATGTGCTGCCACTCTGCACTACAGCTAAGCAGAAAGGAGCGGATGATAAACAGGACATAATCCCAAGGCCTTACTCAGCTGTGGCGTCAGTCTGCACTGGGCTAAAATCCGCATTGGGGTCTACAGTCTCTATGAGACGTGTTAGTGCCTCAGATTGTAGCAAGAATTGTCCAATCAGGTCAATGTGAAAGCAGATGTTTAAAAGCATATAGTTGAATCCATTATATTTTATGTGCATTTTACTTGTGGAAAACCTATTGTATTCATTCCTTCATACTGGTTACACATAGATGTGAAGAAGAGGACATGTGCAGGACTAAAATAAAGTGTGTGTGTGTGTGTGTGTGTGTGTGTTAGGTAATTTAGACTGTAAGCTCCAATGGGGCAGGGACGGATGTGAGTTCTCTGTACAGCGCTGCGGAATTAGTGGCGCTGTCACAACTGAGTATAGCGTACCTGCTATCGTTGGCATTACTCAGAGGAAGGTGCGGAGTCTAACGTGCCCCTGGTGTTCACCAGGGACCCCCCGCAAGGAGGTATGGACTCAGCTGCAGGGAACACGCAGGTCGCGGTCCTTCCACGAGTCAGATAGCGAAGCACGAGAGAAATGTCAGACAGGCCGGTTCAGCAATGGTGCGGGCAATGCAGGTACACGGGGAGAATCCGAAGGGGTGGCGAGTCAAGCCGGGTCGGTAGCGTTCTGGCAGCGAGGTACAAAGGGGAGATCCAAAAGGGGTAGTCAAGGCAATCCGGGTCACAAGGGTCACAGGCAAACGGCAGATAATCAGGAAGCAGGCAAAGGTCAGGAGACTAGTAATCACAGGTACACAGGAAACGCTGGAGGACAGGTAGACCTGAAACTCTGGCACTGGAGGTGGACCAAAGAGAGGCTTAAATGTATCCATTAGCCAATGAGGCTCAGCGCTTCAGCGCTTGTCATAATCTTAGCGCCATAGCGCTTACGCAATACAGCGTAGCCTAGCAACGGGGATGCTACTACTCTGTAGCCGGGCGGCCGAGCGGGGCAGAAGTGACGCGTCTGGTTGCCTAGCGGTTGCCTGAGCGGCACAGCGGGACATCCGTCCCGATCTCACAGGCGGTGCCTGACAGGCGCTATATAAATAACAGATGATGATGGTGATGATGAAATATTTCAGTTCAATTTTAAAATATCACATTGCTTCAGGGTTTAGTATTGTACAATATTCTAATTGTACAAGTATGTTTTACTATTTATTCAAATACACCTTTTTCCACACACACAGTGCCGGCGGCCATTTTGTGGGCTGAGCCAATATCCATCATGAGCATACAGCCCATCACTAATGGTATCACTGAGGAATGGCAGCCATGTTGTGGGCTTGGCCAATAACCATACAGCCTATCCCTTCACTAGGAGCCAGTGCGGTCACTGAGGTATGGCAGCCATGTTGTGGGCTGAGCCCATATCCATCATGTACGCTAGGAGCCAACGATGTCGCTGAGGTACGGCAGCCATTTTGTGGCCTGCAGCCACTAGAAACTAGTGAAAACACTTTGCTCCACAAAACGGAGCCCTGCACTGTGTCTAAGGGCCGGTTCCAGTTCAACAGAAAATGAATGAATAAACTTATAAATAAAATATAATTTCCATTTAACGGAGCCCTGGGTGTTAAGTGTATAAACGGCTGAATGAGAGTTTCACCGCGCACTTGACAGAACAATCTATGCACCATATTGTATTTCATTCTTCACAGTTGTGTCCTGATAAATAACTGGGGATGGCGTGACTAACGTCACCTGAGTGCTGTAGGTCACAGACACCGAAACGACTTGTACTTAAAGGGGATATACAGTAACTTGGTCACGCAGATGCTCCGGAGTCCGCACCTCCAGCTCTGCAGTGCTTCAGAGTCTTGTGATTTATAGAGACAATAAAAACGGATTAAGGACATGGTCATGTAAATTCTCAGAATATGGTTAGGGGGTGGGAGGGGGGTGGCTGAGGCTTTGTACAAATGTGACAGCGATTCAGACTAACACTAGTTTTCCTGAACAATCAGCAATGAAACCTAATACTCCCCTCAGGCTACCCTTAGCTCTCTACAAGGGCTCTTAAGCCTGTCATACATCAAGCCGACACGTCCTATGGCGGCTGTGTGCAGCCAGCGTCTCTCCAACCAGGATGCTACGGGGTCCGCAAATGCTCCGCCAGATTACACGGGCAACAAGTGTGCAGCAAAAATAACGTGACCTTTCCAGAGGCTCTTACACGAGACTGGAGTGATCGGCGCACTATATACCCACCGGGCACACATGTCCAAATACATTCCTTGAGATGTGCCAAGCATTACTCTGCGTTTAACCTTTAGGATTGTTTACTTGTTTTATTCCAGGATCTGACACCAATCTGCAATATTGTCTCCGGTTTATGTCAAGTACATAAAATGAGGGCACATAACCCCCTAGAAAGGCTCCATTAGTATCCTTTAAAGTTTAAAGACGGATGACTGAGTGTGAAGAGAGAGAACATTTGTAATGATCCTTTAATGCTTGTACAGGAATCTACAGTGGGGGGAGCCATCTTTGTTTATACCATGCTGGAAGAATAAACATTACACATAGTTGTTTATATCGGAGATGATCTGCATATTTAGGGGCGTTTTGCATTCACTGACCGCTATTTATTTCAACCTAGCACGCGGCTGCCATTAGGAGAGTAGTATCAGAAGGGAGATTGGACAGATCTCCCGCACTGGAGAGATAAAGTTCTGCAGAGACTGCATGCAGCATTCTCTGTGTGCAATTACACACGTATGAAAGGGAAGGAGCATTCCGTACGGCCACAAGTTAGCTGTACGAACACCTGCGCTATTTGCGTTCAAAGCTCCTGTCTAAGTGGCAGCTTCTCCAGGTGTTGTCAAACTACAATTCCCATCATACCCTGCCAGCTATCAGCTGGCTGTCTACTGGCAAAGCATGCTGGGGCATGTAGGCAGGAGATCCCGGGGAGAAGTCATGTGACACAAGGGGTAGGAGGTGGGTGTGCGTGGTGACATTGTTGTGCGTCGCCATAGCCCCGCCCCCACTATAAAGTGGCGAACTTCATGGCATTGAATTTTCGGGGAGGGGCTTAATGGCACGATTAAGCCCCGTCCCCTCCATTCAATGCTGTTAATTTCAGCAAATGCGGGAGCTTTGCCTACTCTTCCGGGAGCCCGTGAGGCCCCCCCGAAATTCGGGAGCCTCCTGGGAATTCCGGGAGAGTAGGCAAGTATGACTAACACAATCTCAGGCAAATGCATAGTTGTGTCTGGTCTCAACTGGATAAATCAATAAATAATACATTAAATATCTCTAGAACAACATGAGCTGCAGTTAGAAGTATCCTTTCCTCATATACTTAACCAACAAACATCACTGGACGACATAAGATTTACCTCCAGACCCCCACACGGTCTTCAGGTTTCCCAGCTAACATTCTAACAGTGGTTTCCATGCAGAAGATAATTAGAGAGTGATGTATTTATTGTTCACGGTGGAAGACTTTCAATTTACAGATCCACAGAACTTTCATTGAAAATAATCAATATTAAACCATTCAGTCGAAGAGAAACATCTGATTTTCAGGGCTGAGAAATGATGTCCACACCGCGTTTGATCTGTAATCCCATATAGAGTTATATATGGAAGCTGTTTTATCTGAAAAACCAGCATTTTATATGCATCGGTGAAATGAAACAATCTAATGTGTAAGAAATGTGTTTTATATCCGCTGTAGACAATTATGTTGCTCACCAGGGGTGTGGTACTACTAGTCCCAGAATGCCCCAAGGCTTGTATTATACTTTTGGTTTACAATTTACTCTCATTAGCTGGTACTCCAAGTACAGTGTGTACTATCATCTGTCCTTAGATCTATAAATATACATTACTAAATATTATGTGCAGTTCCTAGAGGCTTGGTAATCATAGAACTGTGAAATGGATACACACAAGCACATCTAGTATCGATTTTAAATGCCCACTATAGACAGGTCACACCTGAGTAAGTCGCTACTATATACCAATGAGATCTCATTAAATGGATTTTGTCATATAAAATTTCATACAGAAACACCAATAGAAGTTACAATTCCTCTTCTGTCATATACACAGCTATGTAGAGGTATTAAAACCCAATCAAATTACAATCTAAACGTTTGCCTAATGCAAATTACTTTTTTTTTTTAACACTGTAATTAAATTAAAAACATCTAGGCATGCATAATGCATTTGGTTGGAAAAATTAAAAGTGACTGCTTTCATTTTTCAGACGTTGCAGGTAAATTACAGAAATCAGCTCAAATCTCGTTCTGATAAACGTTTGTAAAGATGTGAGAATTGGCCGAAGCAAATCACTGGCCCGCGACACAAAGTGAAAAGACAATGTATATCAATATCGACATCTGCGCAGTTAGGATATCGCCCTCCATACGCGTCATAGCAGGACACGGGGAAATAATTACACACTGAAAGGTTATGCAGAATTTTTTAAATGAGTTAATTAGTAAACCCAGCCAGCTCTCCTTATTGCTGTAATTAATAATTGATTATGCAATAAATGAAACACTATTTTTCATCAAAATCTAATTAAATATCTTTTCTCCCTCATGTTGATTAGATCAAGTTAAACTCTTTGTTAAATATGTTTGCGCAGAACTGAACCGATTAATTTGTATTTTAATAATTCAGGTCTCCTTTAGAGTTGAGTAATTATGGGTGGTAATTACAGTAGTTAAAATTGACCAGAATTAGCGGCTATCGGTGACAGATGATTTAGATCATTTGTCATCGGAGATATGGTAAATAAAGATTATCAAATCACGTTTCACTTATAAAGTCTATGGGTTACACAGAACGGTACACTCGGATAATACGAAAGCGATTGTGACTTTGATTTTATCTCGATACAACTTTCACTAGATACATAGATCTATATTTTTGTCTTCCTGATTTACTTTTGCTTTCCTGTGACACATATATGTACTGCACATAGAACTCTACTGTATCTAAAATATCAGTCCTCTGTCGTATTCAAAGAATAGGAATAATCACCTCTGCTATAAAGTCCCTGCTGAAGAAACTAGCTTGGAAAAGCATGTCAGGAAGACAAAGCAATGCATTTAGTAAAAGTTGCTGTAGGGCATATTGAAGCCAAATCACATTATTTTCCGACTATAGAAAACCCACTTAAAATTTGGAACGAGAAGGAAGAGGGGTAGGTTGATAAGAAGCAGGTGTAACACACACAAACTGGGAAAGGAAACTGAAGGGATTAAGAAAAGAAAAGGAAGGAAGGAACGTGGAAATCACGAGAAGAAAAGGAAAAGAAGAAGATTGAAGCAAGTTGAAGACAGGAAGTGGAAGAAACAAAGGAGAGACAGTGGAAACAAAAGCTGTATATAGATGAAAACTGCACAAACAATAACCTAGGAAATAAAGCTGGATGGAAGGAGGAGAAAACAAAATCAAGAGATTAAAGAGCACCAGTGGTCTACAATGAGGGCAGCCATTTTTTGGGCTGACGCGCTAGTCATGAACGATGACAAGCAGGTCACTAGGAATCGGTGACACCGTAGCCTTGTCCCCAGGTCACAACATGACTGCCACCACTGTGTGCAAGCGATGGATGCACCTTTAAAGGAAATCCACCTGAACACTTACCGATGAAATAGGCCAGGAGGATCACCAGTGTGACGGAGATGATGATAGCGCTTAGGGCGGCACATTTCCAGTTGCAGTATTTAGACGGCTTCTGCAGGTTAAAGGCGGGTCTGGAGAAAGTGCTTCGCGGAAGGGGTCGGGGTGGTGGCGAGTACACAGTGCTGGAGGTCAGAGGATAGCCCGGCGATGTCGTACAAAACAGGGGAGACGTGCCTCCGGGTTTAAAGAGGAAATGCCTGCAGGAGAAAACAAGAATGCGAGTGGTTGAGTCTTCGGTCTACGGACTATGGTCTACCGACAAGGTACAACGATGGGCTCCCTCTCCACCCTTACAATGAAGTAGTTGTATAAAGCTATGCTGAGTTTAAAGCCAAGAGCTTTGCAATACCAGTAATGTTAATTTGGTGTCCTATAAAGAGGCCCGTTGTACACAGTACGTTTGACATTTTACCAGCATTACCATAAATGACAGCAGCTTCATTGAAAAGCATTAAGAGGAATATCCATCCACATTGGCAGGACTTGTAGTAACAACGCACAGCATGCACCATTGTAAAACAAATAAAATGTAAAACAAGAACTCGACCCACTTTTTTACCAAACTGCAGAGAAGAAAGAACTTCAAATGAGACCACAAAAATTAAAGGGTGACCCAAAACTTAGTTCAGCAAGTTCTGCTATAATACAGACTGCTACTTACCTGGGCTCACCCTCCAATTTGGTCAAGTGATGCACTCCTCTCTCTCCTACAAGTCTTGTCAGTGCCCCTCCCACGAGAAGGGAGAGTTCACGGAGGAGGGGCATTGACAACTCCACGGCCCGATGAGGCGAGTGGTAGTAGGAAAGAGAGGTGCCTCTGTAGAACTCTGGTCTCGTTGAATTGGACAAGGGGGATGGGGTATGGCCTATCCTTGGTAAGTAGCATTCTGTATTATATCATTGATTTCAACCAACATCAGATATTAAAATACAGATGTCAAAGAGGGCACATGTGGTATCAAATTAAAGATATGCGTATTGAATGCACGCATGAGCAGACATTCCAGAGGAGGCTGTACTGTTAATGTATAAAAGGTGTCCGATTATAAACAAGCCTCTCCTACTGAGGAGACCTGACTTCCGGGAAATGCCATTTACACGACGGCCGTTTGAGCCAATGCTTTACCCACTGGGCATTGAGGACACGACAGGGCCCAGTGCAAAGACAAAATCCTCACATGTAACTTTATGGTTCTTTGAAAAAATTAATCTTTATATAATTTTATATATATGTTGTATATACCCAAGAACTGATGGCTTTGGCCACAATCAACAGCTATGCTCAATACGGATCTTGACCGAACAAAATTCATGTGCAGTTTCCTTGTGTTGAGAATCAATAATAAAGCTTCTGTCTATCAGGAGGCCTGGAGGTTAGACCTATACACCCATTTTATTTTATCCAGGAGACGTCTCTCTCTCTCCTGTTTTTGGGAGGGTTTAATTGGCAAGAAACTTGCCCTCGAATGCTGCATATCGGGCCTAAAAAGACCAACCCTCCTATTGAAAATCTGATCAGAATTATTGGGATTTTAATGGATCGGCCGTAAAATCTGCAAGTGTGCTGTCATTGGGCACTCACACCAATGAGACCTAGTGATGCAAACCCTCAGCTTAAGCACCGAGCGGCTGGTTACAATCCAGTTGGGTCGCCCACGTGTGTGATCAAATTGGACACAGATGTACCAGTATATGACAACTTTGGTCATTTCATGTTTTTTGTTGTTGTTTTTGTTAGGGGATGCTTTAAGTGGCATGTAAGGTGTACTAGGATGTGTCGGAGAGCCACCAGTTGCCCATCAGTACTCTACATTATCCTGTGTGAATCCACATTACCTCCCATCTCCAAGTAGTACATCATCTTGCTAAGACTTTTATCAAAACTTCTAAAAAAGGAAAAAGCGGAGGTGTGGCTCATGGCAGCCAATCACATTCTAGTTATTTTCTAGAATGTACAAGACCAGCGACGGGCAGCTACATTTTTATCAAGCCGAAGTGGTTGCGCGATGCGGCAGTCGGCTGACCCCTGGGTCTGCCAAACCAAAGAATAAGATTGGGAGTAGCCGGCTGGGGGCGAAGCAAGCCCCAGCATGCTTTGCCAGTAGATAACTAGCTGATAGCTGGCAAAGCATGCTGGGGCTTGTAGTTTCACAACACCTGGAGTGTCACAGGTTAGCCATCACTGTACTAGAGGATAGCTACAATCTGATTGGTTGCTACAGGAAAAACCTCCACTTTTCCATTTTACAAGAGTTGCTAAAATCTACACTTTTATCTGCTTATTATGACGGTTATTCTAGGCACTCTCTCGATTGGTCGACCAACCTGGCCTTACAAGAACCGGAAACATTTATTTTGAACACAAAACAGTAATAAACGTGTTATAACTTCACTTATGCTTCTAAAACCTTCGCTGCACAGAGTTCTCAGTGTTTTCAGTACGTTACTAAGCAGCTAACGCCGTAAGTTTGCCGAGTGGCACCTGTTAAGTGCAGTGAATAAAAGGCGGTGATCTCATGCAACATGGCAGACAATCAATAGGATGTGTAACATACCCATCATTGTAAGCACCGTCATGTCTGGAGGTGGGGAGGATGTCCATCTCTATGAGGTTGTCCTGCAATGTCTCTAGGAATGTCTGCTGTGCTATGTTTCTACATACAGATGGAAACATGAATGAAGGCCGTGAGTCATGCATCAATGAAGTGACCTCCTGCTAAAGCGCACCCATTGGTCATCATCAAAATACATTTCTTTATATATGGTGTAAAATTAAATATAATAAAACATTGCAATTCATTTCATTATAAAAGAAATAATAATACGTTGGTTTTATTCTATGTAGTGCTGGAGAATAATTGCTCATCGTTAGTATTTATTATTTTTCTAACCAGCAGGTATGTCAATTAACATGGTTAGTCAGAGATTAAGGGGCAGATTTATCCAACCTTCTCAATATTGGAAGTGTCCACAGCAACCAATCGGATTCTAGCTATCATTTTCTAGAATGTACTAGGTAAATGATAGCTGGAATCTGATTGGTTGCTATCGGCAACACCTCTGTTTTTCCTTTTTAGAAGTCTGTCTGTAAATATCAACATCATAAAGTGGAGGAGCCTTACAACAAAACACTAAATTCATCATCTCTAAGCAGGAGCACCTGTTGGCTGCACACGAGAGGCAGTCATTTGGTGGACTGAACCAATATTTATGTGATTAGAGCCTATCAACTCAACAAAGACCCATGCGAAAGCCATTTTGTGGGCTTAACCAATATTCACGGGAATACAGTTAATCCACGTATAAGGAACTCATGACAGCACTTTGCAGAGAGAGCCATTTTGTCGTCTTCATGATTTCAGCGTTACCTAATGAATTGGGGGGCTGCATTCTCACGATGGCCTTCCATAGTTGCTCAGTCATGGAGGCAGCCAACTTTGCGGTAAGGACCAATGTTCAGAAGAATTCAGCCTATCGACTCAATAGGAACTGATGAGGTAGCCATTTATGGGTTAAACAAATGTTCACGATGACGTCATTGAAGCACTTGGCAGAGGCAGCCATTTTGTGAGCCGAGCCAATACTCACAAAGAGGCAACCAATCATGTCTCTAGGAACCAGTGACATCACAGAGTGGCTTCAAGACCAAAATTCAGAAAGGCTCTGGTTGCTAGTTCTGAAATACAGGTTAAGGCCAACAAATGACTGCTTCTGCTGTGTGCCAACATCATGTGTTTTATAGGTTCCATCATATTGAATTTTACACTTCGTTAAATAACTAAATATACATATATTTTGATGATAACTCTACTTCAAGTGTTTTGTGCATGAGATTAGATGACGTCTGCTACCAGTGATGAGGGAATATTACACACATGACTTGACAGAACCCGCCTTTTCCTCTTATACACAATAAAAACACTTCTCCCAGCATTTCAGGTCAAGTTACTAAAATACTGCACGGTCTGAAAATGGCAAAATCTAACATTTACACGTTCTGCTTGTCCGATTGTATATCAGGCAACATAATTGGGCTCTCTCCCTCTGATCATTTTAAACTACGCCAAAGCCTCATAGCAGATATTTGAAGAATGTTGTATGGTTCACGATCTGTAATAATTGTAGTCTCTGATATCATTTGTGGGTCAGTGCTTTCTAACAAGACGACAGCTGGGGGGGGGGAAACGTTTCTGTCCACATAATTACTGGAAAGTGCAGTCATTTTAATAGAGGTGGAAGCCGAGGTGGGGGATAGGGGACGTGAAATGATGGGGATTTAGTAAACAGTTCAACACAGTGGATTTTTTTTAAAATACAGATTTACCATCCACGCTATAGGTCATATACATTGTTTATAAAAATCATTCACCCCTATGACATTTTTCACATTTTATTTTCTTACACCATAGAATCAAAATTATTATTTTTTTTTTAGGAGATTATTTTCACTGATCAGCATAAAATACTCATTAAGGCATTTTGTGAATAACACCCAGATAATAATGGATTACACGACACCGATATAAACCCGGGTGCAATCAGTTGTATTCAAAGTAGACGCCATTGGTCGGAGCCCAACTGTTATCAATTAAAGGGTTTCAATCGATTAACAAATAAACCCACCTGTTCATGAGAGATCTCATAGTTAGTTACAGCATTTCCAAACCAGGGGCCTGATTCATTAGTGATCTTATCTTGTGCAAAAGTTAAGATGCTTATTTTAAGAAGAAACAGGGAGATAAGAGTGAATTTAAGATGGATTTTCATCTTAACTTATGAAATTCTTCACTTACGCAGTGGATTTTGCTTCTTATCTCCCTTTTCTGGGCATGCACAGAGTGGATTTGCTTAAGATAAGCAAAAAACATCAGGCCCCAGATCTTTATCATGAAGAATATTGGGAAAAACCCAAGAAACGTTTATCGATTATTCAAAGATGGGCTATATGAAGATTTCAGACATTTAATAACCCACCACTGGATCACTAAGTCCATCATAAAGAAATGGAGAACACTTATCAAACGTGTATTTTTCTAGAATAGGATGTTCTCCAAAACGAGCCTCCAATCAAGGACGACACTTGTGAGGGAGATCGAGAGACACAGGACCACCCTGACAAGAGTTACACTCTCCATGGGACAACAAAAGCCCGGGCACAAATCTCCGCTTTAATAGAGGGTGGCAAGAAGGAAACCATTAAACTAGAACTAGAATCTAGAACCCAAATCTATATCTCTTCCCCTGACATCTCCCCTTCTTTAC
This sequence comes from Mixophyes fleayi, assembly GCF_038048845.1. Classification (NCBI taxonomy): domain Eukaryota; kingdom Metazoa; phylum Chordata; class Amphibia; order Anura; family Limnodynastidae; genus Mixophyes; species Mixophyes fleayi. The sequence continues at coordinate 19,839,700 of NC_134403.1, forward strand.
GATCTTGTGTAACCAACTCTCTTTCGCCTATCTCCACATGGATGTCCCAACGCTACCTAAACCTCAACATGTCCAAAACAGATCTTATTATCTTCCCTCCTGCCAGAGTCACCACCTGCCCTCAAATCTCCCTCACTGTCAATAACACCACAATTTCCTCAGTCTCCCAAGCCTGCTGCCTTGGTGTCTCACCGGCCTCCACCCTCTGCTTTATTCCTCACATCCAAACTCTCTCACAGTCCTGTCGACTCCACCTTAAAAACATTTCCAAAATACGCCCTTTTCTTACTCAACATGCTACAAAAACTCTTATCCATTCTGTCATCTCCAGTCTTGACAACTGCAACCTCCTGCTATCTGGCATTCCTGACACCCATATATCCACACTTCAATCCATCCTAAATGCTGTTGAAAGACTGATCTTCCTCTCTCACCGCTCCACATCTGCTGCACCACTTTGTAAATCCCTACACTGGCTCCCTGTGTCCTTCAGAATCCAATTCAAATTACTCACCCTTACTTACAAAGCCCTCAACATTACCCCTGCATACATCTCAAATCTCATATCAAAATACTATCCCTCCCGTCCTCTTAGATCTACCTCTGACCTGCGCCTTGTCTCTAATAACCAATTCTCAATCCCGTCTACTAGACTTCTCCCGTGCTGCTCCCCACTTATGGAATTCCCTACCACGCGCAATCAGACTTTCCCACAGTCTTCAAATCTTTAGATGCTCTTTGAAAACCCATCTCTTTTTTAGAGGTGACCTTATCCCCGATAACACTATTCACACTAATGTACCCTCACAGTTGTCCCAATCTCCACTCTGAGCCACACTCGCTCCTCTTGTTTCACCTGTGCCCTCTTCCACTTAGAATATAAGCTCTCTAATGAGCAGGGTCCTCCATACCCTTTGTTTTCTTGTCTCCAATTATTTTGTCTGCCTTGTATGTCCTTGTTTTATGTATGTCCTTGTCTCCCCTACTGTACGGCGCTGCGGAGCACTGTGGCGCCTTACGAATCTACGATAACAATAATAATAATATTGTTGAAAAAAAAGCAGATTCAGTTGAGAGTTTGCCACAGGAGGAAGTATTCTATGGTCTGAGGAGACCAAGACTGAACTCTTTGGCCTCAGCATCATCCCAAGAACATTATCTTATGAATCATGTTGGTGAAAAGCCTCTGGATCAGGGGGCTATAAAATTTGTCTAAAAAGAGGGAAATATATAGACAAATCTTGGAGGAAAACCTTCTGCAGTCTTTAAGAGACCTCGGACTCTAGAAGATTTCTATTCTATTTATATTCCAGCAGGACGATGGACCCAAAGCATACAGCAAGAACCAACCTCCAAAAAGAAAAAACAAAAAAACAATAAATATATTGTAGTGTTCTCAGTCAAAGCTTAGGCCTCAGTCCCACTGAGAACCTTTGGATGGTCTGTACATTGCAGTTCCCCAAACTGACGAAACCTGAGCAATATCGCAAAGAAGAATGAGCAAATGTTGTAACGCCCACAGAGGGGCAAAGCTGGTAATGACGTTTCCAAATAGACTGAGCTGTAAATGCAACTAAAGGGTCTCTCTTTCATGTAATAAAACAAGGGGGTGTTAATACTTATACAGTCCATTAATGTCTTTTTTTTTTAATTGATGAAGAAATTTTAGCCTCTTTTTTTTTTTTTTTTTAACATTTATATTTTATATTGATCAGTGGTCACTATGCCCATATAACATTGTGATTCCATTATGCAATAAATGACATGTGAAATTTTACCGTGAAGCAAACACTTCTATAGACAAATTATTTTGTATCAATACAATAGAGAAGTTATCGATATATATATTTAAATGCACCAATTATACCAAGACGTAGACTCTGTGAGCGGCCCTGATCAGTTTCTACCAATAATCCTTTGCAGCAGAGGGCAATGATTGACTGCAGTAAATTGTAAGCGCAAGCATGAAAAAATGTAATTATTATTTGCATTTCTAATTAATCACATGATAAGAAAAGCAGGAATTACATTGTAAATGAATGCAGTGAAAATGTCGAAACATCCGCAGGGTAAATAATCTTTTTTCTGTTAAAAGTAACAATGACAGATTTATAGCCCTTTACATAGATAATAAACATCACAGATTTGCATAACCTTGGATCAGGAAGTTGCAACTGATCGAATGTGATTTCTGTTATTTGCTAGCATGATGGGAATTACAAGCTCTAGCTATTTTATTACAGAAAAAGTCAGAATCATTTTGCTCTTATGAAACAGTGTCCCCTGGTGGTTAAATTATCATTAAAAAAAAGCTAGAATGCTTGCCTAACTTTACCAAACCTCTCTACACATGGACTAGCATGTGTTTTAATCAGCGCAAAATATTCTACATTATAACTTACAAAATATATAAAAGTTTTTGCAACATTCTATTATTTTATTTAAGCAAAAACTCTTCTGGTGGCACAATAGAACTTTGCGGTTCCCCTGACGATTAAAGTCAGAAGATGACTAGAATGCTTAATGCAGTTGATTAGATTTTATTAAAACAAAACATTTTTTTTCTTCAATTGGAAATTCTACTTGTGGCTGGAATTTGTATTCCGCGCAGAGACGGGTAACGTGTACTAGCGTGTCCGAGAGTCACTTTCCCACTCATCGATTAGCTTCACCTCCTGCTCTCGAGCAGGCGCTGCCGCAGACAGTCTCAGCCGCGACACCCCTTTCATTAAATAAAGAGAGGCTCTAATTCATGTTAATAACACTTCACAGGCCCCTACGCTTTCAGCAGACTTGTTTTTTCTGTGTGTTTACAGTTCTTTTTGCAATGAAGAGCCTTTCACTTGTGCTATAAGGCAAAGATCAATGCCTGTCACACTGACTTCAAGTCATTTCATGAACTGCGGGATCTTCAGACCTCAGTGCTGCGAATCCTTGATGAGTTACCCTCGTCCGTCATCCCGGCCCAACTGACCTCATTTGTTGGTGCCCAAGAGATTAAAAACATGTAATTTGTAGGAAAAACAGTAAGACCTTCTTAAATAATCGTCACAGGTGAAAGAGTTTTACTCCCTAACTTTTCTTTTCCTAAGCAGTTTCTACCTTAACAAAATAGTCGTTAATTAGGATTGGTCTTAGAAATAGCGACCCGTCTGAAATAGTTTAAGGGGCCAAGAAGAGGTTTGGATCTCTACCGCCTATATAGACTACCTCACTGACCGTATGAAACACTGTTGTCTATTTAAAGTTCCTATTTAGCGACCAACGTGCAAATCTGCATCTACATCGCAGGAGCCGCCTCTTGCGAGAACGCCGTTTAGATGGCTGCACTTTGAGGGTAGCCGCTAATCTAAGCAACGTAACAATACTGCAAGACTTCGTAATCTTGGGCCTGATTCATTAAGGATCTTAACTTGAGAAACTTCTTATTTCAGTCTCCTGGACAAAACCATGTTACAATGCAAGGGGTGAAAATTAGTTTTCTGTTTTGCACATAAGTTAAATACTGACTGTGTTTCATGTAGCACACAAATATCAACTTTAAATTTCAGTGTACAAATAAGCTATCAAGTATTTGTGTGCTGCATGAAAAAACAGTCAGTATTTAACTTATGTGCAAAACAGAATACTAATTTGCACCCCTTGCATTGTAACATCAATAGCTGCGTAAATCAAGAATGCGTATAATAGTTGTATGCTCCCGTCATTACAGCAGGACTAAAGTGCAAAAGCATGTTAGGAGTCCAGAGATGCTTCTATGTATTTCTATTACCTCCTCGGATACACATTGCACTATTGCCCCTCAACCTCCGAAGGCAAAAAAGGGGTTTAAAGGTCAAACCGTGAACAAACAACACGCTGCAATTTCTCTCCAGAAAGCCATCGGTCATAGCGGAGGAAATAATGATCTCCAGTTCTGACCTGTGGTCATTAGTTTAGTAATATATATGCTCTACATAATTGCCTAATTAGAGAAAATAAGCCCAGTCACTTTTTTTGATTAATGTGTTATATTAAATGTCAGCTTTAGTTAGTGGTCACTGAGCGATCGGGCATGTAATCTGCAATGTGAACTGCCTGTTAATTTATACATCACGAAGGAGAAGACGGGGAACCGGGAGAGAGGTCACGTGGAACTTTTACAAATTCGTTGGGAGTTCAAGGTTATTTGTTCTTTAAAAAAAAAAAAAAAAATACGTGTGGATAATGGTGTGATAAGGTGGGGTTCCCACAGCCGCCCACATGTGGACAACCTGTTGGCATTTAAGCTGCCGATGAACCAGAAAGTTGACCTCTTTGCTACGCTCAACAAGGTGATGCCTTGAAGCATTTTCTCGGCAGACTTCAAAGTGAAGCCTTAAATAATTGAAATAATTGCAGAATGGAAAAGGATGGGAGCTCACAGACCTGACCAACTGGGGTCTACGGAGCCACGTGTCGCCCCTCTCTCTCCTAACTTCGTGCCATGGTCTTTCCTGTGGCTATCATTTGTATGCGACCAGAACGCACTCTATACCACCAGATAAAGTTATGAAGCAAACAGCCCTGTCTACAACATGGTGATCAAAGCATGGCCAGAAGACTGCATCATTTAAAGATCTCTAGTTTTGTAGACTTCTTTCCTATTAGGGGTTAAAGGGAGATTAATTTTTTGCAAGCTCTGTTCAAGTTTAATGACCATGCGATAGGACGCGGCAGAGGGGACCCGAGGACTCATTACGGAACCCCTGTTTACCTCGGAATGTTTCGTCTTTGAACGGTTGGCTGCTGTTGATACATTAACGGTTAATAATAAAGCCTAACGTCACATTTTATGGCTTGTTGGACTAGCTTTTATCTCTGTCACACATTTGTCCTGTAAAACCAAACAAAGCAAGGCAGTGCTGATTGCTTTTTCAGGCCTTTATACGACTAATTAGCAGGTCAGTGTTTTTGCTTAAGCTGTCATCACCCAGGCCCTAAAACATCAGCAGTTTATTCCGGCAGCCGCTGAGAAGTACCTGGTCTCCAGGGGAATGTTACTGTTGAGCAGCCAGTTGTCCTGACCATGGAGGGGCTCCTGGGCACAGCCCGGGGGCTCTCCTGACAGGGAGTGGTCCGTGGGAGCCGGGCTGGGGTTACTCCGAGGGGTGAAGTTGCCTCTGTTCAGGGAGTTGATGGAAGCTGCATGGTGGGTATTTGGGGGGTGAGACAACGGCGGAGGAGGCGTCCTCAGCCTCAAATGGTTCTGCAGACCCAGAGGCTGATCTGGAAAACAGAGGTGAGAGAAACGAAAAAGTACATTAGACATTTTACTTTAGATCTAGTCACAATGAGTCATGAGGAGACACATTTACAAGTAGAGATGTGACAATATAACAACATTTCACCGTGTGGCCACGCCCCCTGCGCCTGATTCCCAGAGCTCCAAAGTTGGGGGGGGGGGGGGGGGGGATATAATATAAATCATGGATTTTTCAGAGGGTATTTACGCAATTCCATGAAGAGGAGAGAAGAGGCTCTTCTGGAGATGCCGATACACCAATTGGTGAACCTGCTACTTCTTGCCCGTTCTCTCTCATATGCCAACTCCTACCCATCAGCACCCTCACATAAACCAGCTGTAACACAAACGGTGTACAGAAATAATTCTGTGATGAGCACACACCAAACAATAAAAACTTGTCACACTCCCTCAGCAATTTCTCCAACCTTGCCCACCAAATCACCTCATGATCCCAACAATCCACCGTCCTGTGTCTTGGCAGAAGTAGGTCTGTACACGGGATGTATGTGCTCTTTTAAATTTATTTATTTCAATGCTCTTTGCTGCAGAACACACATGTGTAAACTACTTCGGTTCAGATGACTGTTCTGTTAGTATAGTTAGTACACAAAACCAGCTAAGACACCTTAAACAGATGTTGGGTTTCTCTACCTGCGGTTGAACACCCACCTCCAACACGGCGCAGGTGACTGCACCTGGTGGGAGTAATAGTCTGCAGACACACAGAGAGACACACTATAGCTCCAGAGCAATACTGACTGAGCGAGCTGCACCAGCAGACTCGGAGTTAACACGTCCATTCACAAAACCCTGTGTGTGGTCCTGCCGGGGTGTGGCGTTCCTAAACGCTTCATAACTTCCTCTCAGACAATTAAAGGATATATACAATTAATGGAGATTAATCCCCACACTGGGTGTTAGTTTCCAGTTTAGTCAATAAAGTTGGCGTTATACAATACACATAAATCATAGTCCTATGAATAGTATCACATATATTAGTATTGTGTATTCACATTTCAACCGTTGTGGAACTACAACTTCCAGCATGCCACATGTCAAGGTCTGCCTTATAGGAATCACAGATATCCACTTGTAGGGCGATATAACAAGTACTGTGTGTAATGACAAAGAATCTCACTGGCCACAAGTATATGAGGGTCGCATAACGAAGATATCAAAACACCTGATAGGTTGTTGTAAACCACAGTGGAAGCCGCTCGTTCCTTGTCTATGGTGTGATGGTGGCCAGGGGCAGATTAACAGAACAGATAGTTACTGCAGCTCCGGGGCTAACAAAGCACACAGGAAATACATTTTTTTTGGGGGGGGGGGGGAGAGATTAAAAAAGTGTCTGGAATTCCCTCTAGGCGTGGCATGACAGTATGGGAGATGCAAAAAGGTTTGCTACAGCATCTCTTCCCTGTGGGAATACAGACCACCCAATTATCATAATATATGGTTACTGTGTGCATAATAAATATAAAATATATATATATATATATATATAATTTTTTATATAATGTATTTACATATTACACATACATGTACGTCCCCGTTACATTATTGTATTTAGCTATATTTTAGTGATATAGATACATAACTTGGAACTAATAAATTAGCTAAAATCCATATATGTGGGTGTAGCTATTTAGTGTTATTTATTTGTATATCACCAATAAAATTACGCAGCGCTGTACAGAGAATATTTGTCATTCACACCAGTCCCTGCCCCACTATATCCCACGACACACACACACACACACAGGGTCCATTTTGTCACAAGCAAATTAACCTACTAGTATGTTTTTGGACTGTTGTGGAAAACTCCCTTCCCCCCCAAAAAAACAGAACACCCCTTCCCAAACGTGGGGAGAACATACAAACTCCACACAGATAGGGCCGGAATCAAACCAATGACCTCAGCTCTGTCAGGCAGCAAGGCTAACCATTGTGCCACCATGTTGGCTTGAGGTTCAACTCCATCATTTATTTCTCTCATTCACTGATGCCGTTATATTCATCTAGGTGTGTGTTATCAAAAACAAAACAGTCACCAGAAAGCCAAAACACACACTTAGATACGAGAATCACCTCAGACAACTTGTACAGACCGCGCGCACAGGCCGACATTTTCAGGACTTAACCAACTATTCATGAGAAGCCATTGATTCAGTGCCTCAGTGATGTCTCTAATCCCTAGTACATTCATAGGCTGCATTATTATGAATATTGCCTCCATTCACTAAATAGCTTACACCACAAAATTACCTCAGGGATCATCCTGGCTCCCAAAGATATGACAGACAGTAATCTCGCTATTGTTGGTTCGCCACACAAAATGGCTGCCGCCTCTTTGTGCACGCGACAGCCTGGTCCCCTTGAACAGATTATATATACCTAGCAATAAATCAGGTTTAAGAGGGAACAAAGGCCTTGACATTTGAGTCAACTGCAAATATTTAAATACTTGAGGCCCAGAAAATAAAACCAACCAAAACAAACTGTCTTCCAGGCTCCCGACTCCGAGAATCCCACCACCGCTTGTAATTCCACGCTGTTTATTGGAGACGGTTAGTCACATTATTATGCCTCAAGCATTTGAGTCACATCAAAATGCACCTGTCATTTTAACTCCCTATTTGCATAGCCCTGCTGCTTCTTTACTTACAGCGGGCAGAATATTTGCAGAACTACTGTCTGTTTGATATTTTATGGGTAGATAACATTTATTTCTCTACTGCTTTTTTAATAGAATAAATAAATAAAATTCAGGATTTTATTCAACTTCGAATCCTGTGCCAAGTGCAGAACTTTGCACAGCTGAATATGCTTTGACTTTGTCCAGTTATTTCAATTCCACCCTCTCACCGGCCATTTACAAAGCGCATTTGACGCGCAGCACAAAGCGCTCTTTTGTTTTGCGTACGTGCTCCTAAATGGTTCATCCTGCGTACTTCATGGCGCAGGCCTGCTCTCAGGATTAGCCTCCACACGCTTAATATGCGTTTCGATGTGCCGACAGTATATAAAATAAATAAATGTTTTAACTTATTTTTCCTACAGTACTGCACAGTTTAGCGTTACACGGCTTAACTTAGTCACATGAGTAAGACAATGCACGGGTATTTTTATTACATGAAGAGCTGGTGTGTGCCTGTAGCTTTGTTTTACTTTGGGCAAATTTGCACTTAGAAACTAGCTTCTCAAAATAATGCGACTGCAAAATATAGCCCATTAAAAAGTATAGGACAGGACAAAACCAGTTCAGAGTTGATCTAAAAAATAAAGTAATTTTGCCAAATTTTGTGTGTACCCCCAGGGCAACAAGGAACACCCCTAAAAAAGTGCCCTCTATCCCCTATATCTAATGTCAATAATCTCTCTCCGCAAACTGAAATCTTATTTTTGCACAGCTCTGTAAAACTAGCTCTATACGTTGCTATAGGTCCAACTACTAGGTGGTCTATTTATCAAGCTGCGGGTTTGAAAAAAATGGAGATGTTGCCTATAGCAACCAATCAGATTCTAGCTGTCATTTATTTAGCACATTCTACAAAATGACAGCTAGAATCTGATAGGTTGCTATAGGCAACATCTCCACTTTTTCAAACCCGTAGCTTGATAAATAGACCACCTAGAAACTATGCCAACAGCACAAACTATACATCATACCCAGAGTTACAAAGTGGAGGGGTGCAGTAAAAAAGTGAAATTGGAGGGGGCGGGGTAAGGAGGCTGCAAGGGTTAAAGAGTCACACTTATTTTGTCCTGAACAAATGTGAACCAGTGGCAATCCAGAGAGATAAAGGAGACACTGTGAAAGTGACACCTGGTTTTTTTTTTTGGGTGGGGGACGGGACGCCAAGGAATGTGTGAAAATCTGTTTACAGGATTAATGCAGCAAGTGTCTTGCAAATGAATTGCCTGGGACTAAATGAAATGAAAACCACAACGCTGGTTTAGGGAGGTAGCCGAGCACTGTGTGTCTCTCCCAGGATTTCAGAAGTGATAAAATGAGCTGTTCATTCATTATTCATCACATGTGGGGGGCACCCTGGCTGTGTCCTCTCTCCCCATGACTATACCCCCTTAAGAAATAGCAGTTAACTCCTGGAGAACTGGCTTGAACATGTCGTTCTGCAGCAAGCTGACCGATTAGAAAGCAGTTCACAAATCCATCTACTTTTACTGCCATTTCTTTTCTAAAAATTAACTGGATAGGGACCAGAATGGAGGGGGTTCCTGATCCTACACAGTCCTATAAAAGTAGCACAGCACTATCTGCAAAACATCAAGCCTATGTATTGTTAAAAACCCAACAACTGTACAATACTCCTGAAAAAATTGTGTTTACACTTCAAACAGGTTTTTCCATATTTGAGGTGGTGTCCAGACATCACACCCTTTCTTAATTGTAGTAATTGAGGGCAGGGTGGCGAGTTCTAGCCATGGGACACCCAACAGATGTGTAGATATTCTGATTGGATGCTACTCTCATCCAACCAGAAGACAACGGCCATTTCTAACCATATGTAGGATACTACCTCATCTCTGACACTCATCAGTCACCAATGGGAGGGGGGGGGGGGCTCCCCAATAATGAAATCACCTTCAAGTACAAACACATCACCATTTCCTTTCTGGTATATTATTTATCATGCGTAGAAATAAAACAGGATCTGGACCATTTAAGGGCAGAACATGGCAACATCTCGATTTAACAGTGGCTACAACTTTCTGCCTTTCCAACTACGCAATGCACACGAACATCAGAAAGGACCATTTGCAGAGAAAGAGAAAATACAATCTGTCAAGAATATGCCTGCTAAACACAATATTAATTTTTATTTTCATGGGTCGTAAACTTGATGAATGCAGAAACCCTGCCATGCAAGAATGGAGCAAAACAATATTACAGTTGCTATAAAATAATAACAGTATACAAATTGTACACTGCTCAACGACCAGCGTAGGGAGATAGGGGGGGAGGGAGGGGTAGATTGATTGGAATTTCTGTTAATGACAGTAAGGACTCCGGGCCTCTTTCTAGGGATCTAATGAGGATCCCACTGTGTACCATCATCATCATCATTAATACCGCCGTAAAGACTGTCACGCATAAAATATGAGCGCTCATAAGAATAAAGGAATTGAGAGAAAAACATGTCACATTGCTAAAGAGGCTTAATGCATCAAATATTGTCACGCTTTGCTGTACATTAAAATGTCATTGACTGCCGCTGACATTGGTAAGTAATAGAGGCAAGAAGAACAATTAGGAATTCCCCATAAGTGAAATCTGCTGCTCAAGGATTTCCAAATGTCACCTCCGGAACCAAGTTTCAGCACTTTAGAACATAAAGAACGAGGGAAACTTTATTACATTCCCCTTCTCTAACCATCATCATCATCTATTTATATAGTGCCACTAATTCGGCAGCGCTCATATCAGTACCTGCCCCATTGGAGCTTACAGTCTAAATTCCCTGACATACACACATAGACTAAGGTCAATTTAATAGCAGCCAATTAACCTACCAGTATGTTTTTGAAGTGTGGGAGGAAACCGGAGCACCCAGAGGAAACCTACGCAAACACGGGGAGAACATACAAACTCCACACGGATCAGCCATGGTCGGGAATCGAACTCATGACCCCAGTGCTGTGAAACAGAAGTGCTAACCACTGAGCCATCGTGCTGACCATATATATACTTCCCTCAAACCACTTTTGGTTAAGCCCCACATCTTTAGCAGTGCCGTGGATCGAGATATCCCGCCAAAATCGGGACAGTTGGGGGGGTGTGAAAGGAGGGACATTTCTGAATGGTGCACAGGTGAACGAAGGTGGTCCGCAACCCACACCGACCAGCCACACTTTTCAATGGCTTTCATTTGCTAAACTATCTCATTGGTTCCGATGAGTTGCAGCAGGTTTCTTGCAGAGTTATCAACGTTCCCCATTGAATCTGGTCATTAACGGAAAAATATTGAATTAAAAAAAGGAACGTGGTACAGCACACATGGGATTGTTGTATTTGAACGTTTGCTGAAACAAATAAAGTGAAAATAAAACCTAGTCAGCACCTCTCTCTCTCTATAAAAGGTTTCTCTATCTGGACTCCTAGATAACGGAGAGGTTGTCAGGACTACGCTGGAGTTTATAAACGGTACAACAGACGGTGGCACATATGACGATTGGAGAGCTCACAACATTTGCTTCATCTCCTGTACAAGAACAATCCCACACACCTTACCAACGCCGCCTCACATCTGTCACCCCCAAACTAGATTTCACAGCGGGCAACCATGGAACAGACTTGGCACAGAACTGCAAGAACTACCTGTGACTGCTTACGTGCCTGCTACAAGAAAGTTTTATATTTTGACTTCAAATCAAGTTCATAAAATTTAATAGTTCAACTCATAAAATGAAACAAACTTATAACCAACGACAGTGGTCTGTGAGGTGCGGATAGGTACGACTAGGTGGTATAGAATCACTTACCCAGCAGCAGAGAGTCTCTCACACATGTGGTATAGCCGACACATCGCCTAAGCACAGTGGAGGCTGCCATTTTTGTGGGAGGTGTTCGGATGAACAAATAGCGGTGTCTCCTGCGTTCTCTTAGTTCTCCCCAAACAAGAGGCCGTTCTCCAGCGCTAACACCCGTTACAGTTATTTCCTGGTGGTTACATTAAGTAGAGCAGTGCAGGATTTCACTATAGCACATGACTATCTGGCAACTATTGAGTGGAGGGTGCCATAGGACTGTCTAGTGCTTCAGAAGCACTAGACATTCCACAGGGAAGTAACCACACAAAACATGACCACGCCTCAGTTACAACATGACCACACCCCCTTCGATGGGTGCTCTCATTTAATCTGCTGAAAAATTGGGAGGTATGTGTATGGGGCAATGGTGCCCGATGTTCGATAAGAGGCTATGTTACCTTCCAACATACATCATCACGTCCCTAAAGTGTTTTTTGTGTGCAGCTCACAAGTGGTTTGTTACTGTAACGGTCACCAGCGACACCGGTAGGTCAGCCATATTGCCGGGCCGGTTGTGGGCAACGTAACGAACGCTGTTCACCCTTTCTCCATTGCCCTCGGGTCTTAAAACACGTAGTCGCTGAACACTCAAACCGCCAATAAAAGCATACTTACCAACTTTCTGAAGTTGGCTTCCGGGAGCCTGCCGGGGGGGGGGGGGGGGGGGAGCTGGGCGTTAAGGGGGCGGGGTGTCATTTTGGACCCACCCCAAGTGGTGTAATGACGCAAACGCATCATTTTACACCGGGGACGGGGCCAAATGCCGCGATTCCCAGAGAATTGCGGTATTTTAAACCAAATTCTTCACTAGAAAGTGGGCAGATCCGGGAGATTGCCATACTCTTCCGCGAGTCCGTGAGACTCACCCAAAATGCGGGAGTCTCCCGGACATTCCGGGAGAGTTGGCAAGTATGAATAAAAGGGCAAGAATAGTCAAGTCATACACACACACATACACAGGCAGGAGTGGTAGAAAACTACCAGGACATTAGAGGTCAAAGCAGGTAGCAGGGAACTATCGTAAGGAACAGTGTAAGGCTGGGTACACTCTACAGAAAATTTCTCCCGATGCGACATCTTTAACGATTTTACCAAGGACAGGAAAAATAATAATACAATTTTAAAAAAAAGGTCCCGATCAACATGCCAATCAATATGTACACACTAAACATGTTTGAACGATTTCCCATCAGATCTGTGATCTCCATCTGTCATAACCATTAGCTGAAAAGATGGTGACTCTGCACACTCCATAGAGATCTATGGACACTGCCGGTCGTGAGTTCCACACACTGCAGGATTGGAACGACATAGTTCCATCGTAGAAAGACACTTTTAGCCCGGTTTAAAAATCAAATGAAACAATACGATGAGCTTTGGAACGATAAACGATCCTCGCTGCAGAGTACACACTAATGGGCTATCGGACCGAATGGTTGATTATCGTTTCATTGGCTGAAAACACTGTAGCGTGTACCCGGCCTAATTCAGCAAGAGATAATGATCAAATCTCAACACAGACCATAATAAGCACTGAATCAGCTACATAAATTGTACGTATTTTAAATAATATGTTTATCTTACAACCATCAGTATTACAACAGAGATGCATGGACACACTACTATATTCAGGTTTCTTGGTTGTGCACCTAAGATAGCGCACGTCTGAACGCTCAGACCAATTGCACACGTTAAATCCTCTGCTAATTTAGTGCAGCCCGGCTATTAGGAGAGCGGTCTGGTTCACAATGCACATACACAGAGAACACAAACCCCCTCTGTCATACAGCCAGCAGCCTGATTTACAGCCGTTACTCCCATGAATCATAAACAAGACATGCTAACTTTTTCCTGATGTGGCAAAGTGCCTTGCCAAAGAAAAATATTGACTTTTTGTTCAGAAAAATCAATATATATATTTTTTTTTCACAGCCGGGCTGTCAGGTTTATTCATCAAGGGTTTTCTTCCCCATCAGCATTCTTGATTATGAAATGACAGAATGATTCTGCTAGCCCCCACGGAGGCGGAACATTGCTTCATATTAACCATGGAGCAGACGAAGGACATGGGGGGGAGGGGGGGGGGTCTAAACCATATATAGGTAACACCACAATTTTTGTAACTATTCCTTTAAATAAACCTCTGAAACAAATATCTGTAAAAAAGGTATTTAATGTGGAATTTCAAAAACACGTCCATCACCTATATGAACAATTTACATCGATGTTTACAAAAGAACATTTCTGTGATTTCCCAGAAAAGAAAAAAAAAATTCATAGTGCAACGTTAAACAATTATATATAAAATGAAATAGACTATTTAATTTTAAATAATCTGTATTTATTTGAATGGTGACGAATCAGATTATCATGGTGCTAAATGTTTTTTTAAGTGAAATAATTGATTACTTATTGGTGTAACTAGATCCCAGTTATAAACTACACAGAGGGGTCAGGGGGCCAAAACCTCCTTGCACCCTTGCTGTGATTTTATTGATAGATAGAGCTCGCACCTGTCTTTTTTTTTTTTTTTTTTTTTAGAGGGGGGGAGGAGGGGCACAAAGTCCACAAAAAACTAAACTAATCCTTTGACGATGACAGGAAAAAAAAAAAAAAGTACATAGCTTTAGTTTCGTTAATCCACGTTTATAGTCTTGACTCTCAAAGCCCAATGAGTGACAACTATAAAGCAACATTCATTTGAATTTTATAGATATATTTTCTTTTTAGTGCATCAAAACTGCAACCCATGACACGGGCAGTTCCTCACCTGGAATACCCAGACTCCTCAGAGAAAGAAAAGGGTTTATATTATTTTTTTGCTAATATAGGACCTTTCTACCCGGTGCAAGTCCATGGGAGCCTATGCTGTAAAGCCAGAAGCTGTGACTGGTGGGCCGCTGCTAATCATTAAAGATCCATGATAACAAGCTGGGCGAAAAGGTCACTGAGCTTCTGTTAGAGATCGGGGGCACCGCGGGGGTCCTCTGCTTGTACTGGGGTCACACTGGGCTACCCGAGTGCTGGGTTACTAATAAAGCAAGATGCCACAACTAAACCTCACATAAGGAAAGTCCACCTTAGAATAATATCTGTCATACAGCGGATATTTGACCTAGAAATATGAATAGGTCCCCCCACATTTCGCAGAAGCTTATGGGTATCGTAAGAAAAGATACTTACTCTGTTGGGGGAGGGGAAGTCAGCAGTTATATCAAAGGACTATATGTAAGAAGTGTGACAAAGTCACATAATTCACTGCAAAAATGTTAACCAATCTACTTGTGAGCTGGGTGTTTCAACCAACATGTATAATAAGAGTTGGGGAAAAAGGGCTCTCGCATGCAAAATACCACCCGACAGGCAGCTACAAATACTACTACATCTCTGCAAAACAGTTCTTCACCGTGAATCACTGCAAATAATCCTGATAAAGCCCCGTAGAGCAGTTACAGATCTCTGCACCCCAAGATAATCACTTCTGTCCCTGTTATAGGTAAAGGTAAATACTTTCAACTATACAACTATACGTAGGTTTTTGATATTATGAAGATGGAATTTTAGTAGCTGCAACTAAAATTGATGTTAAGATATTACGAGCATTTGGCTTTTGAAAGGAATGTGCAACAACAACAACAACAACAAGTCTTTTGGCTTTAGAGGCAAACGCAATAAAAATATCATCATGTAATTAAATGTATTATACCCTTTAGGTGAGGTGAATTAGCAGTTCACTGGTGTAACTGTAACCTGTGATATTTCATCACTGTCAGGGTGTTTTGTGCGAGGGATCTCTGACATTTATTTAATCATATTTATGAATTTGGAGATATTAAAAAACAATTTCATATTGAAGTGTGTTTGACGCCACAGTTTTTCTGCAACGCTGTGATAAGAGACTCAATATACTATTACTCTGTGTTGCTGGGGACCCTGTTCCTTCCACTATATAACCCTCAGTCTGTGACTTCCTGCTGCCTCCATTCCCCTCCTCACATCATGTCACTTCCCCTGTCACATGCAGCCCTGTCCTCACTAACACATCACCCATCTCCTGATATACTCTGTGCTGCTGGGGCCCCTGCTACTTCCACTATATAGCTCTCAGTCTGTGGCTTCCTGCTGCCTCCATTCCCCTCCTCACATCATGTCACTGCCCATGTCACATGCAGCCCTGTCCTCACTAACACATCACTCATCTCCTGATATACTCTGTGCTGCTGGGGACCCTGCTCCTTCCACTATATAACTCTCAGTCTGTGACTTCCTGCTGCCTCCATTCCCCTCCTCACATCATGTCACTGCCCCTGTCACATGCAGCCCTGTCCTCACTGACACATAACACATCATAGAGACAGATACACTTTAATAGTAAATCAGACCTTGAGGATGCCATACTTATGCCACACATCTCAGAATAAACCTAAAAAAAAAAAAATATAACACACAAATGTAGCACTTTTTCTACGCTAGTCAGCTCTATATAACTATATGTTTATGAATACCTCTTTATGTCTTCTTAATAAACGACAAGCATATTGTACGGAGAGGAGAAATAAGCCGGAATTTATCCTCTACATATTTATCAGGCTGGCTGAAGAGCTGTGTTGAAAGACTGAAGCGGATGATTTGCAGACACCGCTGAATACGGTATGTATTATTGATGAACACGAGTGGGTGATGTTACATCAAGGAGAAAACCAGGATTACATGAAGCAGAAACACTTATTCCAGTTCTTAGAAAATCTATTTGCGGAACAGAGCTATCAAAAGTCGCTCTCCTTTCTGAAATCCACTTACACATGGCAGAGAGACCTGTAAGGGTTAACCACACACACATATAAGGGTAAACCCAAAACGTTCCCAGAGCTACGGTGAGGACAAGCAAATTAAAAACATAGGGATCATTTATACCGTAAGTGGAATAAGGACAGATATTGACAGAGAAGTGGGACTGTGCAATTGTTCGAATATACAAATTAGAACTGATCCTGGGCATTCCATCCTGCATACAGAACAACAGAAGTGGTACTATGCAGGTACCTATCCAAAATAACAACAGATGTGGACCTTTCATTCAACCGTCATACTTGCCAACTCTCCCTGAATGTCCGGGAGACTCCCTGAATTAGGGGTGATCTCCCTCACTCCCTGAAGAGTCTGGCATTCTCCCTGATGCTGAGCCAGTACAAGACGTGGTTGGCTTCGCCATCTGTGGCATGATGACACTGTTCAGAAATTGTGTCCTATGTCCATGTATTGATGCCTATGGAAGTGGCCATTTTCATGGAGACAAAGTTTTAATCAAAGACTGACAGGTAAGACAACATAACTTCAGTAATGGAGACAGATATGTAAAAGACCCTTCAGTCTCTAGAGATTCATTAGCTGCTTTTCTCTAACGCATAGTTTCCTACTCTCCCGGTTCTCACCCCAGCAATAGATAAGTGGTGGGGGGGGGGGGGGGGGGGCGAGGCTTAATGACGCAAATATTGCGTCATCTTATGCAATTCATCAAGCCCCACCCACACACGCCAACCTCCCCCGGGATCTCCCTGAAGCCAACGAGAAAAAGTTGGCAAGTATGCTTTAGGAGTGCAAATAGTGGTCATTAGAATTCTTTTATTAGGTATTCCAATGTTTCTTCCTGACATTTGGAAGGTGTGTAAAGCTGGGTACACACTAGAGAAAACTTCTCCCGATGCAATATAACAATTTAACGATTTTACCAACAACTGAAAGCACCGATCAGCAGCCGATTACCTACACGATTTTACACGATCTACCGTCAGATCTGTGCTCTTCATCTGTCATAACCATCAGCTGAAAAGATTGAGACTCTGCACACTCCATAGAGATCTATGAACACTGCTGGTCGTCAGTGTGTACAAACTGCAGGATTGGAACAACATCGTTCCATCGTTTATAGAGATTTTTTTAGTCCGTTTATACAATCAAACGATACAATGAGCTTTGGAAGTATAATACATGATCGTGGGAGCGTACACACTAATGCAATATCGCTCCTAACAGTAGTTTATTGTGTGATTGGAACGATAAGTTGGGTGAAAAACCTGCAGTGTGTACCCAGCCTAAGTACGGCCAGTGAGGAAGTCAAGGACAGACAAGGATTTTATTCCTGAAGAGAGTATCTGACGTACCAGTAGCAATTATACCGGTGTGGTGGATGGATGGTTGTGTAGTGATAACGTCGGAATGTCTTGTTGCCTCCCCCCCACAAGTCACGGGACCCTTCACCCCTCTCCTCACCTTTGTCCCTTTTGTTTGTGGTAAATTTGCAGATCCTCTGCTAGTTTAATTAACAAGGTATCAGCCCCTCTGGCTCTCAGAGGATTAAGTGTCAGTAAATACAGGAGAGCTGCTGTCACTGAACAGATTGGGAAACACAATCCCTTTGTAGATGGAACCTTCTCACCAGACACAGATTTCCACAGTAAGTTTATCCCTTCTTATGGCCGCAGACAGAGTTTCCTGACCTAATAGGAGATTTCTTTCAAGGACTCGCATACTGGATCTGCCAAGACGTTGCCCAGAATATGGCGCACACAGGGCCGACAGCATGGCAGGAAGTGATAACCTATGGCACATCATATAATATTACCTTGGCCGTTTATACAAATCTACAATACGGCGTCTGAGTTTACGGGGTCAGCAGGACATGTTTGGAGCATACAATATTTCCGCTATTCTAATCATGGCGCAATATTTCTGGAAGACGTCTGACTTTCCCGAAGTCGTCTCTTTTTCTTGCCCTCAGATACAGCACAATATAGCAAGATAAAGAGAGTTTAATTAAAGTTGCAGAAGGGCATTAACAAACCAATAAATAAAACTCACTTGAAGGTGGACCGCTTTAACCCTCCTACAACGCTACCGAGGAGCATAGGGTATAATCGGATTGCTTGAGCCGCTTTGGGCAAAAAAACAAACAAACTATAAATTAACCTTGGTTCATGTCCTGCACCTCATTGCATCAGCTGGGATCATTCTGCTAACTGGGCAGCACGGTGGCTCAGTGGTTAGCACTTCTGCCTCACAGCACTGGGGTCATGAGTTCAATTCCTGACCATGGCCTTATCTGTGTGGAGTTTGTATGTTCTCTCCAGGTTTGCGTGGGTTTCCTCCGGGTGCTCTGGTTTCCTCCCACACTCCAAAAACATACTAGTAGGTTAATTGGCTGCTATGAAATTGACCTTGGTCTCTCTTTCTGTTTGTGTGTGTGTATGTTAAGGAATTTAGATTGTAAGCTCCAATGGGGCAGGGACTGATGTGAGTGAGTTCTCTGTCGCTATAGAAATAAATGGTGATGATGATGATGATTAGGAGCTTGGAGTAAGGCAGAACAGGAAATAAAGGGGCAATTTATCACCTGCAAACCTACATGAACCATCTCTTCTGCCCCCTTGGTATGTAAATACACACACAAATAAAATCTATTGCCCCAGGTGGTCAAAACCGATTGACCTTGAAAAATAACAAAGTGATCATTAGAAAAGAATTTATTTATCTTTGGGGGAAAAAATATATTGTTCGGGAAAAACAAAATACGCAAAACAGTAGATAATACCTGGAATACAGATATAGAGTTAAAGGAAAGAGGAAACAAGACCATATTTTTCGGTACAAAAGTCAAAGCTTCTAGATGCCTTTTTTTTTTCTGAGGCACCAAAGATTTTAAACGGATAATAGTTCCTGAAAACAAAACAAGTAAAAAAAGGCATAAAAGGGATTAAGTCATCCCACTGTGTATACCTGCCCCGGGGCATCTGAGTAAATATAAAAAAAAAACCTGTTTTGGATCTGTCAATCACTGTTTTGGTTTTCTAAGTAATTGTCATGAACTTTTGAAAAGCTCTGTGAGTGGTGAGGGTCAGGAGTTCAAGCTGCGGAGTGACTGGAGCTCTTTATGGAGTGCTTCTGAGCCCCTTCTTAGGTGAACTTAGTACAACCGCTTTATGGCTGAAGTAGTATGAAAAGAAGAGGGTTTTTTTTGCAAACATTATATTGAAAAGGTTCACGGAAAGATGTCAAGTCGCGTTAAGTATGGCCGATGGTGGAGAGGAGGGAACGAGGGCAGGAACTGGAGTCCTGGCGGATGTTCTTGAGAGGGACAAAGTTCTCTCAAAACCAACAAAAGTCCAAGAGAAAGGGGTTGAAGGTTTTTATAAATGGGAGACTGGGTAATCTCATGGTAACCCCATCATAGAATGACAAGAATAATAACTTAAGGAGCGACGCTTTGCAAGAGGAACTTTGTAGAATTGTTTTTTAGGTTTGGGAACATGACTCCTCATAAAGTGGTTAGCACTTCTGCCTCACAGCACTGGGGTTATGAGTTCAATTCCCGACCATGGCCTTATCTGTGTGGAGTTTGTATGTTCTCCCCGTGTTTGCGTGGGTTTCCTCTGGGTGCTCCGGTTTCCTCCCACACTCCAAAAATATACTGGTAGGTTAATTGGCTGCCATCAAAATTGACCCTAGTCTCTCTCTCTCTCTCTGCGTGTGTGTGTGTGTGTGTGTGTGTGTGTTAGGGAATGTAGACTGTAAGCTCCAGTGGGACAGGGACTGATGTGAATGAGTTCTCTGTACAGCGCTGCGGAATCAGTGGCGCTATATAAATTGATGATGATGATGATGATGATGATAATTACAGGCAGTTTGAGGCCACGGAATAGGATATTATAAAGAGCTCTCATTGGCCTACAGACACTGGAGGCAACAGACAGCCATAGGACCAAATGGAGCCCTCTGAGTCTTCATCTTCGGCCCCCAGCTCCTTCCGATTCATTGCTAGATTTGTTTATTATAGCTCTTTGCACCTCGCAAGGCGCGATACGAAGTCGCGCCTCTTGTCCTCATGTTCAATTAAGTTGTGTTGAGGATGGAGAGTGACAAAACAGATTGCACGCAAGGTAGGACCACCCCTGTACAATGACAGCTAATGAATACAACACTCATTAGATGTAAATTTCCACCGTCACTTAAATCTCAAACAGAAAAGGACGAAGAAACAGCAATCAAGCGGTTTCCGTATAAGGCAGGTAATTACAGAATCTGTTAAATTACAGTGATTAGCAGAAACTCTGCAGCAATCTCCAGCAACTTTTGCAAGGAGGGAGGAAAGTTTAATTGAACAGCTGTACGCCTCTTGCGGGTGAATTATGGCTTCTCTCTGCTCCTGGAACCTAGGAAGCAGCTTTACAGCAGACAGAAGACAGAGAGAGAGGCAGGATCAAGGGCTGCGTCGGAAATCCTCCAAGAGAGGCTTAAACGTGAAATTAGAGGCTTCATGTGGGGTATGTGCGTGTACTGTATTATAGTCGCTTCTCTGGCACGTTTATGGATGTCTATTACGGAGGTGAATCCTCAGACATGTTTAAAGTGCATCCATCGTCTACAACGGTCATGGGCGACCTGATACACTACAGGGGCCACATGGGTGGCCCTCTAGCCTTCAAAAGAGCCACACAATACCCATAATCTCAGTAAGAGTACTGGTACTGTAGCCCCTTCAGACGTCCCGCGGCAAAACAAAATTTTTTACACATCCCCAAATCATATTTTCATTGTTTTGGAAGAACAGAACAATAACATAGGAAATAATAACAGGCATATGGACACAGTCTACATCAGACCGAACAAAATGTCACCATTAGCCAGTACACAAACTCTCTAACATAAGTATGTAAGGTACATACAAGGGAGGAATCAGTTTTGAAAGTCTTCATTTCCGAACTATTAATACAACGGCAACAAGAGGCTCAATAACTCATTATAGGAAGAGAAAGAAAACACTGGATTTTGTGGTTCGTTATAGAGGTAGAGCCGGA
Source organism: Mixophyes fleayi (assembly GCF_038048845.1). Lineage (NCBI taxonomy): Eukaryota > Metazoa > Chordata > Amphibia > Anura > Limnodynastidae > Mixophyes > Mixophyes fleayi. The sequence continues at coordinate 19,861,372 of NC_134403.1, forward strand.
GCTTTGGCTTTAGGGATTATGCAAATGCAGGAGACGGGCAGAAGGAGAATCCTAGAGAGCAGATTGCTGGAGTTTAATCTACATTATCAGTCTCTGTATTGCAACCCAGGACCTTTATATCAACTCCCTGGCTGTACAACCTGTAGGGTAACACTGCACAGTAAGACATGTCTGACGCTCATAGAATTCTGGCGCTCATAGAGTTCTGGCGCTCATAGAATACAGAATCTATGTAAAGAATTTTAAACAAAATAAATGTAAGTCACCAGGTATCACTTCCTGTTTATATATAACCCCTCTAATATATTGCAAATAGAGGACCATTATTGCACAGATACTTGGGAAAAGGTCCAAATCTGGAAAAGGTGAGGCGATACTATACAGTTGGCTCAGAGTGATGCAGCCTGTCACTGCTATATATCTATATACAAGACACATACGCTGGGAATGATGCATATGGCCCAATGTTATAGAAGACACAGAGGCGCGATGTGACCTTGGGAAGAGGCCGTTATGGGGCCTCACAGGTTAGATCATTATTTTCTCCTGTTGTACAGCACTCACAATGACACGACTGTGCAGACAGTATTCAGCCCTATCAAATCACCTGGTACGGAGCACAATTATCATCAAAGCAGATCTATCCTCACTGACATTCTGTTCTACTACAGCCGCTGACAGTGCGGGACTCTACAGCCCGTCTGGGATTACGCTAAATATGACTCACACACGGAGGAAGGTGAGGAGTCAAAATTACAATTAAAGAGAAACAAAACAAATTGATTTTAAGTAGAAAAATAATTACCTGTAAATAAGCGGGAAACGTTATTCTTACAACCACAGTTAGCCATAAATAAATATATTACTTTGTATATGAAAATGCAGCAAGTTTAGTTGTAATTTTAGAGGAGGGGGGGTTGTGACGTGGGTTCGAAGTTGGCGATGGAAGGAGGTGACCGCCGATGATGTAACGTCTTTGTAAAATCATTAGTTCACGGTTTGCGGAACTGTCTCACTGCAAAACAAAGAATTTAATGTCCTTAAAACACTGGGCAGCCACTGTCAGGGACAGTAGTAGTGGTAAATAAATGGCTGATGGACCGCCACTGAAATTTGCGCGTTTCATCTGATCCCCCAGATTATGGATTGGATTGAGAGCCGATAACATGGGAGCCCCTGCATTAGGTGTTACGGCATTCTCCAAGACAATACGAACCATTTACAGATAAACAGCAGCTAGGAAGGGAATCAGCTGATGGCGAATTATGTTCAGATGCTGTGTGATATTTGAAATATTGGTCCTCATACAACAGGCAGAGCAGTGTACGTCATGATAACACACCCCTCACCATTACACCACACGTGACGTACCCAAAAGTCCTGATAATCAGCAAACAAAAGGGCAGTGGTCACACCAGAAAACAATGGGATTGAGGCTGGTTGGGGACCAGGCCAAAATTATCCAGGCTTTCCGATCGGAAATACTGACAGGTATGCAAAACCAGCCTGCATGTTAACACCCATTTTTATGATGTCATTGGATCTTAGTGAATGGATAGGCTGCCTTCTCCTTCTCACAAAATGGCCACCTCCATGTTACTTAGAAACATAGAATTTGATGGCAGATAAGAACCACTTGGCCCATCTAGTTTGCCCACATTTTAACCTATGGTAACCTCAAACCTTATTTGATCCGACCATGGCCTTATCTGTGTGGAAGTTTGTATGTTCTCCCAGTGTTTGTGTGGGTTTCCTCCGGGTGCTTCGGTGTCCTCCCACATTCCAAAAACATACTGGTAGGTTAATTGGCTGCTATCAAAATTGACCCTATCATCATGATCATCATCTATTTATTTATATAGCGCCACTAATTCCACAGCGCTGCACAGAGAACTCACTCACATCACATGTTTCTGGAGAGTGGGAGGAAACCGGAGCACCTGAAGGAAACCCACGCAAACACGGGGAGAACATACAAAGTCCATACAGATAAGGCCATGGTCGGAAATCGAACTCATGACCCCAGTGCTGTGAGGTAGAAGTGCTAACCGCTGAGCCACCGTGCTGTCTGAACTTTAAGACTTAAGTGGCAAGTGCAGGGGGGAGCAATTTTGGCACTGCAAAACTATGCAATTGTGGGGGCTTACCATTGAGGTCAAGGGGCCAAGAGAACTAGCCGAAATTCATGAGTCTCCAGGACATTGCGGGAGAGCAGACAAGCATGTTTAACAAAAGGATTGTTTGATAGTTTCTGTGCAGGAAATAAACATCCTTCTTAACAGAGCTGTAACCCAGCCTAGTGCTGCAAGTATTACAGTTCAGTAATGTGCTAAATATTTCTTCCTATCAGAGTGAAACGGCCATAAAGCAGCCCGTTACAAGTGACAAGGTAATACTAAGCACAAGTCATTGTCAGCCGCACTAAACTCGGCAGCAGCGTGTTTTATGGACACAGCCTTATTGGAGGCCTAATTAAAATTAGCTTGTCGCAAGGAAAGACTATAGAGCTAAATTGAAAACTTGCTCTAAAAGCGGCCTAAATCTGCCGTGTTCCCTAATTTATACTTTACAGCACGAGCCTTTAGCAGCAGTGATATCTCCCAAATTACTAAAAGAAGGAAACGTTCCGCAGGAGGGGACGGGCACAAATCAACCAAATGTATTTCTCGTGGCACCAAAACCCCATTTGTTTCTTGATTCACGTACTAATCTCGAACAATTCAGAGCGAATTTAATGGAAGGTCTCCTGAAATTAGCATAAAAATACAAAAACCCCGTATAATATCCTGTACAATAGATAACCAAAATGTACTTTTCATTTAATGGAGAATGGAAGTTGCTGAATCAAAGTGTATAACGTCACATCAACTTCAAAAAACTGTAAAGAATATGGGGCGGCAGATGACACAGTGTAGTGTCAACGGGAAAGAGGGCGTCAAAGACATTCACCTCCACTCTAAAATAACAGAGGCGTAATAATAATAATGGATAATGGGGGACTGGCAATATAGCAGAATCGCTAGGAAAATGAACAGTGCACATAACAGACCGACCCTGGACAAAACCCTCTCACTCTCTGCCAAAAAGATATTTCAGTATTACGACAAAGTAACAAGACAACAATACAAAGCCCGACACAATGGCTTAAAATGAAATTAAAATAGATGTCCTTGAATTGCCCTGCCAGGTTCATTGACCTTAATCTAATGTAAATAGCCGTCAGCAACCAGATTCTCGCCGTCACGTTCTTAGGCTAGGTACACACTAGTGTTTTTTGGCTCAATCTGCGATAAAAGGCCGACATCCCCTTAGTGAAACGATGACCGATGGCCGATCCAAAGCCACTGAAACCAATGATCGAGATTTTCAATCTCGTTCAACACAATGTAACGACGCTGTTCCAATCCTGCAGTGTGTATGCACTCTGCAGAGTTGGAACGACAGATTGGGTAGAGGTGGGGGGGGGGGCACACATACCTTGTTCTCTTGTATACCTGGAGACAAGGTAACCGCCCCTACTGGAGACCTCGCCCCCCTAATTGGGGAGTCCGAGAGAGTAGGCATCTAAATCGAAGTCATTCAGTTTTCTTCTACATTTGCCTAACAAAAAAATCTGCCATACATTGCCTTAGGCCATCTCATGAAAAATCACCTCTGCTTTACAAAGTCTTTTAAATGTTCCTTTGCAACAATAGAAGGAACAATTGTCATAAAACAAAGCAGTAAGTAGCATAGTAAATCACTTGTTAGCTGATACTAATCTCCTGTGATAGCACATCTATATTTCACAATACATAATGGATGGACGCATCTCCACACCGCATATCCTTTTGTTTATCAGCTTGAAATAATAGCCCAATTTAGCACTCTGCGAGGAGTAATGCTTTCTGAAATCCCTTTGTATTTCATCCTTTTGGACCTCGCGACTGTTCCTTCCTCAAATAAACAGCACTGATTGATCGTCTTCTCCCTAAACACCCGCTATCATATCATTCCTTAATCTTCTTTGTTCTAGGCTAAAAAAAAAAAACAAAACAGATGGATTTAGAAACCATCTCGTCTCATAAATCCTAGCTGATAATCCAACTATTATTTTAATTGATCCGTACTTGTCTCATTCCAACCCTCTTGTGAGGCGGTCATTTAAGACAATGAAAATATTAATTTTTTTTAAAAAAAAAAAGGACACACTGCAAAGCGTAGACACAAACACAAGAACGTCGTATTTCAAGTGGAAAAATAAGATAGTGGATTAAACCTAATACATCAACTATTCTCACCCGTTAAAACAGATTTGGAACCAGAAAAAAAATAAAAAATGATTTAAGTCTATATTTACATTAAGGTTGTAAAACCAAACAACGCCAAAATACGCGTATTGTGGTCATGTGTCCATGCGGTTCTAGAGCTGCCGTGACACTAAATATGGGCGGTACCTTATCCGCTATCCGGCAATGAGAGTGTTTGGAGGGAAGAATAGCGCAACCTAAGGGTTTCAAAAGCACTAGGCACACCCCCATTGCGATGTGGTCACGCCCCCTGTTCCACCTACCCAAATGTTGGGAGGGTATGCTGTAGTAATATGTACTATATTATATATACATATAGATTACGTCTGTAGTATGGAAAACCCAGGATCGGGATTTTCAGCGCTTAGTCCGAATCCAGCGGGCCCCATCTGCGCGGTCGGACGATTACCAAGTGCACAGTCAGAAACCGTTATAGTCGGACCAAATTTTACCCCTCTGTCCATACTGAAAGATCTTAGGGCTAGATTCACTAAACTGCGGGTTTGAAAAAGGTGGAGATGTTGCCTATAGCAACCAATCAGATTCTAGCTATCATTTATTTAGTGCATTCTACAAAATCTGATTGGGTGCCATATGCAACATTTTTTCAAACCCGCAGTTTAGTACATATACCCCCTAGTCTCTTTTGGGCCCATACAGTCTGGGATCAGATCTAAAACAGAGGTCAGAAATCATAACGTTAATGAGAGACATCTCTCCGATGAGGATATATTCGGCTTGCGTTATCTATTTTTCGTTGATCCAAACCAGCAACCACAGATGGGGGACAGACTTTCAGAGAAATATGGCAGACAACAAAGCAATTTTTCTGAATAATTTTCCGACTACCAAGAGCCGCCCTGATATCTGATAATAAATTTAAGTCTGTAAAGTCCACATTCCGCTAGAACATTAGTTTTGGGGTGTCTTTTTTCCCCCCCCGACAGTCCCCTTTCCTTGCACTAAATGTGCCGGTGTTGTACACAACGCTGGGACACGAAGGGTTAACCTCACCTTCACCGTCCATTTAGGAGTCAGAGCACTGTAACTGGTACTCGCTGTCCTCATGTTCAATGCTACACTGCTGTGTGCCAGAGTTAATTAGTGGGAAAGATGTCTTAAACTAGCATTACATGGTGTAAACAATTTAAGAAGTACAAGTTCCTGCGAGCAAATCCATTATTGCTTTGTAGGGCCGTATTATCAGATCAAACTGAAGTAGAGAATGTTTATTTCACTATAAAACATAAAAATATAAAATAAAAAGAGGAAACAGACGGCCAAGTAAAGAGCCAGCAATGATGGAATCCCCCTCCCCCAAAATGACAGCTGACAAATACAATAATTAAAGCCTGCAAGTCATTTGCTAAATAATTAAGGCATAGCAGTGATAGGAAACAACAAAACAACTGCATTATGCCTTTTTAAACCAAAAACAGACCTCTGCCTTTAAATGGTTTCCAACGTAGACCGTACACAGCCCGGGAAGCTTTACTGCGCGTTAACCCCTGCAGTGCCCTCTATCACTTTCCACTTAGTCAAAGTATATGAATAGAGAACAGATTGCACTACGTACGTGTTCCGTCAGCCATTTTACTAGCGTGTACCAGGCAGTGAAGGCGGCCATTTTGAACAAGCATCAAGAGTGCGCAGCCTATGCAGTCGCTAGAAACGAATGACAATACCGATGCGTGGGGCCCTTCGCGCCTCATGCCTAGGTGAAGTCATTAATTCCTAATGAATTCAACCCCTCCCCCCCCCCCCAAAAAAAAATGTCTGCCCCCACTACAAATTGGTATGTTCCTAACCAGGGTCTTTTTGCACGCTGTTTTAAAGTGTTGCCTCTTTCTAAATTATATTACTGTTGGGCAAAGTGGTTAGTTGCTTAAGGGGCAACCACTAAATATATTTTCCAGTAGTTTGTTTTTACGCTCTAGTTTTTAGAAGTCAAAAGTTAAAATTAATCCGTCAAAGTCTGGTTCTCCACTGTTATGTCTGTGCCATAGATCACTGTCAGTGTGATGACCCCAAGCTGGTATTATGCAGCAGTACACCTAGATAACATCCCCAGTCTGCAGCAGAGGGAGAGCAGAGCTGGTAGCTGACAGATTACTTTATCCTGTTACCTCAGAACTGGTGCATAAAATCAGGGACATCAGTGGGTGGGCATAAAAAATAGATTATCTATCTATCTATCTATATATATACATATACATACATACACACACAAACACACATACATACGATTTCCATATAGCTGTATACGTCTGAAACTGAACAGAATATAGACAAACAAGCACCAGGGTCTGGAACTACATCTCCCAGCATTCCCTGCCAAACAGTGTATGAAAGGGGATGCTGGGACCTGTAGTTCCACATCTTGTGTCTGTTTTACAAGATTGGTGAAAGCAGAGGAGGAATTCCCACCCAATGCAACGGAGAAAACAGAGATTGTGACAAAACAAACAATGCAATGAAAAACAAAATTGCATCCTTATCTGCTATTTTCAATAAGCCACTAATGATGTCGAATAAACGCTCTGCTTGTACAGTTTTACAATGTGTGATACAGTACGTGGTTAGTGTGTGGTAAAGTGGAGGCCGACATTTTGTGGGCTGAACCAATTATTCATATCACTGGAGCTCTCCGAAGTTGGCCGTGTCTTGGGGGCGTGGCCACGCCAATTGTGGCATTAGGCCACACCCCCTGGTATACAATACCAATTTCGGCCTATTATAGCAGGGCCAGGATGATGTGATTAGCCCCACCCCCACCACCAACGAAGCGGGCATGATTCGGGAGGCTGCCCTGCTCTCCCGGGAGTCCGGGCAACTATGTCATATCATTGCACTAGGACTGGCTGATGTCACTGACTTTGCAACTACGCCATTATTATTTGACAGACTGCGGGACACGATTTCTCCATAATTTTTTTTTTTACAAAATCCTGCAATATAACCGGAGACCAGCACCTCACAGACACTAGTCCAGTGATGGCTAACCTGTGACACTCCAGGTGTTGTAAAACTACAAGCCCCAGCATGCTTTGCCAGCTATCAGCTAGTTATCTACCGGCAAAGCATGCTGGGACTTGTAGTTTCACAACACCTGGAGGGTCATAGGTTAGCCATCACTGCACTAGTCAGACAATACTGCTCTATTAATAACATTTGCACCAAGGTACAATTTTATAAGCCAGGGGGTCTATTTACTAAGCTGCATTAGTCAAAAATGTGGAGAAAACCGCTGCTCATGCGCAATAGCCACACAGGGGTCAGATCCTCCATTCACCAGCTGCGTTAGTGGAGACAGAATCTTGCCAGGGCTCGCCAGTGAACCCTGGCATGGTAAAGACAAGGGGCGGTACATTTTTATTATTTTGTATTGCTGCGCTAACCACTGCCACCCAATACAGGTCCTGTTACAACCCCATTCCTATCTATTAGCTCCCTGCGTAGAAGAACCGGTAAACGGCATTATAAACTAGGCCGTCCGTGGCTTAATATATCACCACATTACTATATACCAGTACAGTCCAGCATCTTAACAGAGCAGCTCCTGTCTACACCCTGGGGGCGGCCATTTTGTGGGTGAACCAATATTCATCATAATTACCAACTTTTTGTAGTTGGCGTCCGGGAGCCTCCTGGGGGAGGTGGGAGAGCGGGGGGCGGGTCCAAAATTATGCGATTACGTAATGACACAAACACGTCATTTTACAACTGGGGGCGGGGCCAAATGCCGGGATTCCGGGAGAATAGCTGCAATTTGGACATAATTCTGCCCACTTCACTAGGAAGTGGGCAAAGGCGGGAGATTGACATACTTTCCCGGGAGTCCGTGAGACTCACCCGAAATGCGGGAGTCTCCTGGACATTCCGGGAAAGTTGGCAAGTATGATATTCATGAGAAAATTCTGTCAGTTTTCTAAGTAATGGAAATCAATTAAAAGGGCAAAGCATCCTACCCATTCCCCATTCCCCTGTGACGACATTAACGAGACATGAACAGCCATCATTATGCAAATAGGCTTCACTATTGCAGCAGGTTATTAAATGCAATAAAAGCGATATAAAACAAGTTAATTGGAGCTGTGACGATAGGAACAAAAACATCTATGTTTGGAAGTAGCACGAGGTGAAACTCGCCTCTGAATAATTCAGCTGGGGCACTGGACTGCTACTTCCTAGTTACAGCTCTGATGAAATCCACATGAAATTCTATCCTGGTATTCTTACTTTCATTATTAATGATCAGCTCGATCTTGAGCTACCTAGTGGCGGAGTCTGGTGCACGTCTCCATCAATACGTCCAACAGAGCCAAATTCCCCCAGCTCTTTACCGGTATTGTGCAATCCACATTATAGGTCTAGATCACGTTCCGGTATCTCTCTCCAGCTGTTGACGCATCATTTCAGTCACTGTGTGTTTTAGTCTTTTGTGCTATTTTTGGTTTGTTTGCAACGTGGTGTGTGTACATGTCAATTTTATCAGCAGGTAAATTGTGACTATCCACTTGTAGTGAGGAAAAACAGAATTATTTTTTTTTGCAATGACCTTTAAGGGTATCTCAGCTCAAAACTAAATGTTGCAAATGAAATGTAATCCAATCCATATGTAGATCACCGATGGCATACTCAAATCGAATGTGTGTGTGTGTGTTAGTAAGGGAACATAGATTGTAAGCTCTACTGGCACAGGTATTGATGCAAATGATTAAATATTCTCTGTACAGTTGTTCATTAGAACAAATTACAGTTCGAAAACAGTAGAGCATCCTCTACACTACAGCTGTCCGTCACGTTAGAGGTGCTGAAAAACACATCCCACATCCTGGACGGATTCTTAACAAGACAAGATTAGAGTAATATGCCACAGATTTGCATTTGAGTCCAGTTCACCAAATTGGAAAACAGGCAAAGAATTCAGGATTACCGCTAGCATGCATCAGATCTACATATCACTCAGCATTAACTTCACTGCTCCCCCCCAGCAAAGGTCTTTCCAGCAGCGCAGGAGTTAAACCTCATCACCGTTTTCCTTTTAATCCCCCCATTTCGGCGTCTCAAATTGAGAAAAGTGCCGCCAGCCCCATTTACAATGCTTTATCAATCATATTAATTCATTTTCTATTGTCACCAAGGGGATTACACTGCCAATAACATCTTTTAGTATGACACATCTTTCACAAGAAGCGAGATCGCTGACTAATTAGAACCTTGCTCTTGTCTCCCTCATTTTTATGTCTCTGGAAGATTATGTTAATGTTTTTGTTGGTTTTTTTTGCAAAACTTACAACAGAAGGGATAGACCTGAGAGACGTTATATACACCTATGAGGGACGCTATATACCTAAAGCACCGAGCAGCCCAAAGAATAACAAGTACTAGCCAAGTGTTAATAGCAATCCTTAATCTCGGTACTCAAGTCGACACAGAGATAATTAATGAAATCTTTTTAAGAAACCAGTTTCTCGTTTGTGTAAAGTCTTCTTTTTCTCGGTCGCTTTTTAATTTTTAATTAAACTGGAAAACCATTTCAGCTGAGATAATGGAACGAGGGGACATATTTTGTATTTACTGCTTCTAGCCTGCTGCAGACTTCTTCTGCAGGAATTTTAAGTCTGTCAGAGGGGTAAGGGTCACCCCAGTTATACATTAACTCATTCATCTCCCCAATATTGGGAAGCACATCCTTTCCATCCAAAGTAACAGGTTTCCATCATCAAGACAGACCCAGGAAGGGCGAGAGGGCAGGCCACCAACGTTCCTACAGTCACAGCAATATGCTAAACTCAATTTTAACTTTGAATTTCACATCTGTTATATATCTGTATTACATTGAGGACATGTGCAAGAACAATATTGGTCTACAGCAGAGCCGTAACTTAGAATTCTAGCGCCCAGGGCAAGAAAGACAAAATGCCGCCCCCCTAGCCCTCAATTCTAACCAAATTAACCTAAAATATTCCTAAATTGCACCCCCCTTCCGCGTTGCGCCCTGGGCGGTCGCCCCTATCGCACAGCCCTAGTTACGGCCCTGGTCTACAGTCGCAGTAAGAAATATAAAGTTTTGTGACTCAACGACTTCCATTTTTGAGGTGTACGTAGGATTAAATCTATTGAAAACATGCAGCGATACCTTAAAAAAAAACGATTGCTGCTAGTCATCCCCAGAAGACAACAACGACAGTACACATAGCAAATTTAGACGTTGATACATGCAGTAATCTTATAAAGAGACAGGAATTGGCTTACAATCACTGTGGTATAATAAAAAATATGAATACAACTGAGGCACTTAACAAGCAAATTCTGACTGAAAAAGTGGAAAAATTGACCAAAAAAAAAATAGTCTCTAAATCAAGCTTGGGCAACGGACGACTCTACGTCTGTCTTGGCACTATAAGTACCAGCATGTCCTCTCAGCCCTTAAGCAAACTGCGGTGTGAGCCTTACAGATCCTCTCTCGCATATGAATGCAGAGAGCCTGGTTAGTGCCAGAGTCAGACAGATGAATACAAATGAATGTGACACACACACGGATATAACGCTTACCTATCACAGCTTCGGGGGAGTCTGCAGGCCAGGTAAGAGCGAGCTCCTGCTCGTATCTCTGCTCTAGCTCAGCGTGCCAAGAAACCCTGGCTGCCAGTGTGTGACAATGTAATTTGTGTCATCATATTGCAATCTCTCCTATTCAGTGTAATGATGCAATTTGCATTAACACCGTCAGGTGGGCTGAGCCTGAGGATTGTAGTTTTGTGTCATCATGTCCCTGAATGGTTTAACCTGCACCTTTATCCTGCAGACTGCAATGACCTAATAGGTTGTGGGGGGTACAAACTAAGGATACAGAGGTCTTAAGCACTAGCACCCAGCATTGGTTCAGTCATCTCAATTACAAATAGAATTAAATCACTTGTGCATAGATTTATTGTATGCATGTTTATATGTATTGCATAATAAAAGCCCTTTCACATGTATTTTTAAATATGTGCATTTGACATATAAAGTAACCAGTCCCGTGTTATGATCAATGCCCATCTGAAAAGGCAATGTTGTGTAGAATAGGAGTTCTAAACTCAAAAGGTAGGATTTGGCCACTTAACATTTCTGAATTAAAAGTATGCCTGTAGCTTTAAATAGGTGTGTTAACCCCTCATCATGGATTTATATAGCGCCAGCAGATTCCGTTGCGCTTTACTCACACATGCTAAAAAAAACAACTGCATTTAGGTTAAAATATGCATATTTGATACACCAGCTTTTATATACAGCAATGCATATAAAATGTGTGGATTTGTCCCAATCAGCAGAGGCGTTCATAAATACGAACGTTATCTTGTTCACAAACAATTCAAGTTCATTTTAACATCAGTATTGTCAGAATGACGCAAGATCCAAATCATGGACTAACGTCAACACACATTTAAACTACAAAATCTATAAATATGGCTTCAGTTCAGGTCAATCTTCAGAATGTTCCTGTCAAATAAATCATAGTAAAATCTTTGGCGTTAAATTTAGTCACCATCACCAAACTCACAAAAATATTTTGTGGCATTTTTGATCTTGGCTTTAAAAATGTAATCTTAAAAAAGGACATTTATAAAACAAATCAAATGCCATTTTTTTTTTTCTCCTTAATCTGGCCCATTATTTTTTGCAAGAGCGGAATTTAAAGAGATCAATCCAGATTAACACAGAGATTAGACAGACTACGATATGAGGATACTCCGCTCCCTGAGAATAGCTAACACTGCTCTTGGCAAGGTAACAGCGAACTAGATACGTACCCCGGCATCAATCACAATTATGCATTAATGATAGTGCCACCATTTCATCTCTTTGCATGATACTGCACTGGGGGCTAGTTAATTATATGCAAATGATGCTAAACATGCATGCTTTATGCCGATTGGGGAAAACATAACCGCAGCAGCGATTCAAATTAAAACATTTTAAAATTAAAAAAAAACAGAAAAAAAGGACAAGCTAACGAGGGAAGATTAAAAAGATAGGAAACCAAAGTCCCTCTCGCCGTGAAGACAATTCATCGCGGCAGGGAAAGGTCCGTCTCTGGACCGTATCTCCTATCGTTTCATGTCGGGCCGGTAGACTGCAATCATTCATTCCTAATGGCTTCAGAAGGACAAACATCTGATCCTGGTGCACTGTGGCGAGATCTGATAGGAGATTTATCAAAAGACCAGACTGACAAACAATATTATCATCATGGCTGGGACGGTCTAGTTTAGCCATAGCGCGGGTGATCAATAGAAACCCTGCTGGATTTTATCATTATTAAACAAATACAGTCAGGACAGTGCATTGGTCAAGTGCAGATGGAGAAGCAGGTGAACTAATTGTCTGTCCTTCATCATACATCTTAAGTAACCTCCTGACTGAAAGCAAATCATCAGCCGCATGTGGGCACTTCAGATACCAGGGCCGTGGTGACCTCGCAGCTCGGCTGTAGGTGGCACTGTGTAACAGATGTAAAGAGTGTTCTGTAAAATACAGCAGATAGCAAATACACTGCAAACAAACAGTGTCTGTAAACCTGCTTGAGCCAGACCTTTTATTCTAAAATATATTAAATATATATATATATATATATATATATATATATATATATATATATATATATATATATAATATATTTTTTTATTATTATTTTTTATTTTTTGATTAATGGAAAATACTATGTCTTTTAAATAGCTTAAAATGAACAGATTGAACGTTTTTCTCCACAGACGAGTAATCAATAGCCGTACCAGCCTGTCGTGTCCCTGGATGGCACAATAGACACGGTGGGCCTGAGTCACTAAGGAAAGCAATGCCAAAAAAAAAAATGAGTCACTTTGCACCGTGGCAAAACCATGTTGCACTGGAGGGGGAGGTAAATGTAAATTGTGGCGAGAGATTTATAATTGAGATAAGGCATGTCCTAAGTCAACTTTAAATTTCAGTGTAAAAATAAAGCTACCATGTATTTGTGTTCTAGATGAAAAAGCAGCCTTATGTGCAAAATAATAAAGTAAGTTGCACCCCTGTGACATGGTTTGTCCTGGATCAAATTTACTCCCTTTTTTGTTTTTTTTGCACTAATGACCCAGTGAGACTGGCACGGGCTGCATGGTCTCTCATACACCATTAACACTTTGCCTAAGACACATTGAGGGTAGATTTATCAAACTTTCTGAAGAGGAAAAGGAAAAGTGAAGGTGTTGCCCACAGCAACCAATCAGATTCCAGCTGTCATTCATCCAGTACATTCTATAAAATGATAGCTAGAATCTGATTGGTTGCTACGAGCAACACTTCCACTCAGCGTCACACAGATACATAACAAGCGATGGTACTAATTCAATCGTCCTCTTAAAATGGCTATTCAAGTAACCTGTGGGTCCACGGATAGACCCTAAACCTAAGTGGACTCCGACCTCATGCTGGACACCAGGACAATATGGGAAAAGAAACTCCACACAAAAGTGACATCTCACTGTGTCCAAATTAATTAATATGATGCATTCTCAAGACTAATGATTTTACCTAGAAAATCAGAACAGTAATGTCAGGCGATCACAACCACCAACTCTATTTAATCTGCTCACGTTGCCCAATACTGAGAGCTTATGCACCATGACCATTGTAGTCATTGGGGGACATTTATCAATATTCACATAAAGTGAAAAGTAGTTTTCAATCCTTATCGCAATGATAAGGATTGAACTACTTCTCACATTTATGTACAGCCCTGCATAGAAACAGCAGTTCCGGAAAAAACTGCTGTTTCAGTGATAAAAAAAATCATACTTACCCCCCTCTTCGGAAGCGCTGTCTTCGGGTCTTCTCTTCACTCTTCAATTGCGCATGTCCAGTTCCAAGAACTGGACATGCGCACACAGATCCCCTCTCTGTCTCTGCAACGATAGTTGCAGAGAGAGCGCGCTGAGCGACAGGGAGGGATCATGTGATCCCTCCACACATGCGCTGTCCAGCTCTGCTCTCCGGAGCAGAGCTGACAGCATTAGATTTCTTCAATTCGGATGATGTACGCCAGCTGCGTACATTAACATGACAAGTTCCCGAAAAAAATCTTTTTTCGGGACTTGTTAGATTGCGGCCAGGAGCAGTCACCATTCTGTTGTATGGTGACTGCTCCCAAAAACGATCTGAAGTGAAAAGCAGTCATTTTCATCAGTCATCAGTGCGATGGGACTTTAATAAATTTGCGTTGGACACTTTCTGGACCAAATTACACAGTAAGTGCACGATAGTGCAATACCGTTTTTTCTTAAATATGCCCCATTGATTGATACAGACATCGCCTCAACGTCCGGCTGCGCAAATTGCCGACTAATGCAGTACAGAGATCTCCGATCATTTTCCTGACATCTCTATGGGACGCAATGGAACATGAGCGGAGCTTTTAGTAAAAACTCCAACGTGATGAGTCCTCTTGGACTGTTCCGAAGTCACGTCGCGTCACCTTGCGGCTAAATGAATCTGCCCCCGGCTAATATTTCAGTATTGTCCATATAATCTGATAGTTATAGCAACTCTTTTGTACCCACTTCATCTCACAGCACTTTCCTCTGTCACGAAGGGATTTAGTACAAGATCCTACAGAGCTCTCTAAAGTGCTCAAGACAACGGCCACTTTAAACTACAGACCGCGTGCATTACGCAGATAACATGTAAGTGTATCGGCCTCGCCGCAGCACGTCTGCCAACTTATTAATGCCAAGAACAGGGGCAGTTACATGTCAGGAACTTTCTTTTTTGTTGTAATCCCATTTTGTTTTGCTTTTTTGTTAAGTCACCCCTTTCTATCCATTAAAATTCCACCAGCGAGTCGTACTTCACTCTGAACAAACCTCCATTGTTCCCTATCAAAACTTATTGGGGAAAAAAAAAAAAAAAAGCCACACAACTTGTAGTGCTTGATAAGCTAGCCGTGGAACATGAGCTGACCCCAGCAGGGAGAAGGTGGGCAGTTTAGGCCCAGAAGCAGATGGACACACATCACTAATCCGAGAGGTTTCTCCTACACAGGTGTGCCGGGGGATTATCTTTCCCCGCACGGCAGCCACTTAAGCCAATCTTTAGAAAGAGACCTTTCTCTCCACTCCACGTTCCCTAATCTGCAGCGAACAGCCCCCCAGGCCATCCCTGGCTGGAGGAAATCTTTACCAGATGCCTTTCCGACTTTGCAGGGGTGCAAACACGCTACGGAATTTGGATATTGGCTACTGGAAAATCCTGTGCTGAAACTCTTGGCCAACTGTGCAGCGCTTTGTCGTACAACACCAGTTTGTGCGCCCCGTCTCGTCCTGTAGTTTCTTAAAATAAACCTTTTGCAGTTGAACACTCAGTGATTAGGAGGCAGTACAGGCACTGAATAAGACAGATTTTGTAGCTGTGATGCTTTCATCTGCGTATAAAGACATGGGTATACGGATTTGTAGCTGCAAGGACTGTCAGCCAATTGCATGAAGCAGAATTGACATTTCCCCGCTCTTCTCATTGTGCAGCAGATCCAAGAGGGGTCTGGACATTTTTTTATATTTAAAAATTCTTCCAGCTAATTGCAGGGGCCTTATAATATTGTGATATAAACATGCTCTTCCCACGCATGTACAAGTAGACCACTTTATTTACACAACTGACATTTAAAAGCACACAGATCACTGTGGGCAAAGTGAATATATTACCACACTTAGAGCTCCTGTACAAAGCAAAGAAGCAGAGATATAGGTAATATTTAAATAAACTCAACTTTCATCATGCAACAGTTATTCAGAACGGTAACCTATTGTAACGTTAACCAAACCGTCATCACCAAACTAGATGGACGACAGTGCAGGCGGGAGACACATACAAGTTACAGATCTGCACTTTACTCAGAGCGTTTCCATTATCTCACAGCGGGATACAGGAAGAAAATCGGAGATCCTTAATGTTTTGCAATTTCAATTAAAATATTCACATAAAAGAGGGAATGTTTCAAAATTCAATTAAAGCGTAAGAAAGTTTTCACCTATTTAGGTGAACTACACATTAAAGAAAAGTGCCCACAAGAACATAAAGTGCACATTGAGTAAGCGAGTTAAATGAATCAGTTTTATATAAGGAAAAATGGCTGTAAGTAGCAGCCCCAGGGTACCGGTTAGGTTAAAGGGTCACCTTAAGAAAATCATTTCTTATGTGGTACTGCAGCTTAAAAAGGTCTCCTTTGCAAATATAAGCCCTACTGGTTAACAAACCATTGGTTAGATACACTCAATATTAGAGTGTATCTAACTAGTACATTTTAAAGGATATTCTCAGTCTCAATATGCTGAGCGTCAGCCATAAACAGACCTCTGTCTAAGCTAAGCTCTCTCCCTCACCCATAACTTAAACCCCAAAGCTTTTCGCGCTACCTAGTTTAGACGGCCGACACCGCTATCTGACGCGGTGGAGGAGGCTGGGCGCAGACAGAGGGCGGTATATACCTGGCCCCCTGCATATCAAGAATCTTCTCAAAAAAAGTGTTAGATACACTCTGTTGCAGAGTGTATCTAACCAACATTTAGATATAATATAGAGGTTATATTTGCAAAACAGGCCACTTGGGCTTATCCGGTGGACTTTAAATAAGCTTTCAGACAAAATCTGGCATGCACAGGAAAAAAGGCCTCCACCAAAGACTTTGCTGAAATACCTTTAGAACTTGAACTTTTAAATGCATTTTGAATGCTACAAGTGTCTCTTACGAAGTCACATGTTATGTATAGAAGTCACTTAAGACGAGGAATCTTAATCCCAATATATTGCTATATAGACAAATCTGACATACAGACTGTCATCTAACTGTATCAGCAGTACTGTAGGCTGCTATACATACAAGATATATAATCTCACCTCAGCCATGGCAGCCACAGACGCAACACTGGTGAACCCAGATTATCGCGCTACGTGTTAGTAAAGTCCTTTCTGTCTGGGACTCATTTAACGGAGCTGGTAATTTTAAACCTGAGATACTGGAAGCTTTTCTGCTGCCAACAGAGTTGAACCATTTTTTAATGCTGTTAATCTTTTCCAGTCGCTCCCCAACCTGAAGGTGGCTGAGCACGAGGTCCGAGGGGGGTTTATATCAGCCTGCAGTTACGTTTAGCAAAATTCATTGGAATTTCAATATAAGTAGAACAAGACAAAGCTCATTACACCTTTGTTACACTGATATCTGCCACCTCGCACACGTTAGACTCAATGGGCCCGATTCATTAAGGTGCGCAAAACGGATCTGAAGACACTCGTTTAATACGTTGCAATACACTGCATTATACGTCCAATACATATGTGTAATTTAAAGTCCCAGGAGAATGCACAGTATAAAAAAAGAAAAAAAAGGATTTAATTATTCTCACCTGTTAATAAGTCATTAATGAAAAAAATATTTTAAAAAAATGTTTTGTTTTTCTCTCCAATAAATACATCATCATAATACTAATGTCTACTGTGCATAAAATGCATTTTTCATTGCAAACACATGTTGTAGCATGCATACACAGCCATTATCACTAGCACTCGCTGCTTACACCAGACCTGTAGCTGGTGCAAGAGATACAATAGAAAATCATGCACCTTAGAGATGCTCAGAGCTTGAATCTGGCACTGCTGCGTGCGCTCGAGCCTGGCTCGCCCTTACTGTACACTGACCACGTGCATTCGACCTGTCTCCTCCTGATCTGCCCATGAAATCATAGGCTGTCGGAAGTGTCCTTTGCACTCGAGGAAGAATCGCATGCACTTGCGTTCACTGGCATATAGTTTGGTTGTGGGCATGCGCAGAGCAATGGGATGCAAACTAAGGCACGGATCGGCATTTATGCTGCTTAACGAATCAGGCTCCTTATGTTTTAACTGCAAGTTGCAAATGTGAACATCAAAACGCAGCAGTGTAACCCAAATCGCACCATCGTGCCGCAGACATGTTCGAGGCCCTCAAGTCAGCCAGATTCAAACAAATTTCAAACCGGTTTGAATAGTTCTAGAAGAGAGAGAGAGAGAGAGAGAGAGAGAGAGAGAGAGAGAGAGAGAGAGAGAGAGAGAGCTCGAAAAAGAGAGAGACAGAGAATGATAGCAAGAAAGATTGAAAACAAAAAAAGGAAGAAAAATAGAAGAGATCAATTTAAAGACAGAACAATAAACTTACATTTGATGCACGAGTCTCTTCCCAGGGAAACGCAGACGGTGGTGAGGTGACTTCATGAGCCATCATCATTTATTTATATAGCGCCACTAATTCCGCAGCGCTGTACAGAGAACTCACTCACATCAGTCCCTGCCCCATTGGGGGCTCACAGTTTAAATTCCCTAACATGCTCTGTCCCTACGCCCCGTTGACCCCCAGAAGGGTCTTCTTCAACCTTAGCCCACTACCTACCGTCATTTAAGTGCCGACAGTGGAAAGTGGGCTTGTATAAGTGGGTGAATACTCATCAAGTCAGCGCTGTGAGCAGGTTGTGGGGAGATTGGGCGCATTATCCTGCCCTCCCTGTATCGCAAATCTCTGCACTCCCTGTCTACCCCATCTAACACACATACACACACAAAATCCATTATGGAAACAGAAGAGGTCGCTGGTGCGGTCTCAGGATATGGGCGAGTTCCGAGATTGTGTCCTACTCTAGCGGGAGAACTCCCTGGAATCCGTGAGTCTCCCCGAACATTCCGAGACAGTTGGCAAATACGGTTTTATTATCTTCTCATGAGCACTATCCGGAAAACCTCGCCCAGAAGATACAAACACTGATACACACTTTTCCTTGGAATTCAGGGCCGGTTATTAACAGAAAACACAACAGGAACCCCCAAAACTAAAATGTAACCTCTCACCAGCCATCTTCCTAACAGCCGCACAGATAACACCAGGCTCTCAGGTTCTACACACGCCTGTGTTATACATGGAAACAAACACCGGCAGTGTGATCAAAGCTGGTTTACTGTAGCTGATGTCAGAATAATAACTCCCAGCCACACACAAACCTGGGCTGCAGCGCCAGGCGGCCTTTGTTTATTTTTATTGTGTATCCAGCACACAACGGCAGCATTGTATGTGTCTGTATACACGCAGCGTGTAGATCTACATGTGTACAGACACATACCCGCACCATGTAATAAGCAAATTACATCACGTTCAGTTACCTTTCCTGGCTTCTGTCCACAGAGGAACAACTCACTATTTATTGCCTTTACCAAGTTACGTATATCATCCGGAAACGCCGTTTGTGAACATTACTAAAAAAAAAATGAGCTTTAAACCACAGGAACCAATTATGTTTTGTTTAGTATAGGTCATACTTGCAAACTCTCCCGAACTCCCGGGAGAGCTGACAATTCTCCCGCATCTGCCCACTTCCTAGTGAAGTGGGCAGATTTGAAGCCGCCATGATGCAATTCTCCGGGAACCGCATCATTTGGGCCCGCCCCCACTGGCTAAAATGACGCGATTCGCAGAGCCCCACCCCCTCACACCCACCTCTACACCGAGACTCCCGGAGGCCAATCGTTAAAGGTTGGCAACTATGGTATAGGTCAGACCAGCAGGCGGCCCTAGGCCTATATGCGGCCCCCCGATCATTGTCCTGCACCCCCCCAGCTCCTTCCTGCATTATTGTCATTTGTTTGTTATAGCGTGTAACACTTTCTTTGATTAAATATATTGTTATAACTTATTACTGAGATTGAGGGTAAAGTGCGGCCCTATGATGGTTACAGAGCCGCCCATTGACGGTGAAAGCAAAATGCTTTGGTTGCGTGTTATTAAATAACCTTCATTAAATTGTGTGATGCAAACGCTGAACCCGGGATCTTAAGTACAAAGGGATGGTCAAACCCAACGCAAGAAGTGATGAAACTCTGTGTAATATTCTTACTATAACTCCTGACACTGTAGTTATAAATATTAGGCAGATGAGAAGGGAGAACAGGGACTAACAAATATACACTCTATGCGGAATAACTTGTGCTACCTTGCACCTGTCAGGGTGTAAGTACATGACCGTTTTTTCTGTCATAGTATTGTGAAGGGTATAGTGAGTACAGGCAGCACGGTGGCTCAGTGGTTAGCACTTCTGCCTCACAGCACTGGGGTCAGGAGTTCAATTCCCGACCATGGCCTTATCTGTGTGGAGTTTGTATGTTCTCCCCGTGTTTGTGTGGGTTTTCTCCGGGTGCTCCGGTTTCCTACCACACTCCAAAAACATACTGGTAGGTTAATTGGCTACTAACAAATTGACCCTAGTCTGTGTGTGTGTATATTAGGGAATTTAGACTGTAAGCCCCAATGGGGCAGGGACTGATGTGAGTTCTCTGTACAGCGCTGCGGAATTAGTGGTGCTATATAAATGATGATGATGATTATGATGAGTATGCACTTACATAGTTCACACTGAACTGTGACCAGCATGCATGGGGGCGTGGCTATAATATTAGACAGTGCTTGGTTGCTCTCCAACTCTTCCTATTCCTATAATATACATGGGTAACACTGCGTGCACTACTCTTAGCTGCACACAGCTCTCCCTTTTCAAGCAGAGCCGTGTAAAGCGGGGGCAGGGTCCAGCCACCTCAATTATACAGTGCCCCATGCTTGGATGGGGGGGGGGGGGGGGGGGGGGGGTTCCAGGCACTAGGAAACCCTCCCCCCTCGGTTTGCCTATGACCTGGAATTAACTACAGATAATAAAGCAGCTGTCTAAGGTAACCGATGATAAAGTCCTGCAGTAAAAGTCTAGATTATTGGTTTCTACATTATTGGTAGATGTAATAATGATGTAAATAACACTATTTGCATCTATCGTGTACAACGCATGAATATCAATGTTAATGTGGATTTGTGTAAGGCGGAGACAGGCAGTATCGGTGGCACTACAAGTTTCAGCATGGCCTGTCAGACTCACATCCACAGGATGCTAACACTTGGTAACACTTGGTATAAGCGGGGTTCCATTCCAGTCGCTGGGAGGGCATGCTGGGGCTTTTAGTTCCACAACAGCCACAGGTTAATAGGCATGGGGTATGGGATAAGAGGGGTGCCATTCCAATTAGGATAACCTTTATCTAATCAGCAAGAAGCCACAGAAAACAAATTAAATGATAGCATTAATCAGAAAAGGAATAAAACCCCCTCTACGCAGGAGAAGCGTACGTGTCGGACGACCTTGGAAGCCTGTTTGGTGTTATTCAGAGAGTGACACAAGTCCCCATGGAGAGCGGCCTGCCACGCTGAGGCTGTACAGCATGCTGCTTAAATGATCGCTTTCCAGAATAAACCAAATGATAGCAAAAAGTCAGTTCACTCAGCGAGATCCTGTCTCCCCCCCACTCTCCGCTTGCATGTTAATCAAGGAGCTGTCACAAACTTGTAGACATAAATCTTTCTTTAAAGAAATAGGGAGGCACATGGGGGGATAAATCATCTTAACCTGTCAGAAAAAGAGAAACAATTTTTTTTTTTTGTGAGTTTATAGATACCTCCATCTGGGATAGATTATAACCCAGCAACACAGACTGATAGGTGTAGGCTGTGTTCTGCGATGATAATGCAATAGCAGGTAATGATAACACAATCATCTGCAATTTTATACAACGTGTCAGAGGATATTAAATGACCTGTTAAATGCCAAATGGGGGAGGGGGGGAACCTGTTCTCAGCCGCCTTAAGGAGCGTTTGTCAGCATTTTAACTAAGGGGCTTATTTAACAATATGCAGTGATAGAAGATCTAATATACAGGTGGACAGCAATAATGGCTGACAGCGGTAAGAGGAGGACCGGTTCAGGGTCACTCTGCGCACACGTGACCGGTAAGCTCACACCCGCGCAGTGGTGCCGGAAGCTTGGACACATTTCTAGTTCCAATTTCTATGCGGGAAAAAAAAATTAAAAAAAATTCAGGTTTAAATAGAAAAAAAAAATGTCTGTGTGTTTAAGGGGAAATGCTTTATTTTATTAATAAAAGTATATTGTTACGATGGTGAGAATCTCTAAATCTGCTAATAACTCAAATTTTCACCGGGAAAAGGGGATTGCACCCTTTGTTAAAAAGGCTCCTAAATCTCCAAGGTGCAAAGCAGAGAGGTAAGAGGGCCCTGCCCGCAAGCTTATACACAAGAGCCACTGGGCCCCATCAGCAATCTGCTGCGTTAAACCCCGATGTACGCCATGCCATGTTCCAGATGGTAAAGAAAACCGGTCTATATAGAAGCTACAGCACTGGGTTCTACTACCCCAATACTTGTACGCGTCTGTTATCAGGGGCAGGAGCACAATCTGCCGCACGTGTCCGTAGTCGTGGGTAATCCGCCGTACGTGTCCGTAGTCGTGGGTAATCCACTGTTCAGAGCAAAATCACAAATAGTGGCACATCGTGGCGCTGGCATATATCCCAACACAACCCATTTCTACAATGGGAAAAAGTGTTATACTCCTCACTCCTGTCCCATTTATTCTCAAATTACAATAACCCAGGCAAAATTAGGGGATGCTAAAATTATTTTGAACATGGATTAGCTAAATCCACCACCTTATAGCAGTTCTAAAATAAGTGGGGACAACAGACGCAGAACATAACCATATTGTAGAACTGACTAGATTGTAAGCCCCCATAAACAGGGTCATCCCTAATCTTCATTTTCACATTTGCACTTACAAACATTAATAATAATGTCCAGTGAATAATATACAATTTGTAATAAAAAAAAAGGGGGGGGGGTCTGTCTCAATCACAATTGAATGAACTGTAATCTCTCACTGCAGAGCTGCAGCGGTGTAACCTCTGCTCTATTTATCTCACAACAGAATGAGGACAATCGCACAAATCCAGGACCTACACCTGCATACAGGATGGACCCCGCCGGTATCGGGGTTCAGGAGGGTTTATTCCGGAGGTGCCACTTCAGTACCAAGTGGTTGTGGGGAAAAAAAATTATTCAGGGTAAATCAAGGTTACTCCTGAGATCTAAAAAAAAAGGTTGTATGAAGGAACAGTGCTGCGTTACTGACAAGCTGCTTATCTCCCTGGGTTTGTGGTATTGCTTTACATTTATACCACACTTACTCCTTCACAGCGGATGCGGAAAAATGCAATTTTTCATTGTTGCTCCACAGGTCATTCAGCCTGAAGCAGCTCCCAGCCTCCCAGCTTCTGGGTGATCGCTGGAGAGCGGGGAATGGTTCATCCCTCACAAGTGTACCTGGGAACTGTCAACAGACACGGATGAGCCTGAAACATATTCAGTGCATGAATGTATGACTCACCCATCCTCATGGTACACCCACCAGGCACTCTGTGAACATTGGGAGAGCAGGCAGACAGGGTGTACAGTAATTTATCATCATCATCATTTATATAGCGCCAGCAGATTCCGTAGCGCTTTACAATTGGGAACAAACAGTAATAAAACAATACTGGGTAATACATGCAGAGAGGTAAGAGGGCGCTGCTCGCAGGGACAATGGTTTGCTACACAAGGGTAAGTGCTACATCATATTGAATATTGGTCCAGCTAAAATGCAAAGGTCACAAAGTATTTAGTGGGCTGTGTGATCAGTCACACAACTATGTTGGTCAGAGGGTTGTTGTCTTGTGTTATCTGTGTAGAGGATGGTTTTAATGCCCTATCCAAATGTAATTAACAGCCGGGTCACACTGTACCATGTAAGCGAGCCATTTCCCAAAAAATTTAGCAAATTCACACAGCGCTAGAGATTGCTGGAGACTTGGGCTTCTCCTGAATGGAGTACAATACTGTGCATTTAAAGGGCCTCCGTCACGTACACTGTGAAGGACTGAACCAATATCCACGAGAACGCAGTCTACCGATCACTAGGTACCTGTGATGTCACAATGTGACTTTACAATTTTGGTATCAGAGTTCTGCGCTGCTATCCCTCTAGACAATAACACAGTGTCCCGGGCTGTTACTGCAACTAGTTCCAAATTCTCTGTTCTGAAGGCAGAGTTTACACAGCTGTACAGGAATGTAACATGGATCAATTAAACATGCAGACTGGCAATTGGTCATAAGACACCTCTGCTAGATACTAAATGCCTTAGGAGTGTTGAGGGAACCTTTGGAGATGTAGAATGTTCTAGGATTAAAGTCTCTTACTGGCATCAAATGTCAAGATTTCACACACATTTATTTTAACGCTAGTAAAAGCATATAAACAGGCATAGGAATGGAACCTATGGGTTGCTATGGCCTCATACCCACTTGCAGCAAACTCTATTATGAGTGACTGTGTGTGGCAAATTAATAACATGCATCCTTTTCATACATACCCATGGGCCTTTATTACCTTATATACACAATTTCAGGAGTGAACGGGGAATACAATATAAATGCATTTTCTACACTTAAAATACACTAAAAAAAAGCATCTGTGGATTTCCCCTAAAAAAATTAAATAAAAACACTATTTTTTTTGCAGGGAAAATTATGCATAGATTTATCGAACACAGTTTTAAAAGAAACACAATAAATACATAAAAAAAGTACCACTACTTCAGCTTCTTAATAAGCCTCCGGTCTGCAATAATATCAGTGTGGACCAAGAATAAGAGTTGGAATTCAAATTCAATGGTCACACTACATAGAGCAGCAAAAGTCAGTTCAGTAAAACAATATTGGGGGGGTGAATAGTAGAGATCACAAAAGATTTTTTTTTCTTTCGTCTTTCAATGGGCTTTTAAAATAACTAAATAAATATAGGCTTAAGCTAGGTACACACCTACGCAATCTTACTGCAGATACAATTTCTGTAACGATTTCACCAACGACTGAAAGTCCCGATGAGCAGCCGATTGATGTGTACACACCTACACAATTTACCTTCAGATCTGTGATCTTCATCTCTCATAACTATCTGCTGAAAAGATCGTGACTCTGTACACCGCACTTGTCAACTCTCCCGGAATGCCAGAGAGACTCCCGAATTCTGGGTAGGTCTCCCGGGAGAGCTGACAATTCTCCCGCATCTGTCCACTTCCTAGTGAAGTGGGCAGATTTGAAGCCTCCATGACCCGATTCTCCAGGAATCGCATCATTTTGGCCGCGCCCCCGTGTTAAAATGTGTCATTACGTCACAGGGGGCGGGGCCAAAATGGCGCGATCTGTGAAGCCCCGCCCCCTCACGCCAACCTATTCACAG
This sequence comes from Mixophyes fleayi, assembly GCF_038048845.1. Classification (NCBI taxonomy): domain Eukaryota; kingdom Metazoa; phylum Chordata; class Amphibia; order Anura; family Limnodynastidae; genus Mixophyes; species Mixophyes fleayi. The sequence continues at coordinate 19,886,873 of NC_134403.1, forward strand.
ATTCCCAGGAGCCAATTGTTAAAGGTTTGCAACTATGCTGTACACTCTACAGATATCTGCCTACACTGTTGGTCATGAGTGCGTACACACTTCCACATTTGCCCCAACATCGTTCAATCGTTGATCGGGAGTTTTAGTAAGTTTATAAAACCAAATCAACAGATGCGATGTGTTTTTGTCATAGTTGCCGACTTTGTGACTCTGTCCTCCGGGAGGACAGGTCACGTGACAGGGGTAGGGGGGTGCATGGTGACGTCTTTGCACCACCATAACCAGGCCCCCCACTATAAAATGCCTAAATTCAACGCATTGAACAGCGAGGGGCGGGGCTTAATGATGTGATTAAGCCTCGATATTCAATGCCGTGAATTTCAGCATTTTTTAGGATCCGGAAGGGTTGCCTACTCTTCTGGGAGGACTCCCCGAAATTCAGGAGCCTCCCGGAAGTTCCGGGAGAGTAGGCAAGTATGGCTTTTGTACGATACAACATGATCGTGGGAGCGTACACACTAATGCAGTATATGACCAAACTGTCGTGAATTGTGCGACCTGCACGATAATTGTGTGTACCCAGCTTAAGAAAAGTGCAACGGTCACTCAGGACAAGGTACAGCAAAAAAATCAATTCAGTTAAATAATACTGGGAGGGTGAATAGGACAGAAAGAAAGCTGTTGTTCTTTCGTCTTACAATGGGCTTTTAAAATAACTAAAACAAACACAGGCTTAAGGAACCTGTGAATCTGCAGCTGTTGTGGAACTACAAGTCCCAGCAGGCCACTCTTGCACATCCTCTAACATTGACGAGCCACACGATGCCGGCCTCTGCTCTAAATACATCACCAATATCAGATCCCTTCACGAAAACCAGATAATCCGTTTAAAGAGGGTTCAAGAGTCTTAGGTTAGGTGTGAATCAGCCTTGTGTGTCTTTCCTGTTTAAATCCCCGGATTACTGTAACTCTCCTCACAGTCACTGGGACTCTGGAGAGGTCAGATTGGAGTGGATAGGACAAGGAGGCTGACATCTCATCGGGTCAGCCCCACATTATAGAACTACTGAATCCTTCAAGCCCACCAGACAACCTGTCTCTGAGTGGGACATATTTATAACCAACCTGCAGATTTTTAACGCAAATTAAGCACCCTGGGGGAACGCAGAGTGTCTGAAACCACAAGCTCTATGCAGCGAGTGTAAATTACCCAATGTATTAAGGGCCTATGGTTTTACTGGCTTCCTAGGACATCAATAATACGAAGTTTAAAGGAGACCACCATAGTCTGCATGCTATAACCTTTTAACTGATCAGTAAAGCGCAGTTTGGGTATTTAAATCTAGTTGACCTTTAGAGTATATCAGCTTACTGACATCGATTGCCATTAAATTATGCTTAAAGTGCCTGCAATGTGTTCAAGATACTTCGTCCCCAAAACAGGACAATAGATCATATTTGCCAACTCTCCTGGAATATCCGGGAGACGCCTGAATTCCCGGGAGACTCCTGGGAGAGCAGGCAATTCCTAGTGAAGTGGGCAACATGGGTGCCTCAATGACGCGATTCGCTGTGAATCACATCATTTTGGCCCTGCTCCCCGTGACAAAGCGTCGATTTCGTCGCAAGAGCTGACACAATTGACCGCACCCTGAACCCTCCCACCAGGCCCCCTATCCAGCATCTAACGGAGGGTCCCAACTAAAAATAGGCAAGTATGCAATATATATATCTAATAAAAAGGAACAATGTAATGGTAAATAAATCACAATATGTGTTATCAGTTATTGATAGAAGAGTATTACTAAAAGGACAATAGACAAATATATATATATATATATATATATATATATATATATATATATATATATATATATATATATATATTTATATACACATATACACATACATAATTTAGACACAAGCTTAGGATAGGTCTTTTCAAGGGATAGCAAATATTGTAGTATGTTTCTTTTTCGATACTCTGTTCTCATTTTGTTTTGGAGTTTTTTTGTCATGTGATCACACTGTAAAGATGATTTTTGGCTTAATAAATAACAATCCACCAGTTTATAAGGTGCTTTCCACCATTCTAAGAGAGGCGCGAGTAGCAAGGAGTGAAAATTAGCACAAATCGAGCTTTGTGGTTGAAAAGGTCCCTCCGCCTATACAATATCCGAGTTTAGCTTTTGCCTTGTAATTCCACGGAAAAGCATTTCCCGATGAATTTCACATTCCTGGCGGTAGGCCCGGGAACACTTTAATGCCAAATTCCACCAGGAAAACATGCAATATTTCACAGCTAAATGCAAAATAAGACTAATATTCCGTGCAACAATTTAGAAAATTGTATCAGCACTAATCAGAGTCACGTGCACTGTGATGAAAGAGTCTGAACAGTGACCCACGGAGGCCAAAATACATCTCTCTTATTCATGAGGTCAAAACAGCTGCACATGTGTCCAAATAATAACTCTACGCTTGTACTTGTTCTAACCCCATGAAAGACCGTGGGGTTGATGTAGACTATCCGAAACATTAAGACGCAAACATTCCAAATAGTTTGCACGTCACCAGCCACAATTCATGACAGCAGGAAATATAGAGAACATACAATATATTCTGATCCCGAAATTCCCACTTAACTTACCACTGCAGTTACCTGGGTGGAATAAATGAATTGATGTTTAAAACATCTATTGGATAAGTTTATCCAGCCCAGGTAACTGCAATGGTATATTAAGTGGCACTTAAAAATAATTTATTCAGAAAGGGGTCCTCTTCTTCGACTTTGAATTTTCCATTTTAAAATTCTTTTAAACTTGTCCTTCACCAGGTTTTAAAGGGATTCACTGTGTGCTCTTCAGATCTCAAAAATAAATTTGCTATAATTGTGAATAGAGACCCCCAAACCAATCAGAAACAAAAAAAGTGGAAGCTGCGCTTATAAGTCCGTGGCCGAATATTACTGGTGCAACTTATTTGAAGGCTAGAGTAGGTGGGGAATTACCTGCAGACCAGGGTTTCCTGCCCTCTGACCCTCACAATTCTGCTTCATTGGGGCAGGGGTTAGTTTTAAGAAAACCTGCATTTGGGTAGAGTTTAAAGGTAACAGTCTGCACAAGTACAAAAAGTGACACACTGCAAGGAGTTCTAAAGTTCTATTTGGGAAACTTGTGGAACTACAAGTCCTAGCATAACCTGACTAAGCTTGCTTGCTGCATCCAGATCTGTCTCTTAGGGCATGCTGGGTCTTTTAGTGCCATAATAGCTTTAGTTCCACCCGTTTCCTGAACTGGTTATAGGTGATCCAAATTAATAGGGATATATTTACACACATTCTCTAGAAGAAAATCTAAATATTTTTAAACGTGTCCTAAGACCACTTTATATATCCAAATCATAGGTATGCATGTTCTGTTACAATCATATACACCGCAAGATATCCACGTACCTCAATAAATGACTTAGCAGAGAAACGTTTGGTGTTTTAACGACAATGACTGGATGACATTCTGCCATTCTTTGCGTAATCAACTACCCCTCCACTTAATAAAACAACTTGTCACCCCAGCACCAAACAACTGGGGTCATATAACTCTGCCAGGGGGTGAGAACATGTGCGCTGGCCTCAGAGTCCATAAACTGAAGCCAGGGCCAATTTAGTGTTGTTGACACAGGAAAAAGAGGCTTTATTTGGGATATATCCTGAGTAAACAGCTCACACTTGCAGACAGATAACCTGGGAATAGTCCCTTCAGAAAACACCCCCCTGTCCTGGCAGGGAAGGGGGGGGGAAATACTGCCCCAGCACCTCCAGGGGGGGTGGAAGGGGTTAGAAGGTTGCATACCACAGAAACTACTGAATGAGTTTTAGTGAATGGCTTCAACACACATCCATTCTCCCCCAGCAGCTCTGAATGACACTGCCCGGGCTACACAATCCTAAAAAGCTATTTCCATGTCTTCAGGTGACACCAAGACTCTGACAGCTTAAAAGAACCACGTTTCATGGCTGCAGGGTATAAAAGTAAAAAAAATCCAAAACATTATCTCCTCAGCAAACCATTAAATGCATTTACCACACAACAAGTCCCTTTGTTCAGGATATTGTCCTGCAAAGCAATTATGGTCTACGGTGCAAGCGATGCAGGCAATTTAAGTTGTGTGGCAGGAGAAGGGTTAATATTTTCATTTGCAAAAAAAAAAACAAAAAAAAAAAAACACATAAATCTACAATATTCTCCAATAAAAAAAAAAAATATTATAAAGAAAACTCCTTTCAATTAACCAGACTTCATTTAAGCGAGCTGGAGCAGGAGCTTGACCCCAGACTGTAGAGAAAGTAAACATTTCATTCAGCAGAAATACCATCACCAGCACCAAATGTTAATAAGATCATCCTATTAAACACCGCTAACATTTACACAAACATGCAGAACGCCAATGACTTTCCTCCAGCGTTTGGCTAATATGAAAATGTGCAAAAAAAAATAAATTAATAATAATAATGGAAGTGACATTTCTGATCTGCAACCTCATGAGCAGGTTAGAGAAAGTCAGAGAGTAAAAACTTATTGCCATTTAAATGTTAGGAAAGATCTCAGCCATGCACTGAACAAGCCACCAATGTGTGCGACTTCTCTATACATTTATATTAATATGCACCTATAGACACAGACTTGCAGTCTGCCTGGGGTACTCAGTCATAATACAAATCCACAATACTCAGAAAACATCCAGCATAACTAAAGCACAGGGAGTTATACAATCGTTACATAGTAGCAGAATATAGAATTCAATTCTCATCCCCAAAGTTGCAGATATCAGACAGTGTAACAAATCTTGCATTATAAAGTTTATTTCTAAAGCACCCAGCAAAGGGTTAATTCTGCACACACATAAACAGCATGCACACATGTGATATACAATGCAGCAGTGTGATACAAGGGGAACATGAGCTTTGCTGCAGAGTTCAGCTGCTTTGTACATTAATAAGGATGCACAGTGTACATACATTGCTGCCTGCAGAGGATGCATTGATACTGCTAGAAGGAGATCCCTCTGCAATGAGGTCCAGTAATAATCACACATTAAGGCATTGCATGCACATGTTACATAGAGACACAGGTATTAGGAGCTGCCCTCTGCCTCTCACTGACCCCCCCAGCTGCAGAGTAATGTAGATGACAGCACTCACCATTAGCGGAGACTCCCAGGTTTGCAGAACCACTTTTAACTAACAGAGAATTGTGGACACAATCTCCAGCAGCCTCGGAGTGTTGGGCTGGCTGGGCCACACTGCTGCCTATCAGCCTCCTCTGGTAACCATTGGCTCCTGGGGTAGGGGGAGGGGAGGGGGTTTGTTCAATAGGGGTTGATGAAGCAGATGAACAATGTAAGGGAGGACCTGTGAACACACACAAAACACACACACTGATCAAAACTCAGCACATGCAACTGAAAGAGACGCACAGCTCAGCTGCCTGCGCTCCTGCCTATGTCTGCGCTCCTGGCTATGTCTGTGCATCCTGATCTCATGGCAGAACAGCTAATAGCAAATACTGATTCATTCCTCTGACATTTGTTTTTTTTTGGGGGGTGGGCTAATCATTTCCAGGGGATGAAAATTAATTTAAGAACCTCATGCCCTTTAATTTAACCCTTGGGTGCCCAAAAAAAAACAAACTTTTGGCACTCAATGCCATGATCATATTATTATTATAAATATTATATGAGGGCGAACAACGTTTTAGGGGTAAATTTACTAAGCTGCGGGTTTGAAAAATGGGAGATGTTGCCTATAGCAACCAATCAGATTCTAACTGTCATTTTGTAGAATGCACTAAATAAATGATAACTATAGGCAACATCTCCACTTTTTCAAACCCACAGTTTAGTAAATCTAGCCCTTAGACTACATCCATATGGATGAATTTTGTTTCTATTTTAAAAAAAAACCACAACCAGTGTTTTTCTCCTGTTGTGGAATCCGTGAGCGTGGAGAACTATACGTTCTCTCCGTACACATTTATGACAATCAAGTGACTGGACGTTTGAGCATTTCTTAGAACACTGAATTGTTCAAATGGAAGCTAAAGAAACGTGGCCAACACGGGGCATTATTGTTATATTTGGGATGTGTGGAAATTTTAAATTCTCTCCTGTCAAGTATTTTTGGGGTTCCTTGTTACCACTGTCCTGTTTTGCTTACTCTTGGATTGTTTAGCTACCTGCGGAGTCCCTGGTACCCAAAGGACAGGGGCTGGCTGGCATATTTTAGCCTGGGGGGGGGGGGGAGAACTCAACTCAGCAGCCTATTAGGAACATGCAGGTGGCCCAGTGAACCAGCCCAAGGTACCTCCCTATGGGACCAGCCCGGGGGACAGATGCCCCCTAACTAAAAATTATTTCCGGAGCATGTTAAAGAAATTTTAAAGCACATATGTTTTGTTTTTTTGCCTTTTAGAGATTTCCTAAAACCTGCAACATTATTAGCCCCATTTCAGTTTAAACTATTTTATGCAAAAAAAAAAATCACTTTTTTTAAATTCTGCCATCTAGATTAATATATAGCGCTGTGCGTCCTGTCATCAGCAAAACAGAGAACGTAGGAAGCAGGACTGGATACAAGACATGCAAATTGTAACAAGTGTATTACCGTAAACATGATAACACAATGCACTGAAACTAAGTAACAAGCTGGGAAAACGAGAATACAAACAACATTATATTTAAAAGTACATTTAAAAAACAAACACGCAAAGTAAAAAATACACATTGGTATTATAACACGACAAGGACTTCCCTAATGAGCAGAGGAATTATTTGGAGTAAACTGAATTGCTAGACCAAGGCTTAATGAAGACAGACATTGCTGAGCACGTGATCCGCCACTTCCCAGTAGGAGGAAAGGTTCCAGCTATGAAATTGAGGCCTTTAAACCTCTCCTGATTTAAACCTCAAATAATTCTGCCACGCACCATACTGTGACATTTCAATGCCACAAAGAGCGATTTGCATAGCTGAGTCTCGGTTTTGCATCTTCGTGGATCAATTAAAATGAATACTGTACTCACTTTCTTCTTTCAATCTCATCCCAACTCTTTATTTTTTCAGGATTTAGTTAATTGTTTACACGGTGCGTTAGGGAAATCAGGGTTTTCCAGGCCAAGTCTCTGGGTTTGGGCTGAATAGTGCACAGCTGGAATTTCAGACCTTTAAACTGCTGAGCAGGACCCATGGCTAAAAAGTGACTGACAGCTCCACCCCTCCCCGAATAAAGGAGGTTCTGCTGCTTCTAAAAACAATGGAAGCTCACATAGAAAATTGATTTCAAATCGCTCTGATAAAACCTTACTACTTATGAAGTGCACAGGTTGGTAAACAAATCGATTCCTGCTTTTGCAATCTGTGAACAGGTCCAGAAATTCCTCTTTTTTTAACAAATGTACATTTCATTTCTCTACCTAAATAGTATTTTCAGCTTCTCCATACCCATATTTTTTTATTGTATATCCAATAATATATTGCAAAGAGCAGTGATGTGCTGTAATCTATTGCATTGCCAAGGGTTATAACAAGGTACAGGAGGGAAACATTCTACAAAGGAAGAGAAGTATTAGAACACAAGGGCATGCACTGACACTGGGGGGAAGTAGGTTCAGAGGTAAACTACATCACAGAAAGGGTAGTGGATCAGTGGAATAGCCTCCCATCAGAGGTGGTAGAGGCTAATACAGTAAAGCCATTTAAACATGCTTGGGATAGACACAAGAATATCCTTACAAAGAACTTAGGATCAAATAGGGTAGGAGGTTACCGTAGGTTAACAATTAGGCAGACTAGATGGGCCAAGTGGCACTTATCTGCCGTCACATTCTATGTTTCTATCCTATCAGAAATCAGCTTCTAGCAGTCTAGTGTAGGCAGACTAATAAAAGCTATCATCATCATCACCATTTATTTATATAGCGCCACTGATTCCGCAGCGCTGTACAGAGAACTCATTCACAGCAGTCCCTGTCCCATTGGAGCTTACAGTATAAATTCCCTAACACACACAGACAGAGAGAGAGAGAGAGACTAGGGTCAATTATGATAGTAGCCAATTAACCTACTAGTTTGTTTTTGGAGTGTGGGAGGAAACCGGAGCACCCGGAGGAAACCCACGCAAACACGGTGAGAACATACAAACTCCACACAGATAAGGCCATGGTCGGGAATTAAACTCATTACCCCAGCACTGTGAGGCAGAAGCCACCGTGCTTCTCCAAGCTTTCTGATTAAATAAGCACTGTGGACTCAGCCATTTATGTGTTCATAAGGACACATCATTCACAAAAATAAAAACAGTGACGTCGTAAATAACGACTACAAAAACCCTACACAAGTGTGTGCGCCGTACTCAGGGTTGAAGATGCGTCTAGATCTGATTGAGCAGCAGATGACAACAGACGCCTTCAGTTGCGTTTAACTTGCGAACGTGTACAAAAGTAGTGAGCCATAAGTGGCACAATTCGAAGGTCTGAAGAGCTGCATTTGCTTGAATTCACTTTCTGAGCATCCGCTGTGCAAAAAAAAACAAAACATACGCTGCGCAAATGGATGTAGGAATGTGAGTAACTTTTTGCGTGTGCTCTTGCTGGGCAGACCCTGGACCTATACAAATCAGTCCACTCTGTCATCGTACAATGGGAACGGGATGGAAAGTGGCTTCTAGATTATCCCAGTGTTATTGATCTCCTGTTAGGACTCTAATCAGCGGCTGTAACAGGAGCATTTTTGGAGAAGTTAAATGGAAAAGGTAATAGATTGCCTGTAATACATGAGCATTACTGAATAGAAAATCATCTTATTGAACAGCTCCCACTGTCCGTATTTCCAAGAAATAAATACTAAAATGACAAAGACCGGGACACAATATTAAACTGGCATTTAAATATCATCTACGGCATGTGGCGATACATTGCTGTACACCATTACTTGGGATATTCATCCTGGAATTATAACGTGTTATATGAGATATTCATCTCCCATGACAAAATAATAATCAAAAAGTTCTCTGTGTTAAAGGCAGGCCAAGGGCCGGGGGAGACCAGATTTGTCCTGATTTTTATTGGCAATAGAACTTTGGTAGTTATGACACGTTTAAGGCACCTGTGTAGCAGTTTTTAGAAATTTCCCCAAATATGTGTTTCTACGGCTATTGCCAATTCCAACAAGGGTACTCCCATGGCTGAGATTTGGCCTTCTGACATTGTAAGAAAAAGGAATGTAACAATCTTGTATGTTGATCAATCTTGGCTGCTCTCGAAGAATGTCTGAGAGGCTTCTGATTTTCGGGACCCCAGGATCACCCACCCGGATTCTGGGCAGAAGCCGGGCATTAAGCCCCTCCCTGCAGTGCAATGGTACTAATCTCTGCTGTGATGTGATGGCATCACCGTGCCGCCCCTCACACCCCTCCCCGGAGGGGAGAAACTACAGGTTGGCAAATACGATGTGCAATGGACAACACAATGGCGGCGAGACAAACTTGCCAACCATTCTTAGCGTCCCTGGACAGACCCAAGATTTTCATTTGTCTATTAACCTTATTAACATCTCTTACTTACAAAGTGCTAACGTAGTATTTGGCAATAATTAACAAATGAATACATTGTAAAAGCTGGTGAGATGGCCCATTACGTTATAGCTTACAGTGTGAAGGAGATGCAGAGGATGAAACAAATCACTAGGTTACTTCTTAATTGGAATTAAACTCTGTTGGCGGGAGAGAGGACAGTCTTTATGGGGGCTCAGTTCTGAGTGGAGTTATCCTTTTATTAACCACATAGAAGAATCCTGTCAGATGTCCAGTTATGTTGTAACCAGCTATTATCTATGGATTTGCTGCCCGATTTAATGTCCCTGGTTTTTAGCACAAACAGTACCACTGCCGCTTCTCATGCTCTGTACTGTGGACACAATTCCCAGTATCATTTCATAATATATATATATATATATATATGGTATGCTATGGGCAACACCTCTACTTTTTCATTTTAGAAGGTTTGATAAATCCTAGTGTCATACCGTATCTCTTGCGCAGTCAAGTGTATTAAAATATTAACAACAATGACAAGATATGAACACGGTACGTGAGCTCTCCAGCCATTGGCTACACAAGGACAATCAGCTGCCACCGGGCCAACAAAGCCCTAATTATCGTAACAATGCAATTCTCCCTAGCTTTATATTATATTATGTAATGCGTTGTGTTACTTCCCGTTGTCTGTGGAAATCACTGTGTTCGGCTCTTTATTTTACCTGAACGCTAATGAGGATGGCTGGGAAACAGCGACACTCAATCGCCGAGTTATTGTGATTTACGTAACAAAAAAGTGGTTGGGTGAAGTGAAGTCCGTATCATGTTATGGGGCCAGATCCAGACACTTTCATTATCAGGAGATTTCACGGGAATAATATGAAAAGCAAAGAAGTAAATAGAAACCGCTTGACCCTGACGTGCGTATGTTGCGCTGAAGTCATTTACAATACTAATGAGTGTGTCCCAGGGCTGGGTCACATGGACAGGGTCGTACCTGGGTAGAAATTCACTACAAAGAGTTAAATTTCACATTAAGGAACGCGTCAGGTACAAGATGAAGTAATTGTATAGATTTTGTGGCCCTCACGGATCCTTAGTCATAGACACATAAGGCAACAGGATGGCTGTGTAAGTGGTGCTTTTAGTCATCATAGAGCTCCCTCACGCGTTTCTCCATGTGAGCTGGAGTGTGGATTCAGCACTTTCAGCATTTTTACTGTACACTTAACCACTAAACCACCACTGAATATATAGTAATTAATATAAATAACCATGGATAATACCCATGTAGAAAGAGAACTGACAGTTGCGGGGCCTGGAGGGGAGGCGGGGCCTAATAATGCAAAGGTGGAGCATTATCACCGGGCACTCCTTCAAATTTCAGTATGGGGCCCAACTATGACATGTAACACCTCTGGCCGAGTCCTTTTATACAGGTCACAGAAATGCATTGTGAATTTTAATATCCACAATAAGTCACAGTCGCAGTGTGTTACTCTGTACAAGAAGACATCAGAACCCACCAATTATAAGAGAGATATCAAGACTCACTTGACTTGATGACGCGGCCGCATCACTTGTTTTGCGATGCGGCCGTGGATAATATGAACGAAATTTGACATCCACCGGGGGGAGGGGGGCCTGGCCCAAACAGGGGTCAGACTGAGTGGCCTGGGGGACCGATGCCCCCCTGACCTCCGGCTCAGCCCGCCCCTGACTCTATGGGTTGAGTAGATATTAGAAATTGTTCTTATCTGTTGTGAAGTTCTACGGAGTCAAGTAATCCACACAGGGTAAGTCTGCATGTCTGTCACTCCTTGTCTGCCTGTTCAGTTAGGTGCACGGTACAAAATATCACATCAAAAGTCTAACTGCCAACCACTCTCTGGCGGGAGTTTTATGGATTTCATAGGCTTGTGTATAAGAGTAGTGCTCCCCATCTCAGCTCTCATATGTGATAAGGAAGAATGACGGAGAAACATATGTGACATGGGGAGAATGGCGGAGAAACATACATGACATGGGGGGAATGGCGGAGGAGCATATGTGACATATTCCTGCTCCCTACTTCCCTTAACGCTGTTTAGGAAATATTTATGGAAAATAAAAGAAACTTTGTGGGATTATTTGTCAATGGTTTTACTGCAGAATCTAAATATATATCTACGTATATTTTTAACAACGATTTAATTTTGAACACCACTTTATGGAATTTGATTCTTGGCATATATTTTTTTTTTCCAACTTTATTTCAACTACACAAAACCTCTATAAATACTCTGCCTCACGCCTCAGCCATGTCACTAGTCCCTAGCGAATTGATAGGTGAATATCGTTCAGCCACCACTATGTGTCAGCGACATTTATATTTTAAAAGAGAGATTTGAAAAGCCTGTAAGACGGATTTTATAACCTTTTTTATGTAAGCTTAAACAAGCTGTGAAAGTGCAAATAAACAGTGTTTATTTAGCACATATTATTAATATTACTTCATACGTGAGATACGTCTGGAGCTCTCTGGAAATTGCTGGATGTTATTAGAGACCCGTCAGCTCTCCTCTCTTACCAGTAAACCTCGCTAATCTTCTGCCACAGAGATCTCACAGACTTGAATGGATTCTTGCTGGATGAGGTCAGATGTTTTTTTTTTTTTTTTAAATTTCGAAGCCCAGAAACTCTATTTGTAGGTTGGCATCCAAGTAATAATGGGGCATAGCTTAGGAAGCTGGCAGAAAATGAATGGTGCATACATAGCGCATGTTACAGTCAGTGACAAGATTAAACTCAGGAATGCAGCCATGTGTGTCTGCTGTCTCACACATTATACATGTTATCCTGGCGTGATGAAGCTACAGGACACGGATGAGGGGGGGGGGGGGTCTGCTCTTTATTTTGGTGGTAGACAATGAGGACAAGAAATCTCTGTATGTATGAGCTTATAAAGGACTTCAGTCCTAGAAGGCAATTTAAATGGTTCATCCACTTTCGGAGACCCCTGGCTATTTAGCAAGCCAGCTGTGGTCCTGGGTTAAAGTCAGCCACCATTACCTACCAGTCACAGGCTTCTGACACCAGAGAGGGGAAATTTCTGTCAGACGCGGACGACTGAGCCCATACTAGTTATTCCGCTAGCTACTAGCCAGGATGGGGGATTGTGCATTATACGTGTCGGATGACTGGATGGATCGCGGATCCTATAGAACCAGCTGCTACACGGAGAACATGATAGGGTCGCCCAGCCAACCATTCTGACCGTCTGGATAACAGTGGGCATCGTGAGGATGGCACAAAGGTTTTCACCTAACAGTGGACAACCCCTTTAAACTTAAAAGTGGAATTAACTGTTCAAGGTGTTTTGCCTTCATTTACTGTTATGAATTCTGTTATATACCTCCGTAGAGTGAATGACAGTATAACCAGCTGTCAGATATATTTATCTTTGTCAACCTCTGACATCACTACTCAAATATAATACTATCTATGACTACGGTGGTCATTATAGGACATCTCTGATCCATGCCAGAGACTGGCATCGATTCTATACTTCATATTTGTTCACACGCTGCCTGAATAAAACCTAATATATCTCTGCTTCATTCCTGTCTTCCTCCATCAAATCTACCTCAGCCGACAGCACGCTATAATTCATGGGCCTCATTCACCGAAGCGCACATACTGAGCGCAACGTGTGTTTGTTTTAAAACGCACGTAAAATGCCTCTGTGTACTCCCGAACTCATCAAGGGACGGATCACGAGGTACGTGCGCTGTTGAATTCGGGTTTAGGTCAGCTGTGCTCAGGGGCAAACACAGGATTTGTAGAGGGGGGTTTCCACACCACGCCGCCAGTGGGCATGACCAGCGTGCGTGGGGGCGTGGCTATAATATTAGACAGTGCTCGGCTTCTCTCCAACTCTTCCTATCCCTATTATATACATGGGCAATGCTGCGTGGACTACTGTTAGGTGCACACAGTTCTCCCTTTTCAAGTAGAGCTTTGTGAAGCGGGAACAGGGTTCAGCCACCTCAATTATACAGTGCCCCAGGCTTGGATGGGGGGGGAGGGGTTTCCAGTCACTAGTAAACCCCCCTTGGATTGCCTATGGTGCTCTACAACACAAGATAAATTTAGCAAAAGAACACACAGAAAAAAATAGAATTAATGTCAATAGTTATTAATAATAATAGTAATAATAATAATAATAATAATAATAATAATAAGGCATTTATGATATGAACAGTAAAAAAAAATAAAAAATACATTTATTAGGATGTTGTTAATGTCTACTGAACATAAAATAAATTCCCGCCAAGCAGCTTGTCACAGAGAGAACGTCCTCACAATTCAGCCTTTTCTTCTATCATTAATAAATCGAGAAGGAAATATATAAAGAAAAGTATTTCAAAATATAACTGAATGAAATGATAATTAAAATTTTTAAAAAAGTTTTAATTTCCTTGCCATAAGATTACTGTGTATAAGGAATGTAGAAATCATGTCAGCGTTTCTTGCCCTTTATAAAAGCACATTGTAACACCAACCCGAATATAATACAGAAGTGATGCTAATATACGTAGAAACTCTTGTACGTAATATCTGTATAATCAGTGATTTCTGATGTTATCACTTAAGCGCTCGTTGGGATTTACTTCTGGCTTATCATCATCATCATCATCATCATTTATTTATATAGCGCCACTAATTCTGCAGGAACACTGCACCCTTATTGTAAACTGCGGATATTAGAAGTCACCTCAAATGTGTGTATAAATCAGCGAGTAAAACTGTCAATGTGTGTAAGTAAATATAATAGAGATTATCTAAAGTAGAACGAGCTGGAGGAGGAGGTTGGGGATAATTGGGTGGATCTGGTGGGGATTTTTTGGTAAATTGGGGGTAGGGCTTATTATGTGATGATTTTGTCCTTTAATCTCTAGGATGTATGAAAATGTGCCTGTAAGAAAAACACATTTTTTATTTCAGATATTATATCGCATACCAATGTTGCAGAGGTAATTATGTTCTAAGGGAGGTATTCAATTGTTAGCGAGTTTTTTTTCCCCGCCGTGTAAAAAAAAAAAAAATCTCCCGCGGGTTTTTGACGCCAATAGCGACCGTTTTTGAGTTAGCGCAGCGGGAAAACTCGTGCAATTCAATTGAAAAAGAGGGAACGCTGCCCCCGCAAGAGATTTTAGGGGAGTGAAGGGGAGTTTTAACGCGGTCATGTATAACACAAAAAAAAGGTTTTGCATACATTTCCATACATCAGATTGCATTACACATTGATAATATCTACATTACAGTACTTTCTTTAGCATATTTTTTTATTGAACTATTTTTTTACCATAGAATCATCTATCCCATGTCCAAACACATTACTACATTCAAATTTGTACCAAAAACATACATAAATATATAAATTTAGTGATTTTTTTTTTTTTAAAATTTTATTTTATTTCATTTTTTTTTTCACAAGAAAATCAACTTACACAAGTTAGGCATTAGTGATATACATAAGTTTAACTTTTTTCCACATTTCCACATTATTATTATTAAAAAAACAGCGTTAAAAGGACTTAACACAGTCAAAAAAAAAACTTGCTGACAATTGAATACCCCCTTAAACTGTGCTCCTGCCCTTTAGCTTGTATGTTATATAGCCAATTGTAGTGGTACATCACCGTTCCATCGAGTTTAAGAATTAGGATGCAGTACCACTTATGACCACCAGGTAGCAGAGCCATTTAATTCACATTGTATGTTTCTGCATCATGTAATTTGTAGACTATGAAAGGGCAGGTTGCATATATATATACCATTATTGTGTACATATTATTTATACAGTGTGCTAGGCATATAAAAAATGTAATGCAAATTGTGACAAAAAATACAAGTGGAATGACGTACATTAATATGTTGCCTTTGCCCCTCCAGTACATAATATTCTACTGCAATGCTCATGTACTTTTGGAGCCCCCCTCCTTCCTAAAACCTTCAACTGCCCCTGCTGCTTTTTAGTATGTTCCTATTGGTAGAGAGCGTTTAGTCGCTGACTAAATGTTTCATTGATCACAGTGCATTAGTGATACTTATCACAAAACAAGGAATTCTGTCTTCTTGGCAATCCCTAATCATTTATCCATAACTGATTGATATATCTGTTCTCATCTCAATGTCTGCACAAATATCCTCTGTTCTAACATTATTCTAATTATATGTTGTCTTATTTTGACAGCTATACATTTTAGACATAAGGTAATAAAATCAGAGCAAGATATAGCTTCTCTACAGAGGGGCTTAAATAAACTGGAGGATTGGGCGGCCAAATGGAATAAGAGGTTTAACATAGATAAATGTAAGGTTATGCATTTAGGGATCAAAAACAAGGACGTAATTTATAAATTAAATGGAATTAATTTAGGAGAATCTATAATGGAAAAGGATCTGGGAGTGCTCATAGACAGTAGACTTAGCAATAGTGCTCAATGTCAAGCAGCAGCTGCAAGGGCAAATAAAGTATTGGCATGCATAAAAAGGGGCATAGATGCAAGGGAAGACAGTGTAATTTTGCCACTGTATAAATCATTGGTAAGACCTCATATTGAATATACAGTACAGTTCTGGGCACCACTCTATAAAAAAGATAATTTGGAACTAGAAAGGGTTCAGAGAAGGGCGACAAAATTGATACAGGGTATGGAGTCATTAAGTTATGAGGAAAGGTTAGCCAGTTTAGGCATGTTTACTTTAGAAAAGAGGCGTCTAAGGGGAGATATGATTACTATGTACAAATACATTAAGGGTCAATACAGAGAACTTTCATGGTAACTTATTACCCCAAGGACTATACACAGGACACGCAGTCAGCCCCTGAAGTTAGAGGAGAGGAAATTTCACAACCAGCAAAGGAAGGGGTTCTTTACAGTAAGGGCAGTCAATATATGGAATTCATTGCCAGGGAAGGTTGTGATGGCAGATTCAATAGATATGTTTAAGAAAGGGTTAGACAAATTTTTAGCGGAAAAGTGTATCCAGGGATACGACCGTTAATTAAAATGAAGAATAGTAGTGGATATAGGGTAAAAGTAGGACTGTAATATTGGGTCTGGGGGGATTTTCACAATTGAAACAGATGGGCGGTTGCTTACTCTGGATTAATTTCAAATATAAGTGCAGGATCGCAGGAGATCCAAAATAGGTTGAACTTGACGGACTGGTGTCTTTTTTCAACCTCATCAACTATGTTACTATGTTATATAGATTTAATTCAATTGTTTTCCCTTAAATACACAATATTTGTATTTAATTTTGTTGTTGTGAAAGTGAGCTTCTCTTTCTCTTCCTATCAGCTACAGTTTGTCTACACGGCGTTGTGATTATTTTCTTTTTTAAATATGTGTACGAACGGCTCATAGTTATGTGAACTTGACAACAATCAACCGTCCTTTAAAGTTATTTATATCAATATGGAGCAAGGATATTATTAGCGCTGTTTTGTTACTGTATCGTCGATGATACCTAAGGGTTATAAACTAATCAAAATGCTAAAGCCTAGCAGGGAAAAGCAAAACACTACATAGTGTAATGATAGCAATATTATGTACAGTTTTATTTTTTAATGAATCAATTTGTTTTTACACCGCATATTAACGAGCCATCTTGGTGATAGTTTTCTGGTAACGTGAATGTGCATTTATTGGCTGTTAATCACAAGGTAACGTTTTCCTGGCCAGAGAAATTTATGAAATCCTGACATAAAACCTATTGATCTGTTGTAAAAATGAGTTTTGCCTGGAGAGAATCCGATCCATAGTTTTGTTTATGCATTATAAGTATATGTTGATGAATCTGCAAAAAAATTAAACGACTCTCCCAATGTCTCTTCTGTTTTCTGGTAATCGGGTAACGATTTGTGGAGAGGAGCAATAGACTGGAGGACACGTGAGTTTATTCACACAGAATAAGAAGCAGAACTTTGTACAAATATCACCGTCTTGTTGTAATCTTTAGTATCCAAGCAGCGTTTACTTTCATTAGTGCAGGCTATAAACAGCGCTGGCAATTTATCCTACCTCTTAACACTCCAAGGGGGAAAATCGGGACAAAAATTGGCCCGTCTTCAATCTGTCCAAATGCAATTCACACCTCTTTTAATTAAACATGTACTTGCTGGGTGCGAGGAGGCCGGTGAGTGCCAGAAACCCAGACTGTAAGATATGCAGCGTGCGCGCCAATCTGCTTAATGCAAACATTTATTGTGGCTTCAGAATATCCATGTTTATAGGGCATGATTACAGAGGTACGACAGCGCAATTTATAAGACAATATAGGGCCTATTTATGAAGCCCTAAAACTGCTCCTTCCGCAAGGTTTAGGCATTATTAAATAAAAATTGTAATTTAAGAAAAGCCTAACGCAGGAGATATCAGAGAAATCTCCTGCATTAGGCAAATTACTGCATTAACAAACAGCCCCCATAGTACTCAATGGGGACTGTGGTCTGGGCAATACAGTGGCCTAGTGGTTAGCACTTCTGCCTCACAGCTCTGGTGTCATGAGTTCGATTCCCGACCATGGCTTTATCTGTGAGGAGTTTGTATGTTCTCCCAGTGTTTGCGTGGGTTTCCTCCGGGTGCTCCGGTTTCCTCCCACACTCCAAAAACATACTGGTAGGTTAATTGGCTGCTATCTAAATTGACCCTAGTCTCTCCCTCTCTGTCTGTCTGTGTGTGTGTGTGTCTGTCTGTCTGTGTGTGTGTGTGTTAGGGAATTTAGACTGTAAGCTCCAATGGAGCAGGGACTGATGTGAGTGAGTTCTCTGTACAGCGCTGCGGAATTAGTGGCGCTATATAAATAAATGCTGATGATGATGATGATGAAGTTCCGAAAAGCTTAGTTTATCGGAACTTGTCCGCAATAGCCATTAAACCCTATAAGGAGATCATTGCGGTAGAGGAATCTTCAGATCTCTCACCACAGATTACCTCCTCCCCCACCCGATGACTATCACTAAATGTCTCTGAGCGCAAAGCCACTTTGCCATAGTGACCGGAGGGAAGAGACAGACAAAAATCATCCGCCATCGTTGTAATGAGATGGTAATTAACAGGGCAGAACCCCGTTAATGAATAAATGGTCGCCTATATAATAATTCAAAATAATTCATAACTTTTTCATTCTCATCCCATGGGTTCAATGAAGGTGTGTTCAGTAAACGAATCATTACTGCAATAGACATTAAGGGGGCATCATATTCTCTGCGATGTACCGCAAGACATCACCGCAACTGATGTGAGTGAGTTCTCTGTACAGCGCTGCGGAATTAGTGGCGCTATATAAATAAATGATGATGAATGTCCACCTGCGGTCATTTCCTGGTACTAATTGGATCCGACAATTGCAGATTTTCCAGTGCTCCTCTATGGGGTGTGAAGAAAAATCTGAAATGTTACATCGCCTTGGATAACCGTTCCCGCGGCACTCCGCGGCACTCCGCGGCACAGAGAACTGAAGACATGATAACTACCGCCACTTATTATTATATAATGGTAGTAAAATTAGTTTAGTGGACTGAATTGTCCCTTTTCATATTCCCCAACTCATCCATAAAAATAAAATTAAACCCTATTTGTGTGATTCAATAAGTCACTCACATTATCTTAAATTCCCGAAGATCTGGCTTCATTTTGAAGGCTGTACAATTGGGACTAACGCTCCCATAGAAACACGGGGCTGGACTAAGATTTGTAGCGGCACCAGGGCAGTAAAACTTCACTGGCCAAAGTGATGGTCAAGCGAACGCTCCAATGCTCGAAGGGAGGCGCTCTGGGAATAGCGTAGGGTCCAATGACGCACCATAACGAAGGTGGCAGGTACTCTACCTACAATCCGGATGTGTGAACATGCCATAGTACTTGGCAACAGGGGCACCAAGATGGGGAGGCAGATCCAATGGAGGTCCCTCCATGGCGATGATGGCGGTGGGGTCTCAACCACCCATTCACAGCCCTTCTGAGCCAGACGTTGGGCTCTAGAAGGTGACTGCGCAGACAAATAGCTTCCTATTGGTCCACGTGGTCACATCCCACCTACTTGCTTTTGCCTGTTGTGCACGTGCACTCATCGAGGCCCCAAGAGATGTCCACATCGGGGCCAGAAGTTAACCCCCCAGCTTGGTACTCATAGCCTACTTGTCCATAGATTTCTAACTACAGCTATCGATCTTCTCCCACTGAACGATGTGTCGCTTATAATAAATGTGAAACCAGCGACCACCTCAACCAGATTATAAAAAACATGTATATATAGTGTGTATTGAACATAAGAGTTTATAGCAAATTCTGATTTCTTTATTTGCGATACAAAATAAGGACCAAATTCAAATGTTTATTATTCTGCTGTTATAAATCTGTTGCCTGTTTCTCTTTCAATTTCATTATCGGTCTTCTGTACTGTTTAGTTTTTGATGTGAAAGAAAAGTAACAAAGTAATTGATTACATTTGAGCAACTATCATAGTAAATAATAGAAACAAATAATACCGATAGCACCAATGATATAGATACATTTGTACAGCAGACATTCCTGTACTCGTGTAATAAAATCATTAAATGATACACTTAGAAGTGATTAACGTTGACTTACCCTATACAGTCCCTTACAGCCTAATACTTGTTACAAAGATACAATGTTCACAAATCGGGGATCACTAACAATGTGCTCAGTGGACCTTTTAAATCCCGTTTTTTATGAAATGATTGTTTTGGAGCTCGCTGTCAGGATGATAAGGACGCAGATGGCCCAGTGGTCTGTTGGGTCCCTAAAAGTGACACAATAAAAATGTGTCCGGACTAAGGCATCCGTGGTGAGTAACAATTGGCATCAGTCATGTGTGACCTTGGAGAGGCCTCTACACAGAGGTACCCATGCATCCATAATTAGATTAAAGGCTCAGCACACAAATGCCTGTCTCTTCACTGATACATTGTATCTACCTGGAAGTCACCGTATGTATTAAATGTATATGACAGCATACTACACGGTGACCCACTATGTAAATGTATAATATAAAATGACCATGATTTCACAAACGTTACCAAGAGCAGACATGAGATTCTACCCGCACAAAGACTGCCACATTAGTTCCTTCCAAGCACATAGTCCTGATTCACCTTCCAACCTCAGTCCATTTGTGTGACGTGTCTTGCATGAAATAGCTCTGCACCTGCGCCAGAATGGGACTTACACCAGAGAACGCAATTGTGTGCAATTCATGTCCGAATGTAGACGACACGACTGCCTATGACTTGAAGGGTGGAACAGAACAGTGGCTTTGTGGGCAGCACGGTGGCTCAGTGGTTAGCATTTCTGCCTCACAGCACTGGGGTCGTGAGTTCGATTCCCGACCATGGCCTTGAGGAGTTTGTATGTTCTCCCCGTGTTTGCGTGGGTTTCCTCCGGGTGCTCCAAAAACATACTGGTAGGTTAATTGGCAGCTATTAAATTGACACAAGTGTGTGTGTGTGTATATTAGGGAATTTAGACTGTAAGCTCCAATGGGGCAGGGACTGATGTGAATAAGTTCTCTGTACAGCGCTACGAATTAGTGGCGCTATATAAATAAATGATGATGATGATGAACAGGGGTGTGAAGGGGCGAACGGACGTAGGCAATGTACAGTAAGGGCGTGCCGAGGGCAATATGTGTTCTGATGGTACTTTATATTGCACATATACGTATCCTGCACGGTCTACATATATCCGGAGCATTTGAATGTGGTCGTACGTGTGTACAAGTTACGTGCCATTTCTTTTAAGCGCAAAATCAGGCAATATACTGAGTAATATGTCAATGACACCTTGCGATCTTCCACAGCTCTTAACCTATGTACAGTTTAAAGTACAGTCAAACTCAAACCCCCAGACTTGACACTTTCCTGTGTCCCCCCCCCCCCAGAATTGCTCAGTACAACATAGTATTAGAAGTAGTAAAAGCACTGTATATACTGTGTACAGGAATATATAGATTGCTCAGAGAGCTCAGGATAAAGTAGATTTTTTTTATCCCTAAGTCATCTTTCTGCATAAAAGTACAGATGTGTTTTTTCATGGACCCTCTACCAGGTGTAGACGTGGTTCAGGTCAGAGCAGACTGTTTAACACAATTACCTGCTGTGGTCTATTAAACCGTCTGGTTTGTTGTTGTTTTTATCTTATATTTAAAGTTTAGGATGTTTTTAGACGTTTCCCCTTTTTTACACTTTCAATTTTCCAGGTCCCGTAAAAACGCTGTTTGCACTTTATCTTATCATTCTTCTCCTAAAACACTCCGACAGGCCGTGGTGTTCAGCATTTTACTACGTGAGAACGTGGAATAGGTACTGGTCCCATCTGTTGGATTAAGGAAATCCTGAAAACATGTGAGGCTCATAAGGAAAATGACTTATGTGTATAACCTTCCTTAAATCATTCCACATCAGAGAGGTGTCAAAGGACGCACAGTGACGTTTACTAAGCTTAGCAAAAGTCCAGCCGTATAGTGAGTCTACTTGCACACTCGAGTGTGATTTCTGGAAAGACAACGTAGACTCGGACCTAGGGTGTCACAACTGCAGGGATATCAGGATCACCCTACGGTCAGATGGTGTTAGCAGAGTTTTGCTGCTGTAAATGGGAGGAGCCAGGAGTGTTGCAGAGTATTGTGTGTAGCATTGTATCCACACGGAGAAACTACATTTTGCGATGTGGGAATAAATATAAAAATAGGCTTCAGGGGGCGGAGCTTGTGCAACTCGGGGGCGTTCCCAGTTTAGTCGGTCATAGAGCATTTTCCTGCTGGATAACACATACTTGCCTATTCTCCCGGAATTCCCGGGAGGCTCCCGAATTTCGGGAAGTCCTCACAGACTCCCGGAAGAGTAGGCAAAGCTCCCGCATTTGCCGAAATTCACGGCAGTGAATGGAGGGGGTGGGGCTTAATCGTGTCATTAAGCCCCGACCCCTCCATTCAATGTCGCAAATTTTGTCTTTTTATAGTGGGGGTGGGGCTATGGCTCCTCCTACCCCATGTCACATGACTTCTCCCCCGGATCTCCCGGGGGAGAAATTGTAAAAGTTGGCATGTATGGGATAACAGAATCCGGACATCTCAGGATCATCTTAGGCGCAAATGGAGCAGAACATGCGCAACTGCCAACGCCAATGATACGACTCACGCATAATTATAGCGCATTTCCACTGCGCTCTCTGATCTACACTACTCGTGTAATGTGATAGTTGTACAGTGTATTGCTAAAAAATGTTTCAATGTAATGTTTCAATGTAAAAAAGTAAATAAAATAATAAAAAAAAAAACAGACGTGGGATTTTTAAGTATTTTAAAATATTTAAAATCGTGTTTTATTTTTTTCTTAATGTAAAACATTCTAAGATGCCTTTTGATGATGCCAGGCTGTGAGGGCACAAGCAAAGCTGGGAAACCTATAAATCAACATGTCTGCAGAAAACAATACATTCCAGTCACTTTTCTGTAAACTAATTGACGTCCTTTGGCCACTACGGGATAGATTTATCAAACCTAAAAAAGAAAAAGTGATTCTAGCTATCAGATTCTATCATGTTCTAACAAATGTGGAGCTGTTGCCCATAGCAACCAATCAGATTCTAGCTATCATGTTCTAGAATGTACTAGATAAATGATAGCTAGAATCTGATTGGTTGCTATGGGCAACACGTTTCCTTTTTAAAAGGTTTGACAAATTTGCTGCTAAGAAGTGAACAATATGGAGTGCAGACATCCAGGCAATTATGGAAACGTGGAGCACTGACACAAGCTGGATTTCTCCACTGACTCAGAAGTTAACTCTACTATTTACTGCATTTACGGCTTGTATCTCCCATAACCTAACTAACCAATCTAATACACCTACCTCTGTTCCCCTCCCCAGTAACAAGCCAGGAACCAGTAAGTCATAAATCAGCATTCCCAGTTATTTATTACATTGTCACTGGCTGCTGCGTCCCCATAGTGGAGTCACAGGAACTGCACGCTGAGACAATTCTTCCCGCGACTCCTTTATTCCTGAGGTACAGCACCCGAAATAGATATTCCTGAGATCGGGTCTCGTCCTATACTTTTATTATATATTTGTGTCTTACAGTTGTATTTCAGCAGAGAAGCGATTTCTAGGTGTGCAATGTAAAACAAAGCTTCAAACGTTCCGAGCGTGATAGAGACAGTCCTGATGTCCCCCTTACTCCCTTGATGATTTAAACCACAAATTAAGCTAAACCGAGCTGTGTTTAGCGCCTACAACTTGGGGCGCAATTGCGGCCAACTGAGCTTCAGCCCCTGGCATCTCCAAATATACCCGCTCTACGCTCACTTATAGTTTTCTGAGGTGTCTCGCAAGAGCAGAAAGTGGCTTAAGTCATAAAATGTTGTTATTTTTAATGGGTACACTTTAATGTTACAACTGAAAAGAAAAAACCTCTAAAAACTTTACTTGCCGCTGCAAAATGGCCCATATGCATTGTTCTAATTATTACTTATTATTTCAGAAACTGATTGCAACACTAAAACATTCTGGTCCATCCTTCCAATAGTCCCCAATTACTGTTATTAATGCAATTACATAAGAGATGTGCTTTTCGTTTATTGAGGTACATTTGTACTGAAAATAAATGGAACACAAATATAAAGCTGATCAATTAGAGAAGCATGACATGGAATTAATGAGCATTAAAATATAGTAATTTCCAAACATGAATTTTAATGCATTAACTAATTAAATGAAGTGAATCAAGGGCTGAAAATGTCATACTTCTTGGAAACATTTCCAGGAGCTGTTTTTAGTAGTAAAATAGCAGATTAAAAATAATTTCAATTTTCTACAGAAATTAATCTCAATTAGAGGTGCCATCTCCCAGATTTAACCTGCAGACTGCCACAAGGCTCACTGGCAGAAGGTGCTGGTACATTTAAAGGGACTGATCGCCTTTTATTGTTTTAATTTCTTCCCTTTCCTCTCCTGATGAGTTATCAGCAAGTTATATAAAAACTGGAAAATGAATTCAAAGTCTCTAATTTTATGCCCTTTTAAAGTTGATATCAGTAAGAGCCTTAGGACGCTTCTGTCTAGATCTAAGGTCCTTAATCTTTCCTGCCCTTACTTTCACTGCACACTGCGAATTTGGGGTAAATTAAGACTCATCTAGGCCTCACTAATATGGCTTCACGGCTCAACCCCTAATTCGGTAATGCAGACTTCCCAACAGGGTGGGAAGATTAATTCTGAGAGTGGTTCTGGTTCTCTCACTTTGTGCAGAGCTCTATAGGGGTTGAAAGAGTTGTCTTTAACTAGAATTAAGCCTGAGTATCTCCTATAGGAGATACTTTTGAGGAGGACCAGTGGACTCTATTCAGGGCCTTTGGAAGGCTACCAGACCACACTACTCTCCCAGAACGTCCAGGAGGTTCCCAAATATTGATGGGGGGGGGGGGGGGAACGATGACTCCTGGAAGAGCAGGCACTCTCCCGATCCCTGGTGAAGGCGGGGCTTACTGTCAGATAATTGGATATAGTCATGTCTAACAACTTGATTGTCTTTGTCTGAAGTTATGCGAATAGCACGCTACGGCGTGGAGGAGTGTAACTAACCGCAACACGTGGAAAACACTTATACACGCATTTACACGCACACATACACATACACTTGTAATTAGCTCATATTAAATGTAGATGCAACACATAGTTATTTATGTAGAAATGTGGCAGAGTTTATGGTTAAATACTATAATGTTATATACACGTTAGTGAGATCTAAGATTCAGGTCACAGGAAACATATAATGTCTGGTATCACTCTAATCCCCAATTTATTCGCAGACGGCCGGTTCATTCGCCAAATGGATCGCACATTGCGTATGCTAGTTATAGATTGTAGGGAATAAATGATTAGAATGATATTGTCTGTGTAATGCAAATAGACCAGTTTAAACCAGTTCTTGGCGGGAAGATTAGTATGCATCTTCTGGAGAGCTGACCCCCACCCTTGGGGAGCATCGTTTGAACTGGCCAATGACCTGCATCACACTGGACCCTCCTGAAGCTTGAACCTATGGAAGCAAGCCACATCATCTGTATTGTTTCACTGTATCACTGACTGTATATAATTGGGGGCTCTGGGACCAGTGTTCAGTCTACTTGACCACAGTCTTCAGACCTGAATGATTATACACTGGATCCAGAGCGCCTGCTAAAAGTAACGCTGTACTCTATTTATTCTGACGTCTTATTCTGCTACTTTTGGCTATTAAATCACATTATGATTTGGAACCACATCACTGGAAGTGGACAATCGTTATTGGATAGCGACTAGACGTACATAACATTACTGACTTGATTTGTGCAGGTAAGCCGTCCTCACTCTGATTCTATAGGAGAAGAGCTTCAAGATTCACCTATCAAATTGCCCTCAGTGTTCACCAAATTGCGACAAGGGCATCATTATGCATGCAAGCTCAGGAGAGACCTCCACTCTAGTTCTCTGAGAGTGGGGCCTCGGGAGGGCCCCTCCCCCTGAATTGCTGACATCCCCCTGACAGCACAGTGGCCTAGTGGTTAGCACGTCTGCTCAGTGGCGGATCCAGGGGGGGGGCGATTGGGGCATTTGCCCCCCCTAGCAGCAAAAAGCTAGGTCCCAGCTGCCGATTAAAATGGGAGGGGCGGGGCTAAGCGCGAGCGGGGGACGGGGCTAAATGTGGGCCAGCCAATCAGAGTGGTCCCAGCCGGCGACCACAACGGGAGGGGGCGGGGCCAATCGCGGGCGGAAGGCGGGGTTAACGCAGGCCAGCCAATCAGAGCAAAGGAGGGGCATGATTATGCAAAATCGCCCCCCCTAAACATAAAGTCTAGATCTGCCCCTGCATCTGCTTCACAGCACTGGGGTCATGAGTTCAATTCCCGACCATGGCCTTATCTGTGTGGAGTTTGTATGTTCTCCCTGTGTTTGCGTGGGTTTCCTCCGGGTGCTCCGGTTTCCTCCCACACTCCAAAAACATACTGCTAGGTTAATTGGCTACTATCAAAAATTGACCCTAGTCTCTGTAGTCTGTCTATGTCTGTGTGTGTGTGTATGTGTGTATGTTAGGGAATTTAGACTGTAAGCTCCAATGGGGCAGGGACTGATGTGAATGAGTTCTCTGCACAGCGCTGCGGAATTAGTGGCGCTATATAAATAAATAATGGTGATGATGATGATCCCCTCTGGGCCCTCTGGTGGCTGTACCCTCTGCTGTGGCAGAAATACCACTGCTGAGCACAGAGTAATGTTAGTATTAACATATTCATAAAATAAAGAAAAAAATAATATTATCAATATAAACAACAAAACCCCCCAATAAAGTTGATTTATCGGCTCCGCCGCACTACATTGGAGGACCTTGGTGCCAAGGCAACCGAAAAGTTGCATATAGCAACCAAATTCTTGCAAAAGCTTGAAAATAATGAACGCAGACATCTCATTCGTTGTAGAGGGTTTCAGCACCATTTCTGTAGTTATCCACACACCGGTTTTCTTAAATGTCTATTACTAATATCCGAGAAACGTTATGCTGTGCGCAGGAGGAACAGATGACTGTGCTTATTACATTGGTTCTCGGTAATATAACTCAGGAACATTTGGAAATAATGCACAGTTCTCTTTAAAAAAAATAATAATACATATTTCAAAGTACAATACTCTGACCATTGCAGTCGCACAGGGCTTAATTAATGGAGCATATAGACAAGCAAATGAGATTTGCTGGCGCAGAGGCTCAGAGAGGAGTACAAAAGGCCACCTTCCAGAAACAGTCAATGAAGGGCTCAGATTGGTTCC
Source organism: Mixophyes fleayi (assembly GCF_038048845.1). Taxonomy (NCBI): domain Eukaryota; kingdom Metazoa; phylum Chordata; class Amphibia; order Anura; family Limnodynastidae; genus Mixophyes; species Mixophyes fleayi. The sequence goes on from NC_134403.1 coordinate 19,914,334, forward strand.
ACAATATACTCTCTAAACCAAAATGTCATTTGTTAGCAGAGAAAGCAGCGGGTTCAGTCTGCGAGGAAATTAAAGATCATGTTGGATAGGTCTGTGCTGTATTATTTGATAATCGTGGTATTATACTACTTTATCAATACATTAAGGCTGAGTTATGACGGCTCTGGGTGCCAGGGGACCCAGTGATATTTCAAAGTTTTTCCTTTAATCTTTTAGAGGATAAAAGCAGCTTTGTTTCACACGCTGGAGCTCGGTACATTATTGATAGCTCGACTTAGACAGTGTTTGTTACTGGCAGTGTCTGCAATTTGCACTCTGTGCTGCAAGTGGTATCTACCAGCATAAAAATACATTGGGCAGCACAGTGGCTCAGTGGTTAACACTTCTGCCTTACAGCACTGGGGTCATGAGTTCGATTCCCGACCATGGCCTTATCTGTGAGGAGTTTGTATGTTCTCCCCGTGTTTGCGTGGGTTTCCTCCGGGTGCTCCAGTTTCCTCCCACACTCCAAATACATACTGGTAGGTTAATTGGTTGCTAACAAATTGATCCTAGTCTGTGTTAGGGAATTTAGACTGTAAGCCCCAATGGGGCAGGGACTGATGTGAGTGAGTTCTCTGTACAGCGCTGTGGAATTAGTGGCGCTATATAAATAAATGATGATGATGAAATACAGCTCTCTATACATATATAGAATCAGTTCACAGCAGGTCACGCCCCCCAATCTGCATAACCACACCCAAACTGGAAGTGGTTCCATCCACATTTCATCCCCTATCACTGCAAAAATCAGGACTTTGCTACAGAAAATGGGACAGTTGGTGGCTACACATTGCATTATATTGTATATGATAAAATACAATTATTGTCAGATCTAGAGTAGTCATTTAGACATTTGCAGGATGAAATGTTGCATTTTTAGAATTAATTGCCAACATTTTCTTCCTCCTCCCCCAAAAGCTACTGTTTGAGCCAGTCTCTCAGTTTGCCATTACATTTATTATATTGTATAGATGTGCTTGTTAAGATATATTCAGTTAATACTCCACCAGGTAAATACCAAGGGGTAGAGTTACTGAAGCTTCTTAACAGGAAAAGTGGAGATGTTGCCCATAGCAACCAATCAGATTCTTCCTATCATTTTATAGAGCTTTATAGAATGTACTAGATAAATGATAGCTAGAATCTGATTGGTTAGAAGGTTTAGTAAATCTACCCCCAGGTCTCTGAAATGCCGACAACAGTTGTGAGGTGCATATGAATTATGCTTTAGAATAGTCTACAAACTGCATTATACAAAGCTTGAAAGGGAGAACTCTGCTGGTCATAAGTGGTATTACAGTTGTTTATGTTTTGTTTTCTAAGCACTTCTGGATGATATGTTTTGGCTGGGGGGATATTCCTAAAACTGTAGTCCCCACCTGAATCCAATATAAAGGCAAGCACGGTCAACGCTCAATCTACTCAGGGCAGCAGGTCCATCCTGGACATAGGGCATCTATATGGCCATGCTATAAGGCTACATAGCTTAATGAGCGCAAAGTCCTGGCCAAGCCTTTTATAGATACACCCCTGTTTGTCACCCCTACCTCCAGCTTCAACTGTGGTGTGCACTGTCCTAATCCTGGGACTGCTTGGAGGACAAACAGGATGAAAGGGCGCATAGTCGTCTTCCATCTTAAATGTGCCCCTCTCTACTCTTCTCTGCAAAGCTCCTCTGTTTCCAGCTCACTTTCGGATTTCTCCCAAGTGTACGGATCCTCCAGGATCATAGAGTTTGCATGGAACTGGGCAGCACAGAACTTGTAGGGGGACCATCTGGAAACGGAGTGAGGTTTCGGCTCTATGCTTGTTTCCTGTGCTGATATGTGCTTCAGGATTTATTTGCATAATTGAATTACAGTTATTAAAAAAAGATAAATACTTTTTTTTTATAATTCCCCTATCACATAAGTCATAAATAAATTATAAAAATGTAATCAGGCGATGAACGAGAGGAAATAAGATGTTATGTCAATATCTTCTTTTCACAATACACCCTGTACAACCAGGGCAGCTCACTCTTCTAAACTCAGCTCCCGTCTTGACAGTGTCTGACGTGATTTTTTTTTAACAACAATTAGTTGCTCATCAAGGAAGCTGCATCAATTTTTTTTTCCCAATTACCTTTGCTGATATCATTCCACACAAGGAGATATCATTTCATACATTTATTTTGAGTAAAATTGAAGTGTTCTCATTATGAAACCCAATGCACAGTTAATTTTAATTAAAATAAATTAAACACTGATCTGATTTATCGGTGCGTATCTTACAACTTAGAAATCAAATATGTTGAGGTCTTTGGGTAACACACTATACTGTTCAGTAAGTTTGCAAACTACAAAAGTGGCATAGGCAAACCGAGGGTGTGGGGGGGGGGGGTTACTAGTGCCTGGAAACCCCCCTCCCAAGCCTGGGGCACTGTATAATTGAGGTGGCTGGACCCTGCCCCAGCTTCACACGGCTCTGCTTGAAAAGGGAGAACTGTGCACCTAACAGTAGTGCACACAGCATGTATATTATGGGGATAGGAAGAGTTGGAGAGCAGCCAAGCACTGTCTAAAATTATAGCCATGCCCCCATGCATGCTGGTCACGCCCACTGGCGTTGTGGTGTGGAAACCCCTCTCTACAAATCCTGCGTTTGCCCCTGCGTGGGGATCAGTTTGAATCTGGGCACCATGTCTTCTCCCCACCCCTCACTGCGGCTTACGTTTAGCTGTTGCGAGTGGCGAGTCCAGTCTGGCGGTGGCGGAGACAGATCTGGAAGGAGAACTGGAAAGTAGGCATTGTGGACATGTAAGAGGATGGCGGATCCAGCGGAGAGAGCTGCGGCAGAGCCTTGAAGACAACTCTGAACGCAAGAAGACAGCAGTGGGAAGGCCAGCAGCTTATAATCATGGCTCCCCGCTGCTGATGCTGAAAGCTGCTAGAGCCAGGTAAGGCTTTTGGGCATCCTTATCCAGACACTAGGCCCGTGGCACAGATAGTCGGGCACGAGTCCCGTGGCCCTTTAGGTGTATATTACTGCTTACGAGCCTGTGGGCACAGTTTCATCAGGCCAAGTGACTGGGGTCACTGTAGATTCAGGCTGTGGGCACATTTTAATCAGGCACTAAACTTGTGGTGACACGTCAAGCTCTAGGCCTGTTCACACTTAGGCTTTTGAGTCACGGTTCTCTTAGAGGACGCATCCAGTCACCTTTACCGCCATTTTGCCCAGGTTTCCCGCCAAAATCCTTGGCGGACATTTTGTGATTTTCCCTTCTTTTTGTTTCCATTGTATTTGTCCTTTGAAATCATCCAAAAAAACACAGACCCCAAAAAAATTTACGCTGTTGAAGCGAAAACAAAGTGTAACTGAGGAAAAGTTAAGTGCCGATAAAAAAATAAATGTCAACATGCCATTCTACACACGCAGTGGCAAAGAGAGAATGAGGCCTTAACCTTTCTCTATTAGTGGCAGATCCAAAAAAGTTACCGACCCTACAATTGGTGCACAACTACTGTTACGCGTCAAAGCCGAGCTGCAAGATAACAGTAAGGCATTGGAGGATAATGTTTGCTCTGAATCAGAAATGACACCAATCCCTGTGGAGAGTCCATCCAACAGTGGGATGTCTAATTGTGAGCATTCTGTTAGTGTACCCATAAAGAGGGGCCCTTTCAGCAGTTCTGCTGATGTGTGCCTGAAGAGCCCGATTGTAGCTGGTGATACACAAATTGAGGATGCCACTTTGGAATTAGAAGAGGATAAGGGGGAGATTTGTGGAGGTGACGAGGGCACTAATGAGGATGTTGATGATTACAATGCAGACAGATACCAAATTGCCTTTCTCAATTTCTATTCATATTCTAGATTATATAACGGCTGAATAGTTTCCTATTTTACTCCTAGTGAAGAGGGGATCTGATGCAGACAGATACCAAACTGCCTTTGTCCATTTCTTTTTATATTCTAATTCTACAGTCTATGCAGGCTGCTTTTTTTCTATTCAACTACAAGTGGAGGGCGGGGGGGTCATAGACAGCCACCAAACTACCTTGGTCCGTTTATTTTTATATTGTTCAGTCTATGCAGGCTGCTTTATTTCTATTTAACTACAAGTGGAGGGGGGGGGGGGCTATAGAGACAGAAACCAAACTGCCTTTGGCCATTTCTTTATATATTTAACTATAAGTGTAGGGTGTAATATACACCCAAAGACGATGGCTGCATTGCCAATAGGCTTAGATGGAGAGGAAGACAATCAGGTTTGTGTGCAGAATTAAGGACGGCCTGCCAGGGATTAAACTGTTTTCTTCCTAATTTATTAGCTTTAGAATTACTTTCCTTATCCAAGAAACAGGTGGAGCACTAAATTTGGTTATTTTAGCCCCAAAACCATTGATTTTCCAACAAAATAGCAAAACAAAACCAAACAAAACCAAAACCAAAACACGCAATGGCGGTTTTGCAAAACCAAAACACGACGGTAATCCAGATCCAAAACAGAATACAAAACCAAAACACGGGGGTCAGTGACCATCTCTACTTTGTGCCCACTTTCCCTCAGGGTCCTCATACAGGCCGTCATTAAAGTTAGGCTGGGTTGAGTACTTCTTGATTGGATATTGTTGTTTCCTCTTTGCTGCATTGTATTATCTTGTGTTGCCTCTTGTACTTTGTGGGTGGTAGATTTCGCCAAGGTGGTTCTCAACAGCTAGCCTGAGTCGTTATGGTCAATGTGCCTTGTTTGACTAATTCGGGTGGCGGACACTTCTTGGGTTAGAAGCGTAGTGGGTGGGATTGCTGTGTGACTTCTGCAGATGTAGCAGTGAAGGAGAGTGTCACACGGCGCTCATTCAGCTTCCATAACCGAAGACCGACATGCTAACCTGTTCCTCATTGATTCATGCTTCAGCTGCTGGCGTTCTGGATTTTGGTTCTGGGCATGCGCAGATGTTAACCTTTTGAGTCCTCTGCATGTTTCCTATTGGCTATCAGCTTTGGCTCCAAACTTGAAGAGGCACTTCCCCCTTCTCCTCAGTGCCTGTTGATCAAGTTACCTGCCTGATTAGACTTCATCTGTCTCCTGAGCGTTTACCTTGGATCCTCAGCGCCTCCTTGCTCTCCGTTACCTTGCTGGCTGGACTGTTCACGCTGCACCTGTCTCCGCCGCTAAGCCCAAATCACCTTGCGGTAGTCACTGGTAAAAACCATCCGTCCGTTAGACTCTGCGCCCTGCTGGGAGTAGTGCCAAGTTAGGCAGACCCAAGAATCCAGTTTACCAAACCGTGACAGAGAGCGACCTTCAGTCAAAAGGCGCCGGGGGGAACCACGGTGAGTAGAACCTGTGTTACTTACGCTACTGGCTTCCTCTTGCACCCTTGAGAATAAACTGTCTGTGCAGTAAATGTTTCTGTTGTGGACACCTGTAGTCCCCCGTGCCAAGGCCAGCGTAACAAGGACAATAGGAACAGGGAGTGGCAAAGGTGCCCCGCCTCAGTTATACATCCCGAACGCGCCCAGTCTGGCCCATTTGCAGATTTTCATCTGTCTTCTCTTGCAAGGTGCGAAGACCCTGCAGAGTTTTTGGTAAAAACTAGCCCCATCGGCAGGAGCTGCCAATAGGAATTTGTTTTTAAGACATAGGTTCCATTAGGTCCGCCCACGCCAGTGACACTATGCAAAGGGGTGGGGCTTATCTCATATAAATAGGCTGACAGATTGAACAGGTAACTGTCTACCTCTCAACTATGAGCTTCCTCCTGAGCGGGAAAAAATAGCGCAGGCTTCGACAACGCACACACACAGAACGACCATACCACACGGGTGCATGCTTAGCCAATCCACCCGAACCCTCTTAACTCCCTTGAAATTACCCATGAATTGCAGATTGCACCAGTGGCAGGCGCCCATGGCACCTCCTCATCATGGTAAGAGGGGACATACCTCCCACCTTTCCAGAAGACGGACACCTGTGCCGATTGTTGGGACCGTGGTATAGGCCCCTCAAATTGGGGGCATGTAGCAGCAACATGTATCCATTGTCTACTAGTAAAAATGTCAGCCAAGCGACACTGCGGTGTCTTTATTTCATGTGTTACAATTGTACATCTTTAAAATTTCATTACATTGTGGTCGACTTTCATTAGTGCTATCTTCAGGATTTTGTGAAATATCATTGGTTAAGAAAGAGTTAAAGGACGGTGGTTGGAAACCTTTCCTGAACATATTAAAATAAATTCTATCTCACAATAAAACCTGGAAATGAGGAATCCAATTATTATTCAAGCTTTTCTTTTGTTTAGATTTGTAATTAAAATGTCAGTCCTATCGCATATCCCTATTAGCGTCAATGGAAGCGTTCAGCACATGTTTAATGGAGCCAGGAGCTGCCGTGAGTCCCACGTACAGGGGAACGACTGTAAAATATTCCACCGAGACGTCTCCAATGGCTTTGTGTGTTCAACCCAACAGGCGGTAAGTGAGGAAGAGAACTGACAATATTTATTCAGCTGTAACAGTCTTCATAAGGAAATAGACCTGGCTAATTAGAGAATGAGCTAAATGTACTGTCTGTCTGATTATGTTATGCAGCATAAGAATTGCTGTAGGACGTTCCAATGTCTCTTAAGGTCCACGGTGCTTGGCCTACTGATACCACGTGATGAGGTCACTAGATTTGAAAGCTCCAGTGCGGTAAACTTGGGGATGATGGTGATTTGAATGGGATGAAATGTCGGGGAACAGGGTGACTGCTTGAACAGAAGCTGCAAATGTAGAGGCTCGGGTCCTCCAAGTTAAGGGACTGAATTGTCATTGGATCTCTCCAGTGATGAATTAATGGGTGTCAGGTGACACACCACCACATTACATATATAATGAGGAGAAGAAGAGGACTATCTAGAATAGAGGGGGGGTATAAAGAGTTACATCTACCGACTGACATTTGCGCCTTCTAAAACCTGTTTCACCTTGAAAAAAAAATTATTCAGATTTACTGAAATGGGTGTAAAATGAACAACTGCGTGTAGCGGAATAAAATAATAAATGTAATCTATCACCAGGGGTAAGATTTATATTAAACTCAATAAACAGGGTTATATATTAACTATGTCTAGCCTTAGAAACTCCAGAGACACTAACAGAAACAATATGAACCACAAATTGACCCTGTCACACACTGTGGGGGTGGCCATTTTGTCAATCAATATCATACTTGCCAACTCTCCCTGAATGTCAGGGAGACTCCCTGAAATAGGGGTGATCTCCCTCACTCCCTGAAGAGTCTGGCATTCTCCCTGATGCTGAGCCAGTACAAGACGTGGTTGACTTCGCCATCTGTGGCATGATGACACAGTTCGACACAGTTCAGAAATTGTGTCCTATGTCCATGTATTGATGCCTATGGAGGTGGTCATTTTCATGGAGACCAAGATTTAATCAAAGACTGACAGGTAAGACAACATGACTTCAGTAATGGAGACAGAAATGTAAAAGACACTTCAGTCTCTAGAGATTCATTAGCTGCTTTTCTTTAACACATAGTTGCCTACTCTCCCGGAATGTTCGGGAGACTCCCGCATTTCTGGGAGACCTCCTGGGCTCCCGGGAGAGCAGGGCAACCTCCCAGTTCTCGCCCCCGCATTAGATAAGTGATGGGACGGGGCTTAATGACACAAATTTTGCATCATCTTAGCCCCGCCCCCTGCTGTAATTGGCCAAAATTGTGAAAATCGTTTAGGGGCGGGGCAAAAATTATGCGATTCGTCAAGCCCCGTCACCACCTCAACCGGGATCTCCCTGAAGCCAACGAGGAAACGTTGGCAAATATGATCAATACCATAGTTACCTACTTTTCAAACCTTCCTTCTGGCAGAAAGATGGCTGTGGGTGGGGCTTAATGATGTAACTTGCATCCTCAAGTGGGCGGGACCACACAGGCTGCTGGGCTTGATGACACGTCCACGCCCACCTTGCAGGCCCGTGAGTCTGGGAGGCGTGCCCACTGGCGTGTTCACCGTCAATTCCTCAGGTACTAGTGGCAGGGGTACGCAAGGGTGTTTTTTAGGTGAAAGCAAGGGGGCGGCCCAGTGCTTTGTAAAGGCTGGACATGCCCCAACGTAACATGGCCACACCCTCATCTGAGAAGGAGGCGTGGTCACTGTCCTCATTAGGCACATTTACAAGTTGGGAGGTATGATTTAGCCACAGCTATCAAGGTTAAACTGTAAGCCACGTCCCTTTAGATGATAAATACTGGGACTGTGCAAGTGAACGGCGGGACTGGTGGCAGATGAGCTTTAATTTGTTACTGGCGAAAATGGTCTTTTACATGCACAATATTTATGTATAATATTTTTTATATTGGAAGGCACGTTAATTAAATGTTAGCACCTAAAGGTTATCATTATCATCAGTATTCTGAAAAAAACACTATTCCCTTCCATCAAGAATTTCATTCGATGACAACTCTATAAACGTGTTGATTAAATAAATATTTTCCCCTTAATAAAAGTGTGGCTAGATGTTGGGTAAATAAAACATCACCTACAGCTGCCCAGAGGCATCTCTCTGCTCTACCCTGAAGCCATCGCTGCAGGACGGTGGAAGACGTATCCTGAGTAAGTGAATGGCAGGTGATAAGTGCACCACAAACATTTTGGAAGTGGACTCTCTGTTCCTGCTTATGCGTAGTCCTTTATACTGTGCAGAATAAACCAGGCGTGGTGGTATTTCTAAGTGACAGGGCACAAGAAGGCTTACAATACAATCATTGTCCTCGGTAAAGATCCTCATTGCTGCTCATGCAAAATGCCTAAGATTATGTGCGCAAGTTTCTTATGTATATAGACTTTGGAACAGGGAAGGGATCCAGTACTTCCTCACCAGCATCAGACACAGGCAACTAAACTTTAGAGGTTTGTTAGGTTCCTCCACACTGCAAAGGAATATTAACGTCAACAGTCTGAAGGACAGAAGGTCTGTATAATAGTGAACTGATTTATTATTAGGAGTATGTTCACTATACTCAGCCGGGAGGTGACAGTCTTTTAGTCTTTCCTAATTCACACATGGAACGACCCAATGGTGGGGAGCCAGGCTTGACAAGGGAAGCAGTAGAGAACCCATGCTTTGGTCACACTAGCCATTGTGGTAGAGCCAGTTTCTCCACCTGGTGAGAGGGCTGAGGGTCAGGAAATGGGAATCGGTAAACCCCAAGTGTCAATTTGGATGGTAAGAGACAATGTCTATACATAAATCGAGGCTAAGTCAACATTCACTCTTCATCATTGCAGTCTCTGACATCTCAGGTCTATGGCAGGAGGCTGGGATAACTATTCTCTACTGACACAATAAGCCTTGCACATCAACTTAGGCAGAATGAGTGTGTAGCTGGAAAAATGAGAATCACGCAGAATGGAAAAGCGGAACTCGTTGTTTGGCGCAGGTGACGCTGGCGGGTCGGTGATCTTGGTTGCATTCGTTGTAAGCAATAAGATGGAATGGAGCATTTGTGGTATGTATTGTTGCGGAAGAAATTTAGTGGTGGACGGGGTGGGAGCCACAGGTGGGACAGTAGGGCCCGACTGCTGAAATGTCACAGATCCATTTATGTACAATTAGAATGTAAATTAGAATGTTTGTTACTGGAAATAAAGACATCACAGATGTTCCTAATCAAATATTCATGAGGGTAAAATGAGCAGTATGTTGGGAGAAAAAGCGAAACGCGTGAATTAATAATGGGGGCGGGTCAAAAGTGACAGAAAGACGTGATTAATAGTAACAATTTCACTTATGCAAAACATGAAGTCATAAAGTAAATTTAGCATGATAAATGAATTTAACTAAACTGAAAAACAAATCTGGGGACCTAGCAGTAGGTTTCAGTAAATCCCTCTGTAATATAAAGTCACTTCTGCTTTATACAACATTTTCTGTTCTCTGATAAATAGGCCTTTATGAATTCACTGGACTTGGCCTGTACTCCTGAACTCAAACAACGTGAAAACAGCCATTGACTGATGGGGACTTGGACACACTCATTAACCTTTCACTGACTGCCGGCCGGTTTCACAGATGTTACGGCTGACAGCTGCGGCTCAAACCCATCAGCACAGATTGTCAGCTTGTGCCGGCTACTGTATAACGAATAAAACACTAATGGAATTAACTGTTTTAAACGTTACCAGAGTCCTTAATATTTTTCTTTTTGATAACTTTCTTATAAAAAACTGCAAAACGATTCATTTGCAAATGTATCTCAGTTTCACATACCTGCAAAGTGTCTGTATAGATCTGACAGTTTTAATTAAAAATCACAATCACATTTGGTTTCGGTTGACGTACAATTCTTACACTTTTTAATATATTTTTTCAAAAAATAATTTTTACATTCCCTAAGAATTGTTAACTTGTGTAATAAGTTTAATATGCAAAAATAGAATGGTATTTGAATAAGCCTTAAAGAGCATGAATATATATATATATATATATATATATATATATATATATATATATACATATATATACAGAGAGAGAGAGAGAGAAGGAAAATAAAAATATATACACCGATCAGCCACACCATAAAAGCCACCTGACTAATATTGTGTAGGTCCCCCTTGTATTTCCAAAAACGGCTCTGACCCGTCGAGGTATGGACTCCGCAGGACCTCTGAAGGTGTCCTGTGGTATCTGGCACCAAGACGTTAACAGCAAATCCTTGACGTCCTATAAGTTGTGCGGTGGGGCCTCTATGGCTCGGACTCAGATTGAGGTGTGGGTAATTTGGAGGCCGAGTCAACACCTTGATCTCTTTGTCATGTTCCTCAAACCATTCCTGAACAATGTTTGCAGTGTTGCAGGGCACATTATCCTGCTGAAAGAGGCCACTGCCATCAGGGAATACCGGTGCCATTAAGGCGTGTACTCTGTCTGCAGCAATGTTTAGGTAGGTGGTACGTGTCAAAGTAACATCCACATGAATGCCAGGATCCAAGGTTTCCCAGCAGAACATTGCCCAGATGATCACTCTACCTCGCTGGCTTGCCTTCTGCCCATAGTGCATCCTGGTGCCATCTCTTCCCCAGGTAAACTATGCGCATGCACCCGGCCATCCATATGATGTAAAAGAAAGCATGATTCATCCGACCAGGCCATCTTCTTCCATTGCTCCATGGTCCAGTTCTGGTTCTCATGTGCCCATTGTAGGCGCTTTCGGTGGTGGATAGAGGTCACCATGGTTATTCTGACTAATCTGTGCTACTCAGCCCCATACGCAGCAAGCTACGATGCACTGTGTGTTCTGACACCTTTCTATCATAGCCAGCATTAACTTTTGCAGCAATTTGTGCTACAGTAACTCTTCTGTGGGATTGGATCACATGGGCTAGCCTTCGCTCCCCACACGCATCAAGGAGCCTTGGGTGCCCATGACCCTGTTGCCGGTTCACTGGTTGTGCTTCTTTGGTAGCTACTTACCACTGTATACCGGGAACACCCCCACAAAAGCTGCCGTTTTGGAGATGCTCAATTTGGCCTTTGTCAAAGTCGCTCAGATCCTTACACTTGCCCATTTTTCCTGCTTCCAAATCATCAACTTCAAGAACTGACTATTCACTAGCTGCCTAATATATGCCCCCCAAAAGGGGCCATTATAATGATATAATCATGTTATTCGCTTCACTTGTCAGTTTTAGTGTGGCTGATTGGTGTATATCCCTATGCTTTCAGCAGGACATTGAGACACAAACACAATTTGCAAATTCTGCACTGTTCATGGCATTTGCTTTTTGGTAGATGTATGTATTTTTAATGTGAAGTGCATGGATTTGTGGACAGAGATGACGGTATTGGGGGTGAAAAATTGAGCAAATGTCTGATGGCTGGATCGGAGCGTACTTGTTGACTTTCTTGGAGCGCCCAATTCTTCCTGATTCCACCTTTTCTTCTCTTACAGAGACCTGTTTAGGATGACACAATTTGTGTAATCATGCCTCGCAAGGCCGTTCCTGATGACGTAAGTCGCATCACCATAGCCAAGTCGCCCCCACTGCGCAGTGAGGCAACAGCGCAGGGGGTGGGACCATGGTGATGGGAATCATGTCATCAGGGCTACCGCACCTGCCCTCCGGGATCTCCAGGAAAGACCGACATTTAGACAAGAGTGTGGTCAAGGCATATTAATGTGTTGCCCCACCTGGCGCAGATCCACTTTAAAGGACCACCGAGCCCCAAAGTTCTTTTTTGCAAAACAATAATATTTAAGTGAGATCCATGGGGTGGAGAAGGATGTTTTGCAGGGACCACAGAGCATTTCTCTCCCCATAAAGGGACTCATTGTATGATTAATCAGGGGGTGACGGCAATCTGTAGGCATCTTACTCTCTCATTGGGATGGCTGTTGCTCCTTCCCCTCGCACTTTATATAGGAATGGAAAAATTTTGATCAATGTAATAACAACATTTAAATACACAAAGGTGACACCTGTAGTAAAGACATTCTTGATGATCCCTCGCTCTCGACATTAAGACAACAATAAGTCGGGTGGTAATAGGGTGGATTTGGTCTTTTAACTCTTTCAGCCCCGCGCAGTTCCTGTACCACCCACGATCCTGCAACATTAGGCACAGACTGATATTCTGGGGCCAGGATGTGGGCGAGCACCAATGAATGTGCCAGGCAGAGAAATGTGGGCGTCTCCGCAGGTAGCAAAGCTCTGCATGGATTGGTTGATTTATACACCGGCAGGATCTGTGATGTCACAGTAGCTAAAAAGACTGAATTCTCAGCTTTCTGACCTGTATCAGATGCCATCAGGACGCTTCTAAAGTGTGGGCGGAGCTTCAGCTGTCTGTAATGGATTGTAGAGACGGTAATAGAGAGTTGTAGTGGAACTATTGTAACTTCATAGCTCCTAACTCATCATTTCAATGTTGGGGCTTAGTGGCTCTTTAAAGTGAATCTGGTACCAGGGGGTAAATGTATGAAACGTCAATTTCTGCAAGTCCCCGGAAATCGGCAACTTTGCAGTGGAAATTTAAAGCAGCGATGGCTTGTAAAGGCAAACTTGCCTTCAAAAGCCATTGCTGCTTTAAATTTTCACTGCAAACATGCCGATTTCCGGGGACTTGCGGAAATCGTCACTTAATAAATTTACCCCCTGGTGTGGGATTTGGCTATTTTTAATGTCCTTATTTTTTAATATTGATCAACTGCACAGTACTGTGCAATTATCAATATCCGTTCTTATTCTAGGGGCTTTATACTAATATATATTTAGGTGGAGTGTTAAGAAATGCGAAACACTACATTGTAATCGTGTCCAGTGAACATACCATTATGGATCTTGTCGTCCACCAGAGAACAGCTACACAGCCCAGCGGGTTATCACGTTTACCTGCACCTGCTCGGCTGCAAAGAGTCCATGGAAATTGTTTTAAAATATTGGCAACCCCGGCTCCACGAGCGCCTTTTACCACTTAATCCTCTTTAGACTTCTGAAGGAATACAATGTTTTTCATTATGTTGTAAATGTTTTACTGCCTACAAGTGGTAACTTTGTAACCTGCGTTTATGATAATTATCAACCCAGGTGTGCCTCTACGACCGTGGACTATACGCGGTTACTTTTACTGCTTTCCAATAAATACATGCTTTTATTAAGCCGCGTATAGGGTGATACTGTCTCAGCTACTTCGGTTTTGCATCTGTTTTGGTTCCTGTCTCGTTAAATCTCAGCATCACGGTTCTGCTTTATGGCTGTCTTAAGAGGGTCCTCATCTCGCTCCCATTGGATATCACCATAAACTGGCATATTTGTGCCATGACGTCCTGATATTTGCACATCAGAAGTGTAAAGCAGATACTGAGAGGAAACACATATTAAGGAGACTGTTAGAAAGAACTGCGTTTGATATGCATGGAAATTAGGAAATGTTTTTGTTATACCTATAAATGTAACCAATTCATTGTTAGGGGAGGACTTATCAAACCTTCCAAACAGGAAAAGTGGAGATGTTGCCTGTAGCAACCAATCAGATCCTAACTATCATTTATCTTGAACATTCTAGGAAATGATATCTAGAACCTGAATGGTTGCTATGGGCAACAGCTCCACACATGTTAGCCCTAGATACAACGTTAATCGCACTGTAGCGAGTTATACAACAATAAACAAATAACAAATATGTAACAAATTTTCCTGTAAGATTGACAGAATTAAAAAAGATCTTGAGAGAGAGAGAGAGAGAGAGAGAGAGCATTGAGATTAGGTACCGAGAAAATACTTGTGTCCAGGTCCTAAATTAGATGCATCAGCTTTTATTGCAGGGTTAATACTGTTTTCAATTGGGGCCTCTGTAAATACTATAATTTGAAATGCAATTTGTATTTTCATTTGTAAGTCGGTAGTATTAATGGGGGAATTCTTTCTGCAATTCAAATGTCCTCGCATATCACAGCCGGCGAAACGGGTAACGGGACAAGCTGAAAAAATTTCGATATTTGGATAATTTTTGCACAAAATTGTCTTTTAAAAAGTTGTTTTTTTGCCTTCCACCTATGAACAAACTATATTAAAAAAACATGCACAATAATAGAATATAGAACAAACATGCACCCTAGTCCATTATAATTGAATAATGCTGGCAACACACAGGCTGATACAAGCGCTGAGCAGTCAATGGGACATTTGCCCCACAGGTAAGTGTACAGCTCCCGTGATTTTTAAATTAAAAATTTAGACACTTATGTGACCTAGAGCTTTCTTGGGTCATATAATCGACAAAGAAAATAAAACAATTATAGGAATCTAGCCTTATTCTCCTGGCAGCAACAAGATCTATGGGAAAATAAACCTTGCGAGTTAACTGGTGCAAAGGAAAAAGATTGTGTTGGCCATAGCAACTAATCACATTTTTAGTGGTTAAAAAAATCAAATCAAACATCTGATTGGTTGCTGTGCACAACATTTCCCTTCTAAAGTTAAATATTTTCCAAGTTTTTATAATAATTTGACCACTGGGAGGCGCTGTTTCATTGGAGTCTATGGGGGGAATTCAATTGGCCGCACTACTGCCGAAAGAAACGTGGCCTGCGCACTATTACTGATATTATGGTAATAGTGCGCGTAATTACCGTTATATGGTCATTTCAATGCCGGAGCTGCGAGCAGAAAGCAGGGTTAAAATTACCGTATTAACGGTAGAGATGCTCAGGCTCGGTTCCTCGAGAACCGAACACACCCAAACTTAGGGGACTGAGTACCGAGCCGAGCCGGCTCTGTACTTTTGCGCACTCCTTGTAATCGAAAACAAGGCAAAACGTCATTGTTACGTCGTCGGATCTCGGGATTTTTGAATTCCTTTTTAAGATGCAACATAACGATGGGTGGGAGGGATTTCGGGTCCAAGGACAATTCCATCTTGCACCATTTTTCTTTTCTGCCACTGCTGTGTGCCAATGTGTCCTAGATGTGCTAGGAACCGCCGTGTGTTTGAGTCATTGCTCTGTCCCTTACCATCCAGCCAGGTCGCTGCAGTATTTGTCCGAAAGTGTATGAAAATAATATTGTGATCTGTGAGGTGGTCACAATTGACTGCAAATGTCTTGAAATTAGTGTTATTGAGGTTAATAATAATGTAGGAACAAGAAAAAGAGCAAAAATATGTGATTTTAGCATATTTTAGGATTTTTTCTAAAAAATCCAAAACCAAAACCAAAACACGAAGCTAATCTAGATCCAGAACCAAAACCAAAACCAGTTCACAGGGGTCAGTGAGCATCTCTAATTAACGGTAGTACATTTACTGCAGCGCTAATCTGGGGGGAATTGAATTCCCCCCCTCCCCCCATGATGACTAGTTTGTTTTACTTTGGTTATACAAACAATATGAAGTGAGCACCAAGTCATTGTAACACTTCTGCTTTCCAAGTTCACGGAAACAAGAACTGTGGCTGTGAACCGGATGTTGCGTTCCAAAACTGTCCAGATTAAAACCTCATAACCCTCACCCTGGTCGTATTCTGTCATTACTGGCCCTGCTGTCAATTCTACTGCGTAATAAGTCATGTCACAGAAGGGGGCTTAGACTATGATGAGCTCATACAGACAGACAGACAGACAGACAGACAGACGGAGTGGTCTCAAAACGCTTTGCAACCCTCCAAACCCCTCCTCGACCAAACACTAAACCACCAAACCAAACACAATTCTGTCAAAAGCAAGAAACGCTTTTGTTTAATGACTCCAATTACATTGAACTTATTTAAAAAATGTTTTATTTCAGTAAAACCAACGAGCGTTACTTCCCTGAATCCCTTCTTTTGAAATTAAATAGGATTTTACACTCCCAACCTCAGAAGTTAATTGTGCCGCACAACAGAGTCGAAACTCCAGGAATCTAGGCAAGTTCTAAAGAAATCATTGTCGTTATCCATTGAGGGAACTATTATCATAAAACCGTGCGATGGGAGCTGGAGAAGAATGAACTGCAAAACAAACAGACACGTTTCCCGGGGAAACAACAGACGGACTGATACCATACAGAAAAACTGAATGGAAATGAAGACATTATTTTTCGACTTTGTATTTATATTCAATTGTCAACGGCAATTTACTTATTGCGCCACTGTTTGCATTCTCTCCAGCTCATTTTTTGTTTTCTTACAGGATATAATAGCTACGTTTGATTATCCAATCATAATAAACCGTAAAACGGAAGCAGTATAGATTTCCCTTAAATTTGAAAAATGGAAAGCTATTAACTTGCAAGGCACTTTAAGAAGTTAGCCTATTCAGAATGAATTCAATCCTCCAGTGGCCCGAAGCCAGCGGGCTACAGAGTTATTGCAAGATCCTGTTTTAAGACGGCAATAACTCAACTTTGCCTCTTTTTTTTATTTTCTTCCGCGTTGAAACGCGGAGTAGAAGAAAAATACATCCACAATATTTTGGTATGACATAACTTAAGGCTTCTCGCCTCTCACGGTGAGTCCAAGGAACGGGCGTTGTATTCATCTTCTCCAAGGGCTGCTGACAATTAATGTTCACGGAACTCACTTTGAATTTGGGGTTGGGTGCCCCCCCCCATAATAATAATACAATTATTATCTAAATGTTATTGTGTTCTGCTTTTGGAGAGGTGACACAAAATTCCAGTAGCGGTCAGTCCGTGGAGATTCTGGTCTACAAAATGTCTCTTGAGAAAGCACTGAGACACCGAGGGTTAATTACTAACATTGCTTAAAGGTGCAAATCTCCCCAAATTTATAGCAACCAATCAGACACTTGTTAACTTACTCTAGACCAGGGGTCAGGGAACTTTTTTACCTTTTACCCCAATATATATTTAGATACGCCGACGTTACTCCCTTGATTTGAAAGGAAGGAAATCATATATTATTAATTATTGGAATTCAAAATGTTATTGAATCTATTCAAAGTTTCTTTGAAAGTTTCAACTTCAAAACTTCTGGTTTTGGAGAAATGATGTTGCTTCATTTTTGATACGAGAGCATCAATATCGGGGCATTTTGATGTCAGAACCATTTGGATACAATCTGCAGTGTCCAATCGATTTCTCTGCTTTGTTTTTATGTTCGTTAGAGTGGAAAATCCTTGTTCGCAAAGGTAGGTTGTTGCAAAAGGCAGCAACTTTTTGACTGCCTCCTCATGTGCAATTTTGAATGCCTTTGCAGCTGTTGACATCCAAAAATATGACAGATCTGCTTTGTTTTCAAATGCAATACGTGCTTCATTATTGTATCAAAGATCAGGGAGTGCCTCTGCCAACCCTTGAGGCTCTTCTGGTACAACAGCAATTTCACATTTAAATCCAACTGACAGCATGTGAATCGGCAGCATTACCCCCAGGAATTAAATTTTTACCCCATTTGGGGTAATTTACCCCTTTTCCCTGACCACTGCTCTAGACCTATGAAAGCTACTTGTTGGTTGGTTTGGATGGTTTCCATTCATATTTTAAATATACGTCATACTCTGCCTGGATGCCCAGGAGAATCCTGAATTTCGAGGAGTCCAAGAGACAATCCCGCTTCTCTTTCTTTTGAAGTGGGCAGGGCTTTGATGATGCAGTTTGCGTGATCGCGCAGTAGTGGGAGTGGCATGGTTATGGGAGACGCATCGATATGACCACGCACCCTGCACCTGCCATTCGGGGCAGCAGGCAAGTACTTATTCTAAATAGCTGACATTTAGGAAAACTGGTGCAGAGGAAAAGGATTGTGTTTCCCATAGCAACCATATTCTGTCATATTTAGTACATTACTTTATTTTATTTAAAATTGTTAGAAAGAAGAAAAGTAACCCTACACATACATAGGAAATTGACTTGAAAATAATATATAAATATATTTGTTTTTTATTATTTGTAAAGTTGTATGGTAAGTTGGTTTTCTATGGGCCTTACAGGGACCATGTGTATAATTTATATTCCGGAGGATTAAATGTGAGCATCTTATTCAATTTAGCCAAGGAAGCCACAGTAGTTCATTGTCTCTAGTTATTGATTACTATCATTGGGATATGGGGTCATCCAAACTATGTAAACTCTATAATAGTCTTATTAGCTGCCAAACACAGGCCAGATTTACTGTGAGTGTGGTATCATCTGACCAACACACCAAAATTACCGCAGGTGTGAATCTCCACTGACCATCAATGGTGGCTGAGAACGCTTAAAGCTAATTAACAACAGACTTTCATCGTTACTGGGTAAAAATGCTACTTGGTGATTGTTATCCATATGTGTTTGTGGACCAATCAATTTAATGAGTCCACATGGAATCTGTTCATACAGAATTTGTGCTGACCTCCCTGCCATAATTTAGTTATCTACGTGGTCCAACATTTCCCTTCCGTATGGTTACCCCGTGGTTTTGAGTGCGACTGAAGCAGTGGAAATGAATGTAAAAAAAAGAAAAAGCTGAATAATTAATGTAAAAGAATTCCTCCAATCAATATAAGTACATATGTGAAATGTAGTTACCCAGAACCCCTCACACCACGTGCAGTTGATTGCCTTAAGACGGTGCTCTACGGTAGTCAACAGCACGCAATGTCTCGAGTAATGACGTGACTTTCTAGCAGTTAAACTTAGGTGGGTAACATGAAACAGTGATATTCAAACTTAAAATACAAGTTATTCCTGGAAAGAGAAAAGGAGAATTGCCTGTGAGGATGATTTAAGAGTTCATGGTCAGGTCAGGTAATTCCACAGCACAGGAACCAGGTTTATAAGTCAACGGTGTCTTACAAATATTTGCACTGGGAGACAATTGCAACTATAGGAAGTTGGTCTGCAGAACTGGAATTTTGAGTCGAAAATACATTTGCTTTGCTTCTCCTAGTAAAGTGCACAGCACACAGCATTATTTAACGAAATTATCATCTACAAGAAACAGACAGGGTTTCACATATAATCCCCAACCTGCCTTGGACAAACATAGTTCTACATTTTAGACACCAGACAAGTATTCAAACCAATTGGAAATTCCATCAAATTTGGATGGTTCAAAGGCCTTGACCTTGTTCCCGATGTGATTGTGATTTTTGGCCCAGCTTGATTGGGGTTTGATGGCCGCGTCTGAATTTATGGTTTGAAGTTTAAAATTTAATTTCAACATTTTAATTCCCAGCACACCGTTAAAACAAAGTACATTAAAATACACTATGACTGTTGCCTGTCTGAGTTTAGATGGCTATAATTTATAGTATGTTAAACTTATGTATGTGTTTGTTTTTAATTTGAGGTCCAGGTTTGCCGTTCACAAGGAAAACCATTAAAACCATTATTTAATGTAGTCGTTAAAGCTCACATAAGCTTGATCATGATTGAAGCTGTCACCTTGCTCAAACAGTTTTTTAGTCTACCTAAAGTTAGAGATTTTTGTGCACATTTTCTAGCCAATTCAACAAACCAGTTTGAGAACCACTTTGAAACAAATTTCCGCATCTCTACTATGGGCCATGATTCCTGAAGCTCAAAATGCTTTGATGTTGTTACAACTCTGCCTGTTCTTTGTATCTGGCAGCAGTACCTCATACCACCAGAGGTGCTGCTGTTCTGTTCCTGAACTCTTCTACATGCCTGAAGGAGTTAATCTCCTTGCATGATGCCTAATTAGAACTGCACCTGTCGCACTGCTTCAAATACCTGCCTCACGCTG
This sequence comes from Mixophyes fleayi, assembly GCF_038048845.1. Classification (NCBI taxonomy): domain Eukaryota; kingdom Metazoa; phylum Chordata; class Amphibia; order Anura; family Limnodynastidae; genus Mixophyes; species Mixophyes fleayi. The sequence goes on from NC_134403.1 coordinate 19,934,555, forward strand.
TGCTCTGTGCAGTTCATCCGTTTGTTCCTGGCTGCTGCTGCCCTGTTCCTGTGTTTGCGCCATTGCTTGATCTTCTGTTGTGACCCTCGGCTTTATTTCTGGACTCTGCTCGTTTGCCTGTTGCCCTGACCTTTGGCTCGACTTCTGGACCTCACTTATTCGCTTGTGACCCTGATCTCTGCCTGGCTATTTGGACTTTGTTTATCTGATCTCTGCTTCATCCCTGGACTCTGTCTGCTTTCCCGGACAGCCTTGTACCTTCTGGACTGGGGTAAACTTATAATACCTGTTCCTGCCATTTTACTATACAGTCCCTTTTGGAACCTGTTCTTATCTGTGGATTTGAGTTATCTTTGTTTATGTATTTACCTGAATAAAAACACTTTGCTTAATACTTCTGTTGCTCTTCATGAATGCACTAGGAATCATAACAGATGTTTGCCAAAGGGCATAGGTATATAGAACAAGATGGCAGTGTTTGTAAAGGTGCAAATGTTTGCCCCAGCCAATGAACGGGGTGAGGGGTGTTCCTCGCAAAGCATGGAGTAGTCTGTACCTAACTTTTGCGGATCAGTACAAAAATGAGATTTCATTCCGCAGAGTGATATTACTGAAATGAAGCAAAGGAGTAGAGAGGTTACATTTTTAGAAGTGTTCCTTGTATGGGGGTACACGACCATTTACATTCTGCAAAAGTAACTGTGCAAAGTGTACTTGAGCCGTATGCTGCTACACAGATCCATACTAAGGTGCTGTGTGGCTGCTCACACCGCAAAGCATTTAAACCCCCAGAATGCAGTGCACGCGAACCGCCAACTAAGTACCCAAAATTAAATTCTGCTCAGAGGGGAAGGGGACGCTGAAGTTCACTTCCACTTTGAGAGGAAGTGCGGCTCAGTGAAGGAAGGAGAGGAAGTGGTGGGTGACACTCAATAAAGTGAGTGTTAGCAGGGGATGGGGGAGGAGAGGAGGGTCGAGTGTTCCTATCTAGTTGTGGCCCCTTAAAAATTTTGCTCCGGGGCCCTTCAAAGTTCCAGTTATGTTATTCTCGTACTGTCATAACTCTAGATATGAGCATGACCTCACGCAAAAAAATTTTTTTTAAATGTTACCCGATCCTCTCCAAAAAATTGAAATCTCCCACTACTTCCCGGCAGCTAGAGCGTGGAGAGAGATGTACGGTTATGGCTTACCTTTATGAAACAGACATCTGTCAGCTCTCCGCTCCAAACAGCAGTACAGCAGCGGGAATCTAAGACTGAAAAACCTACTGACATCATTTGTATACAGGTAGGAGCTGCCCGCATATAATGTTCCCTTAATGAGGCCGCCAGACGCATTGTTGATTCGCATTTTTGTAATATGAAATGATGCTTTTATTAAAGCCGGCTTCATAAATATTTTATGAATATTTAGGAGTAATTTATTCCCGGCTGAAAATAAAGTAACTCTTTTTTGAGAAATGACATTGACACCTCCATAAATATGCATTTCTGGGCAGCGCCGCGCGCTGTTTAGCAATCGTACTATTTGACGTTACTGTTACACACAGATCGCTTGTGTTATTACCAGGTCTGGATGAGGCAAAGAAGTAAAAAATGTAATTTACACCCAGTATTTTGAACAAACAAGCTAGTTAAGATGTCATATGTGTCTGAAAGTCAGACCTGCGAGAAGAGTCAAATTAATCGCCAAACTGAAAAGCCCGTTCGGCGTAAGTCAACCTGGAAGATTTGACACCAGCGATACATTTTCTGGCATTGCTATTTTAATTGAAAATTAGTGTTTTCTGAAATGTGAAACCGCTTAGCCAAGGCTGCGAAATCCTGCAGGGATTTACTGGAGATGGATGAGAGGGGGGGGGGGGGGGGGGGGGCATTTTGGCTAGGGTGAAAAAAATGTGTTTTTCAACCAACAAAAGTGTAAAATGTAACATTTAAAGGGGTATAACTAGTGATGTTACCATATGATACCCCTTTCACACTGCCTAAAAGTCCGGGTTTTTGCTGGGGCGAGCCCCAACGACCTGTGTCTAGGCTTAGTGTGAAAGGGGGTAGCTGCATTTAGCTGGGTCGGATGACCCTGGAATTAGACCCGGGTCTTTTGGGAGGTTATTCCCGGGTCCGACCCCGGTAGCCTCCAGTGTGAACCGTGACCCGGGGGAAAAAAACAGGTCTCACCAACACCTATTGAAAAGTAAAAAAAAAACATGACAATAGGAGCCAATCAGAGCTCCTCTTGTGATGTTGCCATGCCATGTTAAGTGTGAACACGGGCTACCCGGGTATCTGTAAGGGTCGGAGAATCATATACCCAGGATATTGCCGTGGTGGCAATCTTAAAGTGGTATTAGAGGTATTAAAGGTACATTGTACTATGACTTATTTTATAAATATATCTTTGTATAGTTCGTTATGATGGCGGAAACTAAAGAGATCCTTTGTCTGAGAGACCATTTTGAGGCTCATTCACCAACATTTTACAGCAACCAATCAGAGACGGCTTTCATTGTCCAACTGGAGACATACAACCTAAGTACTGATTGGTTGCTGTGTTTCAGTACAAATGTTTCACCTAAATGAAGTGTCAGACAGTCAGCCTTATTGATCACAACATAGTGTATTTCATGGTATTCCCTTCCACTGTATTTATATTTTGTTTATTATTTATTTTACAGGGGAAAAAACTGTGCTGACAAAAATTATAAAATTAAAGTGACTAAAAATTTAAATATACAGTATCACTTCTTTATACCAATCCCTTTAATAATAATGTCCATCCCGTTTACCCAAAGCATCATTTCCATTTCCCCCATGCATTTATGTGTATTAACTTCATTACATGTCACCCTTATTAATACATTAGCTTCATTATAACATCAGTTCTTGCCTATGTGTAAGCTGATGTGAGCTCTGTATGGAGATGGGAGGGACGAGGACCATACTAATTGCTCAGCAGTCATATGATATATAATGCATCCCTGAACCAAATTGCCATGAAAGAGTCATAATCCATGTGTTACTCTTATTTAAATGAGATATGTTCTGTGGCTGAAGGTGCCGGCTACACAATGGAAATCCAGTAACAGATCTTCATGGCATTTATTTGACTGTATATAAGGCATCAAAAATATTAGATTGCAAGCTCTTCAGAGCATGGAAAGCAATGCCTAGACAATTATGTCTGCATCTCTTAGTGACACTCTATTCTGATCTATATAGACTGTCTAGTATTGGAAAGAAAGGTCACAGAGAGAGCCTTGAGGTCAAGGTTGTGAGAGACGGACCACTAGTCACCCTGTGTTTTAGGATCTCTAGAGATGAAATCAGGAGGACTGCTCTATTAGTGCCGTCAGTGCGAGTCCATCACTGACTCTCTAATCAGACCAAACCCGAGGTTACATAGACAGGTCCTCTGATGTCGGTACATTAAGCAGAGCGATGTTTCCTCCACTGGATCCACCAAGCATGAAGGACACTCAATTCCACCTCCAAGTTAGGGGGGCAAAACTGAAAGATCACCTTCTGGTTTGGCTAACGGATAAGGAATTTATTCTACTGAGGAGAACTGTGGCACAGCTAACTTTGGACGAGAACATAACTCGGATACTTTCACCAACGTGGGTCGCAAGGTCTATACTGACCGTAGACAGATGACCACTAAACCCAACAGTGGCCATTTCAACATCTTTATTGACAACTGTGAGAAAACCTACATGCACCCTATAACTCAGTGGGTAAGGATGTAGTTGTCCATACATAGACAGATCCAGCCACCTAGCCTGAGAAGACATCAGGTCATTCCATAATTTGGTCACCCACATGGATGACTAGGTTGGACAGTTCCCAGTTCTCTTAGGTATAGGGAACAGATCACATATTAGTGTGCTAGACCACATACACTGATTGTGATCACTGCTAAATATTGATCAGGATTGCCTTCCGTTTGGGTGAAAATCTAAATTAAAGTAACCAAATTATGTGTCCAAATCACTCCACGTATGGACAGCTTTGTCAATGTACCAGGATCAACGGCTCGGTATGGAACGAGAGACTTGTAGACATGTGTCTGTCATTCTAACATGGTGTTAAAGGACAACTCCACCTTTAAAGGAGCCTTTCTAAATATAGTGAATACACATAGCGAACACGGGGCAAAGAGTTTTCATAGAGGACAGACAGACAACCCCCCGTGCCGACAGCCAATGCTATCAGCCAACCCCCGCCCCGTCTTTGGGCAACAGGGATCATATTTTATTAACGAATGCTCCGCTAAATGCAGAATTGTCCTTTAAATGGAACAAAAAAGTGAACAGAAATCAGTCAACGGCCACATACACCTTCCAGTGTCTCCCATAGAGACGTATGACAATATTTTCTCAAGCAGGAGAGAGCAAAGCTGTCGTTCTACTTAGTAATTCCATTTCCTGGACACGTGAGCACGTTATTGTCCTGACCCAGTTTTGTTTTTTTTTCTTTAATCTGATTTCAGATAAAGAGCAGAGCGCGTTTCATTTAACTATACTGGGCGTCCCCCAACGGAGTAGGAGAAGCATTGTGTATCACTGAATAGGATTCCAGGGAGGTTTTCTGATTAAACGCATTGGCGAGGTGGGATGCTTTGACCTTTTATAACTAGAAGTAGCACAGGCTGTCTCTGGGAATACGGTGTTTACATATATTCTCTCCTCTCACTCTTATTATATTCTGCCATTCTATACGGATTTTTTTGAAAAGGAATCTTGCAAGAGGCTGCGCGTTTGGTAATTCAAGTATTTGTACGTATAAAACACAGGGAGTTTTGGCTTTCTGGGAAGATCCATCTGTTGCCTTTGATAATACAATATCTACACACGTGTTTTCATAGTAACTAGCAGACCCTGTATTCCTCAGGTTTTATGATGTCTCGGAGTAGATCAGTAGCACCGGGCTGATATCTGGTTGCTGCACACTGTTTTTCTATGAAGATTCAGGCGTATCTGATCAGACGACAGACAGACACAAAGTGAAGGTTTCTTATTTCATTACACATGGACATGATAAATTCACTCTGACATACTACTATTGGCAGTTCGATGCAAAAGTAAAATTAAAGCAAATGTTTACACATACTGATTTAAAAAAATAAATTAAAATCATCACTAAATAATACAATGATTTCCAATTACTTTAATTAATGTTTCTGCTGTCTTACGGGTCGTACACTGGGGTGTTGAAAACCAATGCCTGTTACAAGGAAAGACAAAACCTTTGCCCTTGTTTGAGGAGTGTTCTTGAAGCCTCCCTTCAGCATAGTGTACGATCAACGTACTGAGCGCCCCCGTAGAACCTTTTTATAATGAAAGCTACAGGTAACGTTGACATTGACACGATGCAAAATAAAGAGGGTGCTTATCAGAAAGTGAGTGTGTACAGGTATATTTCCTTACATTATTTTTGGGACTAACAGCATTTAAAGCCTGTTTCCCAGGTTATAAGAACAAGCCTTGTGTGATTGACTCTACTGCCCTTCTATATGAATCCTTATGCTTTAAAAAAACAAACTATGATCTTCTCTACAGCTCTAAGGGTTAACAAGTCTGCAGAGAGCAACAACATTGTTGCAACAAAGTAAACACATTAGGTAGTCCTGTTTGTAATACCAGGTTCACACTGCAGCCCCGGTAATATCCTGGGTTTTTGAACCTGGGATATTGCCATGTAACAGAGCATCTCAGCTCATCAGACCCCGTTCACACTGCATCTTGGACCCGAGAAAAATCCGGGTTGACCCCGTTCATACTAATTACGGGTCTGGCAATAAGTGTGAGTCATCACAAGAGGAGCTGACAAAGATGAGGTCATTTAAATCAGCTCCTTTTCGTGAGACCCGGGTTGAAAAACCCTGGTCGCACTGTTCACAGTGGCGGCTACCCGGGACGGGCCCTGGAATAACCCTGTCCCAGGTCTAATACCCGGGTCATCAGACCCGTGTAGATGTAGGGACCCTCATTGACCTCGCCCTGGCAATATCCCGGGTTTTTAGCATAGGCAAACCAAGGGGGGATTCCTAGTGCCTGTAAACCCCCCTCCAAGCCTGGTGCACTGTATAATTGAGGTGGCTGGACCCTGCTCCCACTTCCCACGGCTCTGCTTGAAAAGGGAGAGCTGCGTGCACCTAACAGTAGTGCACGCAGCATTGCCCATGTATATTATGGGGATAGGAAGCGTTGGAGAGCAGCCAAGCACTGTCTAAAAATATAGACACCCCTATGTATGCTGGTCACGCCCACTGGCGGCGTGGTGTGGAAAGCCCCCTCTACAAATCCTGCGTTTGCCCCTGTTTAGGTCAGTGTGAGCAGAGTATCAGTGAATAGAGAAAGGAGGGAGAGGCTTAAACTATCATTTTTGATTTGCATCAGCTGAAATCTTAAGCTCACAAGTTGATAGGTAAGAAACAACTGTGTTTCCTACATGGCAGCTCTCCCAGAATAACTGTAATTCTCCTGGACGGTGAGAGAAGTAGGATAGGGGCAGAATTACGCAATTTGAGTCCTCACCGCCCGCCCAACACTGCGTGATGATGCAAAACACGGCATCGAGTAGCAATGGCCGGGCCTCAATGGCGTGAGTTACGTCACCCTGACTTTGTAGACCCGCCTTCTACATCTGTCGGTCTACAAGTCAGCAAACATGCTTTCTATATGATTTCAAGGCAGAAAAGTATATAATGATTATAGTTATCAATTTGAGATATCATATAATTTTGGAGTTCATTTTAATGGGTTTGGAAAGTTCATTTTTTTTATTTTAAAAGCAATATTGTCTAACATATTTCTTCTTGGAAAAGAGTCTGATAAGTCACCCTAGAATTTTATCTTCATGTCAATGCTGCAATTGGAACAATGGATGATTTTATATCCCATCTATTCAGCCAAATGACAGCTGTCGGTCATATAAACACATGAACGCAGATTATTCATTGCTGATTATAACAGACGCTGGTACCAGGTAACACACAGATATTTCTGGTCTAGGACGTATTTTTATTTATTGCAAATAGTGCTCAGAAATTGAGATTAAGGGGAATATTTGCTAGACTGAGGGTTTGAAAAAGTGGAGATGCCTACAGCAAGCAATCAGATTCTAGTTATCATTTATTTAGTGCATTCTACAAAATGACAGCTAGAATCTGATTGGCTGCTATAGGCAACACCTCCACTTTTTGAAACCCGCAGTTTAGTAAATATACCCCTAAGAGGTAAATGCATCACTCACTGTCTAGTCTCAGAAAGCTGTAAGTTCTCTCTTCCTGCCCGACGGACAGTTGGGCTACGTAACAGAAATGACCTTGAAAAGCTTTTTTTTATTTCTCTTTAAGAACAAATATTATAGCATGGCCACTACCAGGACGCTCTTCATCTACACTAAATCCTTCTTATATACATATTTCATTTCATTTTTTTTTCTTGGAACTTGGCAAAGAAAATGGAGTTTTAGAGCAACGAAAGTTTTTTTGCAGAAGCAGCGATATATTACAACAAATGAATGGTAGCATTAAGAAGGCCAAGGAACAGTATATACCCTCAGTGACAGGGATGACCTTTCCTCTTTATACATTCATCTGAAATATTTAGAAAGGAGAAAGGGCCATAATGATGTCAGGAGTGGAGACTGTACAGGAGCTGCCTGGGACTGAGAACCAGAGTCGGCAAAACCAAAAACGTTTCGCTCAGCCTAATGAGGTCACAGAGGGTTCCATCGTTCACTGGGTAGTTTAACTGTTGTGTCTATCTACCAGTGCCCCCAGTGACCCAGGACAGTAGTTACGAAGAGCTCAGTGACTGTGAATCAAGACAATGGGGTAGATTCATTAAACCTTCTATTGCCCATAGCAACCAATCAAATTCTAGCTATCATTTATCTAATACATTCTAGAATACCATAGCTAGAATCTGATTGGCTGCTCTGAGCAACACCTAAGCTTTTCATTTTTAGAAGGTTTGATAAATCTACTCCCCTCAGGGCTGTCAGGTTGTCTGATTCTGGGCAGCTCACTGTAACAAAAGTTTGTGAGCCAGCAGCAACCCAATAATACTAGCTGTATAACTAGACAAATCCTAACAGATCTCTGCTCTTACCTCCCCAAAATCTAGACATTTCAAAATAACTCACATACCATAATTCCTATCCACAGAAACATAAGGGGCCTGATTCATTAAAGAAAGTAAAGCAAAAAAATGAGTAACTTTTCACCTTGGCAAAACCATTTGGAGGGGGAAGTAAATTTAAAACATGGGGGCACATTTATAATTGGGGTAGAGCATGTCCTAGATCAACTTGAGGGGGTAAATGTATCAAGCTGAGAGTTTTCCGGCGGGTTTGAAAAGTGGAGATGTTGCCTATAGCAACCAAACAGATTCTAGCTGTCATTTTGTGGAATGTACTGAATAAATGATAACTAGAATCTGATTGCTTTTTCAAACCCGCCGGAAAACTCTCAGCTTGATACATTTACCCCCAGATGTCAGTGTATAAATAAAGCTATCAAGTATTTGTGTCTACATGAACAAACAGCCAGTATTTAACTTATGTGCAAAATAATAAACTAATTTGCAACCCTCGAATTGCAAGATGGTTTTGCCAAGGTGCAAAGTTACTCATTTTGTTGCTTTACTTTCCTTAATAAATCAGACTCAAGGTGTATTGTTTTGTCTTTTGTTGCTCTCCTGAGAAACTTTGATGCACTTTGTAATGTTTTGCAAAGGTGTATGCGATATCTACCATGGCCCCACTAATGTCTTAAAGCTGCCCCCTATAGCCCTCTTTTGGTTAGCCCCCACTCTTTCCATTATGCCTCCCCAATAAGAGGTACTTAAATGGGTCCCCTCCCTGGGACCCCTTCCACTATCTGATTGCAGCAGTCTGTACCAGTGGAAGAAGAAGAGACTATTCAACATAGCAGATGAGAACTGGTGGGTCATTTAAACCTGCCAGGGTGTGCCGTGAATGTGGCACCTGATTGGACAAGAGCTGCAGCCAATCTAGTTACTGGCAATAAAAGAGAGAGGTGGGATTACTGTGTGAGGAAGAGAGAACATCAGCGATTGGTTGCAGAACTTTGTCTACACAAAGCTGTAAAAAATCAAATTAAAGCAAATGTTTTCACATTCTGATTTTTTTCTATTTAAAGGTCTACCAGTAAGATGAATGAAAGACATTACTCGGTGGGTTCTGAACCATCTGGAAGTCGCACACTCTCTAGTTTTGGGTTCACCGTTGTAACAGTCGGCAGCAACTCTCCCTGAACCTTAGGGACGACGGAGATCACTACAGTTTACAGACAGGAATAGAGTGAACCCCCAAACTCCTCTTATTAAAAAACTATTATTTTGGGGAGTTCAACTGCACGGAGAAGTTTTTCCTTCTCAATGCGTTACGGTTTATAAACATTATTGTCTTATGAAGTGTTTTTATTATATCTTTTACAGATGTAATAGTAAAAATATACAAAGATGATTTATAACCGATTCCTTAAGTTCGCTGATTCATTACAGCTGTCAGTGTGTGAGAGGTGAGTAGTGTATGGCTTATTGTCAGCCAATGTTACCGGGTTACTGACAGGAAACCTGAAGTGCATAGGAAAAAAATATCCCCCATATTACATCTTTATCTCAAATATTTCATAAGATTTGAAAACGTATACTGGCTGCGAACTTGGGACAGACCTTGCACGCTGCTTGTGTGCATAAGTACCAGGCTAAGGAGCCAGTGTTACTGGTGTCCTTATACACAGGAGCCAGTGTTACTGGTGTTATACACAGGAGCCAGTGTTACTGGTGTTGTACACAGGAGCCAGTGTTACTGGTGTTATACACAGGAGCCAGTGTTACTGGTGTCGTTATACACAGGAGCCAGTGTTACTGGTGTTATACACAGGAGCCAGTGTTACTGGTGTTGTTATACACAGGAGCCAGTGTTACTGGTGTCATTATACACAGGAGCCAGTGTTACTGGTGTTATACACAGGAGCCAGTGTTGCTGGTGTTATACACAGGAGCCAGTGTTACTGGTGTTGTTATACACAGGAGCCAGTGTTACTGGTGTCATTATACACAGGAGCCAGTGTTACTGGTGTTATACACAGGAGCCAGTGTTACTGGTGTCCTTATACACAGGAGCCAGTGTTACTGGTGTTATACACAGGAGCCAGTGTTACTGGTGTTATACACAGGAGCCAGTGTTACTGGTGTCATTATACACAGGAGCCAGTGTTACTGGTGTTATACACAGGAGCCAGTGTTACTGGTGTTATACACAGGAGCCAGTGTTACTGGTGTTATACACAGGAGCCAGTGTTACTGGTGTTGTTATACACAGGAGCCAGTGTTACTGGTGTCATTATACACAGGAGCCAGTGTTACTGGTGTTGTACACAGGAGCCAGTGTTACTGGTGTTATACACAGGAGCCAGTGTTACTGGTGTCGTTATACACAGGAGCCAGTGTTACTGGTGTCATTATACACAGGAGCCAGTGTTACTGGTGTTATACACAGGAGCCAGTGTTACTGGTGTCATTATACACAGGAGCCAGTGTTACTGGTGTTATACACAGGAGCCAGTGTTACTGGTGTTATACACAGGAGCCAGTGTTACTGGTGTCATTATACACAGGAGCCAGTGTTACTGGTGTTATACACAGGAGCCAGTGTTACTGGTGTTATACACAGGAGCCAGTGTTACTGGTGTTATACACAGGAGCCAGTGTTACTGGTGTTGTTATACACAGGAGCCAGTGTTACTGGTGTCATTATACACAGGAGCCAGTGTTACTGGTGTTGTACACAGGAGCCAGTGTTACTGGTGTTATACACAGGAGCCAGTGTTACTGGTGTCGTTATACACAGGAGCCAGTGTTACTGGTGTTATACACAGGAGCCAGTGTTACTGGTGTTGTTATACACAGGAGCCAGTGTTACTGGTGTCATTATACACAAGAGCCAGTGTTACTGGTGTTATACACAGGAGCCAGTGTTACTGGTGTCATTATACACAGGAGCCAGTGTTACTGGTGTTATACACAGGAGCCAGTGTTACTGGTGTCATTATACACAGGAGCCAGTGTTACTGGTGTTATACACAGGAGCCAGTGTTACTGGTGTTATACACAGGAGCCAGTGTTACTGGTGTTATACACAGGAGCCAGTGTTACTGGTGTCCTTATATACAGGAGCCAGTGTTACTGGTGTTATACACAGGAGCCAGTGTTACTGGTGTTATACACAGGAGCCAGTGTTACTGGTGTCCTTATATACAGGAGCCAGTGTTACTGGTGTTATACACAGGAGCCAGTGTTACTGGTGTCCTTATATACAGGAGCCAGTGTTACTGGTGTTATACACAGGAGCCAGTGTTACTGGTGTTATATACAGGAGCCAGTGTTACTGGTGTTATACACAGGAGCCAGTGTTACTGGTGTTATACACAGGAGCCAGTGTAACTGGTGTTATACACAGGAGCCAGTGTTACTGGTGTCATTATACACAGGAGCCAGTGTTACTGGTGTTATACACAGTAGCCAGTGTTACTGGTGTTATACACAGGAGCCAGTGTTACTGGTGTCCTTATACACAGGAGCCAGTGTTACTGGTGTTATACACAGGAGCCAGTGTTACTGGTGTTATACACAGGAGCCAGTGTTACTGGTGTCCTTATACACAGGAGCCAGTGTTACTGGTGTTATACACAGGAGCCAGTGTTACTGGTGTTATACACAGGAGCCAGTGTAACTGGTGTTATACACAGGAGCCAGTGTTACTGGTGTCATTATACACAGGAGCCAGTGTTACTGGTGTTATACACAGTAGCCAGTGTTACTGGTGTTATACACAGGAGCCAGTGTTACTGGTGTTATTATACACAGGAGCCAGTGTTACTGGTGTTATACACAGGAGCCAGTGTTACTGGTGTTATACACAGGAGCCAGTGTTACTGGTGTTATACACAGGAGCCAGTGTTACTGGTGTCATTATACACAGGAGCCAGTTGCTCAGTGCAGATATCTCAGGAGGTTCCAATTCTAAAGACAATATTTTGGACTGAAAGCTATATTCTGTGACAAATGGGGGGATTATGACTTTTTAACAATCACACTTGTGTTTTCTCACACAACATTCCCCTCCAGTGATGTGTATGACTAATCCTTGTCCCCCTGTGTGCGGACATCTTTCTTTTCTCCCCTTTACACCTTTATATCTTTAGGGACAACGTTCGACCTCAGTGTTTTTCTTTGCAAATAACAGAGTTTTCGGTTTGAGCAGCGATGCAAACAGGAGGAAGATGGATACAACAAGATTTACAAACATTTTATGGGGCACTGTTTGTTGTGTGGAAGGGCACACAGCCATTTCTACTCTATACCTCTAATGGGGCACATTTTACACCTTACCTTGCCCAGTGTACAGTCCTGATGTCCCCTCACTCTCATAATTAATTTAAGTCATTAATGAGACTAAACGGAGCAGGATTTTGGGATAAATATGTAAAATGAATCAGACAAATCAAGTTCAATCTTTTGTAAATTCTAATTTTGTTGCTTAAGAAGAAGGACAATCTCAGTGCTATGGAGATACATTACCCGAGCAGCTGGTAGAGAAACGACATAGTTAATTCCAGGCCCTGAAGAACCCCAGACCCTCAATCTATTCAGATCCACAAATACCCTCTGTGTATTGACTTAAATATGGCTACCTGCAGCATAACATATGTCTGACTACTAACGCAGAGAGGAGCCATCCTTGTATAGGATTTCACGGCAAGTCATTTACACAATTAGAATGGAATCATAATAGAAATCGCAACAGACATCGCTATGCATGAACTGAAACAGGCAATTTATTCACAATAGGGTTTGGAGTTTTTTTTTTTATTGCCTCTCTGAAATCCAATGAAGCAAACCGTCATTGTGATCCAGGAGACTGAGCTCTGATCAAAGTTTTTCTCAGCGTTTTCTTCCTGCATTGACGAGACCCCAATTTCCACACGCTGGGCCCGCGCTCCGTCCTCTCAATCTATTACTTTATAAAAGGAGAGATGTACGTGGCAGAAGGGGAGACGGGTTCGGAGGCTGCGTTATTAACATCCACTCTGCTCTCAATAAAGTGAGGGCGATGGTGGAGGAACAACAAATCTATCTTCATAATATGCGGTGGGTGAAAAGTCCTCATGGATTGGGGGTAAAGATATTACTGCCCGTAAAACAACTGCAGTAAAAACACATTGGTGTAAATTCCAAGGGGTTAATGTATTAAAGGGCGCTTTCTCCGATATTCGGCGAGGTTGACGGCTAATTTTAAAACGGCCATGTGTATAATGGTAAGATTTGCCTTTAAACACATTTGTGTATTAAATTTTGCTGTCAAAGTCGACAATATTGGCGAGTTGCAAAAAACGCTGTTTAATACATTTACCCCAAATGTCTACTAGCATTTATAGTAGGACACGTGTAAACGGGTCTGATTATGGGACCAACTGGGATTTTTGTTTGCATTTGGGAGCATTAATGTTGCGTTGCGGCATGGTTTTCAGTGCGCTGTTTGCTCCATTTAACGGGTTTATGACAAGTTAAATGCAAGTATATGTATTAGTTAGCAACACATTTGTGGTATCACTGGAGTTTAAAACCAGTGGGTACCTGGGCTAATTAATTTAAATGAATTATGAGAGGGAGGCGGCATCAATCTGCCTTTTCTGCCAAAGTGCAGCTTGAAAACGCAAAATATATCACATTAAAAGTATAAGGGGAGATCATTTGTCTGCTAAATGAGGGCTGGCGCAAACACCAAGGGGTATATAACCGCGGGTTTGAAAAAGTGGAGATGTTGCCTATAGCAACCAATCAGATTCTAGCTGTCATTTATTTAGTACCTTCTACAAAATGACAGCTAGAATCTGATTGGTTGCTATAGGCAACATCTCCACTTTTTCAAACCTGCAGTTTAGTAAATATACCTCCTTTTATGCTCCCCTTTCTCTCATTTCAGTTATCTCCCTCTGCAAGATGAAATCTCCTATTCCATACTTGTCAACTCTCCCGGAATGTCCAGGAGACTCACAAAATCCGGGTCGGTCTCCCGCATCTCCCTGGGTAAAATAATTCACTGTGAATCGCGTCATTTTGTCCCCGCCCCCTACGGCAAAACGTAGGGGGACAAAAATGACAGCCAGAGAGGGCTTTGTGCTGCACTTCACGGCCATTTTTCCACTTCATAAAAGGTCTCCGTTGCTGTCTTTAAAACATCACATACAGATAAGATGTTGTCTGTGATTAGGAAGTTTTGTAATAACGTCTGCACCCTCCTATCCCCTTTTTTACACCTCATGGTGTAAAGACATAACAGCCCTGGTACAGCATATCTCCCAACATTTAGAATGACGAAAGTGGGACAAAATAAGCCCCACCCCTTGTTCAACAAAACTCCGCCCCATAAATGTGGGCTGAACCTCTATTCAGAATGCAGCCTATAACATCACTAGGACCCAGTGACATCACTGAGGCGCGAGCCACAGAGAAATGCAGAATGCATCCATCAATGCACTAGGAACCTGGGGCGAAAAAGCCTGAACGCCAGCGAAAACGGGTATTTTGTCCTGCTTAGCTTTATACAACAAAGGTTACCACTGGCCATTGCAAGTATCGTGGCATCCTGGAAACAGATGAAAATAATTTAAAAACAAACGCTGAATGAAGCATTTTTTAATCTTTTAAAAGTCTGAAAATTTGTTTTCGTTGTTGTAAATATTTTTCGTCTATTTTTGTACTTTTTTTTATTTTTTTACTTGTGGAACTGTAGGCCCAAATAAGGGCTTTCAATTCTGTTGAGAACTTGCGCATCCCTGGTGCAGCGGAAAGTTAACCTTTACCATCCCAGCCAGAATCTCTCAGCGCCCCAGCGGCTTTTGAAAAAATAAATAAAATGCATCAATAAGGATTTTTTTTAATCATGGAGCTTCAAACCTTGAAGGTAGACATAGGGTCCTAGGGCCTGATTCATTAAGGATCTTAACTTGCGAAACTTCTTATTTCAGTCTCCTGGACAAAACCATGTTACAATGCAAGGGGTGCGAATTAGTATTCTGTTTTGCACATAAGATAAATACTGACTGTTTTTCCATGTAGCACACAAATACTTGATAGCTTATTTGTACACTGAAATTTAAAGTTGATATTTGTGTACTACATGAAAAAACAGTCAGTATTTAACTTATGTGCAAAACAGAAAACTTATTTGCACCCCTTGCATTGTAACATGGTTTTGTCCAGGAGACTGAAATAAGTTTCTCAAGTTAAGATCCTTAATGAATCAGGCCCCTACTGATGAATAGGGCTCCTAGTGACAATGATAATATAAAGATATGGCTGAGAAGCACAGATGCTATAAACAAAAACAATACAACAATATAAAACCAAACAGTTGCAGATGGACAGGTACAGGATAATAAATAAGGTGAACAATCCCTTCAACCAGATTTTAGTCTCCAGAAACCATTTAGCAATAAAAGTGGTGTTGCCAGTAGTTGTAATGGAGAAAGTTGAGCAGGTCAGGGCATGTCTATGGTTCGGTACCATGTGGGGGTTTCTGTGCCCCCGGCCACCTTCAGATGTAGACGCACAAATGACTCATCACTGAAAGAAGATGACAGCAGCAATAATCACTGTGCTGACTATTAGTAATATGTGAGGACGCCGTTTCTCCCAGACAGATGTGTGACAGTAATTACAGACGCTGGAGGTGTCTGTGGACTGTTATTATCCAGCCTGGGACGTCAACGCTGCACTGAGCCAAAACTAATACGGACTATGCCCCTGGTGTGACCTATCCATCGCTGAAAACTCTGGCTCACCTTCCGCAGAGTCACCCCAATGTGACCCCCCCCACGACTTACATGACCAATTACCAAGACACTGGATAGGCCTGTAATTACCAGGAACGGTTCAAAGGCTTCTCCACGCATTTAGGGAGAGTTATAAAAAGTATTGTAACCGGCATTGCCAAAATATGCGACATTTCATATTCCCAGTTACCAGCTGGTTAACCCTTACACTGCCACTTTGTGTCTTTTCTGAGATATGTCAGCAGATCGGATAATACCCCCAAGTATAATTGATAAGGATATTATAAGACACCAGGGAGATTATTATTATTATTATTATTATTACCATTTATTTATATAGCACCACTGATTCGCAGCGCTGTACAGAGAACTCACTCACATCAGTCCCCTTAGATTGTACGCTCCTCTGAGCAGGGCCATCTCTTCTCCTGTTTCCACCACTTCTAACTCTGCTCTCCAGCTACTTAGCCCTCCTCCTCGAGGGTCCTCCACCCCACGTCCACTCTCGCTCCCTCCTCCCCCCTGGGGGTCTCCCTGTCTTCCGCGCCCTCCTTCTTGGGCCCCGTCGTTTGCGGATCCTCCCTCCCCCTTCCCCGCCCTCTCTAGCTGTGCATTGAGCTTACTGAGTTGCTGTGTTTACTGTACTGTGCTGTCTCCCATTGTATTGTAATTTTGTTTGTCTCTGTACGGCGCTGCGGATGCCTTGTGGCGCCTTATAAATAAATATTAATAATAATAATAATAATAATCAGTCCCTGCCCCATTGGAGCTTACAGTCTAAATTCCCTAACACACACACACACACACACACACACACACACTAGGGTCAATTTTGTTAGCAGCCAATTAATTAACCTAATAGTATGTTTTTGGAGTGTGGGAAACCGGAGCACCCGGAGGAAACCCACACAAACACGGTGAGAACATACAAACTTCACACAGATAAAGCCATGGTCAGGAATTGAACTCATGACCCCAGTGCTGTGAGGCAGAAGTGCTAACCACTGAGCCACCGTGCTGCCCATCCCTACTTATAAAACACCAGTTTTCCTAGTCAGCAATGACACCTGAACTCAACGTTTCTATAGATATTATTTACCAGAATTTATACATATCTTAGCAGAACTTGCGTATTATAGGTGAATAATACCCAATAGCAAATGCTTTCTAGGTGATCAGTGGGTACGCAGTCTATTTATTTATTTTTACTATTTTTATTGGATATTTATTACTATTTTTATTGGTTATTTAGCACTATTTTACAATAAAAATAAATTAAAGAGAGAAGATAAGAGAAATTCAACTATTTGATTGGGTAGTTACGTTCCATTAGTGTATTCACATGTCAATGTTCATTTTAATTCCAAAATACAACATAAAAACTCCTCTTCATTCTGATATTAATGTTTTATTATTTATGTTTTATTGTGGTGTCAGCAGAGTCATCAGGATAGATGGATTTGTGCTTCGTTGGGGTGATGAACTAGTGAAGAAGAGCCTTCATCTAACAGAAGGTATTTACATGCTCACAGTTAATTTATAACAACCAGCCGTATTCCAGGGAACCAGAGACTGGAGGATTAAAGTTGTCCTCCAGGAACTGTGGGCAGAGATGTAGATCTCGGGACTGATTCATTAAGGATCTTAAATGAAGAGGGTCCTTATTATGTCTCCCGGACAAAACCATGTTACAATGTAAGGGGTGCAAATTAGTTTTCTGTTTTGCACATAAGTTAAATATTGCCTGTTTTTTCATGTAACACACAAATACTTGATAGCTTATTTGTACACTGAAATTTAAAGTTAATATGTGTGTGTTACATGAAAAAACAGTCAGTGTTTAACTTATGTGCAAAACAGAATACTAATTTGCACCCCTTGCATTGTAACATGGTTTTGTCCAGGAGACTGAAATAAGGATCCTCTTCATTTAAGATCCTTAATGAATCAGGCCCCTCATCTTATGCGCTTACCTGAGGCAGCAAGTTTTGGGGGCAGCAAAAGAATGCAAAAGTCTTTATTGTATTTAGTTTATTGGTAGATCTATACAGACGTTATTTGTTGTTTAGGGCACATGACTGATTGTGAGCTTGTATTTCATACAGCGATATAGACGATTTGTTGATGTACTGTGTTTCTACATGAGAAACTACAAAACTCTGCTGTTTCAGGCCGAGATTGAGCAGATATGACAGAAAGCCCCCAACTCTCAGTAGATAAGGAGACTTTTGTTCTTGCCGGTAGTAAGTATATCGACCTGTAAACTTATATCTTAAAGGTTCATTGGTTTTCTATTTCAGAGAATATATACAAAGCAGGTAGATGGTATATTAAAGGTCGCTACGATCACACAGCTGAGTCACAGACTTTGACAGAGGGGTGAAGATCTACAATAATGAAGACTGTTCATGATTAGGAGTGACAAAAACTATATTTGCTATATAGTTTGCAGGAAAGACTTTATCAACTAGACGTAACTGTGGATGAGAGATTCTGGTGCGATGGATGAGACAACGGCCTCCGCCACCATTACCAGAACCGTTTTCTTATGGAGAACCGGTGCCTCATACCTCCAATAGAGTGCTAGACTCTTATAGGATCCACGCCAAGAAGCTTTTTAGGCAGCTTATGGTGGCTCAATAACTCAATGTCACACATCCCATCATTTATTCATGCAAAATAGGGACAAAATAAACCCTGCCCAGATTCACCTAAACCTCACCCCAGATTTTGCTCAAACAAGACCACTTTTGAGAAAGTTTCACCCACTTCTGTGTAAGTACTGCCCCTATCAAGAACCAAGAATTGTGACTTTTCCACCAAAATCAGAACAGTTGGTAGTATGATATTTTTTTTTCCATTTAGGTAGTTATCCGTACATACTGCCATATTCTGAAATATATCTAATACTTACAAATGAAAACTGGAGTTTTGGCTTCAGCATCTCTGCTTTTCCCTTTTGAACGCATAAAATGAAAACTCTTATTTGCAAAGTAAAGTTAAAAGCCATCTATTCAGGGATGAGTTACAATATAGCCAGGAGGGACGATAATATTATAGAATGTATGGCAGAGCTCTTAGGACAGACAGCCTGTAACGGGGATGTCACCCACTGAAAGGATAATTACAGTTTTTTAAAAAAATGTTTTTAAAAATGAATACACCCTTCCTACCGGAAATGTTAATATCCCTCCCCTTAGACCTCCTGTGGCACCAATGTGGCACAAGTAGGTACACCTGAAGAAATATGCCCCCCCCCCCCAAGAAAGAATTTTGCAGCGCGGCCTGGCGCCCCTCGGATCATACTGCTGCTTCAGCACAATAATGTAGTAACAAAAATTAAATATCACAAAGGACCATGTAATGATGTCATCAGGCTGAAGTGGCAGAATGACCCAGCAGGAGGCTGGCGTGACATCACGCTCCGCTCAGGCATAGCACATTGGACCACTTTCCTAGAGACGCGAACAGAGGTCCCCACCGGTGCAGAAGAAGGGAAACTCAGGGGAGATATCTCACCATTCATTAAGTAGACAGGTATAACACTATCTATGCATGAAAATACACTTTATAGCTTTCAGGACTTTTTTTTCTGCCTAAAATGAGCATAACAGACCCAAAAGATCTATTCAGTGAATATTTCGGAGATAAAAGGTTTACCTTTGTTTACATGCACTCCCTAGCGAGGTGTATCTAACAAGTACCTGTTATGTCAGTCTCTGTATGTTCAGGAGACTATATGCAGTTGTATGCTGGCCCCCGGGGAACTAACACTCAACCGCCAGACCCCAGAGCACAGTTAGAGAGGGTGTTCCAGGTGAAGCTGGTTCGTCCGCTCTGGAAGCGGATTCAGAAGATCCGATTGAGGCTTTCGGAGCGGATAGACCAACATCACAGGGCAATGTACCAGACGTGTACAAGCCGCAGTGCACACTGGTCACTGTCAGCTCACCACGTGGAAAGCCACAACAGGCGCGGGCAGTGTAAGGAATGCGTGAGCTGGATGCACACAAATTGCTGGACCATCCTATATCACACAAGCTATAAACTCTACAATAGCCGAACAAACCTCAAGATTCCAAACTCTGTTTTTAAATCTATATCTTAGTTACTTTATTTTTACTTTGTTGCAACAATGTTTGCTGCAGAGAAGCTTAAATCTTTACAAGTTGCTTTACAAACATAAGTCAGCAGAATAATGAATAAATGTGTTTACAGAACAATTTATTATCAGATTGTTAATATTAATAAAAAAGACGAGCAGAAATTACCCCTCAAATGCGGCTCATTAGTGACCTGGCCATGCGGTATATGATTAAGGCAAGGAAAATAGACAATAAGAAAGCAATTTATTTGTAGCTGGAGGAGGGAGAGCAGCTTAGTGGCGGAGCCTCGTGCCTCACAATGCCTCATGTGTTGGCAGCTGTTCGTTGGGTTTGATAGGCGGAGGTTCGAGGAACAGATGTGTTTACAAAGATGAACATAGAGGCTTCTGAGTGTCGCCTCAATTAGAAAATGATTTACTTTCTTTTAAAAAAATGTATATTGGAAGCACGACATCAGAGACATATGGCCACATTGATATTCCTACTTGAGGTATGGTGGCACAGTCTAATGTAAGATCTAGTACTACAATGAGTCATAATTAAGAGGTAATATAGAATGTGATGAACATATGTCGGTGTGGGGAAGAGACTTGTTATTCAGTGCAATGTGATTATTATTAAATATTTCACACCTGGGAATATATTCACTAAAGATTCTAAAAAGTAAATGTGGAGGTGTTGCTCATATCAACCAATCAGAATCTAGCTATCATTTATCTAGTACAGTCTACAAAATGACAGCTAGAATCTGATCGGTTGCTATGGGCAACACCTCCACTTTTTCTTTTTAGAAGCTTTAGTAAATCTACCCCCAGGTGTCTAATGAATACTATGAATTATGGTATAGTTGCCCCAAGTGATGAAAAATATTGAATTGAAAGTATAATATCACATCACCGGCACACAGTGGAGGCAGCCATTTTGTGGGTGGAACCAATATTTAGCCTATTAATTCACTAGGACAAAGTGAATCACTGAGGCATGAGGTACAAAATGGTTCCTTGACAACTGATACCCTGAATATTAGTTTGGGCCACAAAATGGCTGCCTTACTGTGGGTAGGTGACGGGACTATAAAATAATGGACACTCAGGCCTAGATCTATGGAAAGGATCCATAGGCTAAAAAGCCTAAGGGTTGAAACTTACAGGGGCAGCAGCCTGCTCGTGTTTCATTCATTAACCACATATTTCTATGCCTGCAAGAATAAAAATATGAAGGTGAGAGGCCATGGAAGGTGATGGGCCAGGGAAGGTGAGGGGCCATGGAAGATGAGGGACCATGGAAGGTGTGGAGCCATAGAAGGTGAGGGGCCATGGAAGGTGAGGGCAGGGCCACCTTAACAACTTTATGGGCCCCCGGGCAATGCAGTGTACCGGGCCCCTAAAAAAAATAAAAAAAAAAATATATATATATATATATATATATATATATATATAAATAGTGTGTGTGTGTGTAAAAAAAAATATATGTATGTAAAAAAAACGTGATTATATGTATAATCACTTTTTTTTTTACATATATATATATATATATATATATATATATATATACATATAGGGGCCCCCTTAACTTACCTTAAGTCCAATCCTCTTTTTTTTTCTGCGCCGCTGATGCCATGGAAGGTGATGGGCTACGGAAGATGAGGGGCCATGGAAGGTGAGGCGCCATGGAAGGTGATGGGCTACGGAAGGTGAGGGGCCATGGAAGGTGAGGGACCATGGAAGGTGAGGGGCCATGGGAGGTGAGGGGCCATGGAAGGTGATGGGCCATGGAAGGTGAGGGGCCATGGTAGGTGAGGGGCCATGGAAGGTGATGGGCTACGGAAGGTGAGGGGCCATGGAAGGTGAGGGACCATGGAAGATGAGGGGCCATGGAAGGTGAGGCGCCATGGAAGGTGATGGGCTACGGAAGGTGAGGGGCCATGGAAGGTGAGGGACCATGGAAGGTGAGGGGCCATGGGAGGTGAGGGGCCATGGAAGGTGATGGGCCATGGAAGGTGAGGGGCCATGGTAGGTGAGGGGCCATGGAAGGTGAGGGGACATGGAAGTTGAGGGGTCATGGATGGTCAGGCGCCATGGAAGGTGATGGGCTACGGAAGGTGAGGGGCCATGGAAGGTGAGGCGCCATGGAAGGTGATGGGCTACGGAAGGTGAGGCGCCATGGAAGGTGATGGGCCATGGAAGGTGAGGGGCCATGGAAGGTGAGGGGCCATGGAAGGTGAGGGGCCACGGAAGGTGAGGGACCATGGAAGGTGAGGGGCCATGGAAGGTGATGGGCCATGGAAGGTGAGGCGCCATGGTAGGTGAGGATCCATGGAAGGTGAGGGGACATGGAAGGTGAGGGGCCATGGAAATTCAGGTGCCATGGAAGGTGAGGGGCCATGGAAGGTGAGGGGCCATGGAAGGTCAGGCGCCATGGAAGGTGAGGGGCTATGGAAGGTGAGGCGCCATGGAAGGTGAGGGGCCCTGGAAGGTCAGGCGCCATGGAAGGTCAGACGCCATGGAATGTGAGGGGCCATGGAAGGTCAGGTGACATGGAAGGTGAGTGACCATGGAAGGTCAGACGCCATGGAAGGTGAGGGGCCAGGAAAGGTTAGGCCTGCAGGTGGCAGTAATTTAAATCCCAGGCCTGAGGGCATTTATGAATTGTCTGCTGTAACCCATAGTAACCAGTCACATTCCAACATTGTTCCAATACAGTTTAGAAAATTAAATGTATGATTCATTTATATGGGTTATCCCACTTTTTACCACAATTGCCCAGCTGCTCGCAGTCCTAGGTTTTGTGCATATATCTGACAAAATTGTCGTGATCTTATCAAAAACAGGTTGGACAAGGCCAAGAGAAATTCTCTTTGTATTCCTCTTAACACCCCTCCTCCTGTAGTTTCCTCTCTTACCGTCACTACTGACAGTAACGTGGCGTCGTTACATCACATGATGGTGACGGAAATAATGAGAGAATCCACAGCTCTGCTTAGACCAGTACAACTGCAATAAGAAATATCATCTTGTCTTAGGCTGGCTGCACACTATAGGATATTTCTCTCTCCCTATATCCTTACTATAACCAACAATTAAAATTAAAAAGTCCCAATCAACAGGTTTTACAAGATTTATCGTCAGATCTGTGCTCTTCGTCTGTCATAACCATCGGCTGAAAAGATCGTGACTCTGTACACTGTAATCAGGAATGTTGCTTGATGTGCAACAGTCATAAATGTCCCTTAAGTTATATATGTCAGGTATTTAAACCTACAAATCCCCCACAGACTGCAGTGATAGGTGACCTGATACACTTCAGGGGCCACACATTACCCTTTATCTCAGTAATAAGGTAAAACAATACATTTAATCCCAGAAAGAGACATCTATAATCTGTAGCCGGCATTTTACACAAGTGTTACAAGCTGTAACAAACACATGTGACAATATAAAACAGGAAGGAGCTGGGGGCCACAGGTGAAGGCTCAGAGGGCCACATGCAGCCCTAGGGCCTCACATCACTGCCCTACCATCATTCTTTTCTTCCATTCTAGTGATGTAGGTGATACATTCGCTCAGGGTGCCCCAATGACCTACCAGAGAGCATTGTAACAGTTATTCCAGCCGCTAGTTTAAGGGAACCCGATACATTGTGGATCTCAGACACATAGTAACACATGACTGGGCAGATGGAATGTTCAGCCTGTCTGCGCTCTGTACAATGTTATTACCGCGTGTTCATTTCAATCCAATGTTTCACTTATGTGTTACTGTGTCTATGAGTCAGGCTGTAAGCTTGTATCCAGTTATATTGTAAGGAACTTATTTATGTGTTTCTTGCTAAGGATGACGAGAGAATGTGTTAGATTTTACCGTGACTTATGGAACTTGGTGCTGATCACAGAAATATTGGAAGTACAAAGATACATATAAAGAGCTAATAAAGCATGAAATCTGTGTATACTATTATACTCTTATATTCACCTGTGTTTACTATTCTGTCATATGTCATAATAGGCTCTGACCTCATGTTACTGATAAGTGATGAAAGTATAACCAGAGGTGGTGGAGGGTGTAAGCCTAAAATATAAAAACAGAAATCACATTCATGTCATGTCTACATCAAGTCTATGAGTGGATGGAAGGTTTGTGGCCCCCGTGGCCCTTTCTTACTGTGTTACCCCTTCCCCAGATTGGTCTCTGAGATCCATGGCCCAAACCTCCACCACATTCCATGTGTATAATACTATAAATCATCTATACAGCCATTACTAACAATGTACCTGTTCCTCCATCCTATCAGAATTACAGTCTCCATCCTATCAGAATTACAGTCTCCATCCTATTAGATTATACAAATGAAATAAAAGAGTCATTTCTGTTATTTTGCTCTTATATAGTCTTATGTGACATTTCCACTAATCCGATCTGCAGGTAATTAAAATAACTGTACAATTTACCCTTAATTTACAGAAGTTGAACCAATATAAAAACAGGAAATATACTAGTATATAAAATGTGACATGTATGACCTCAAATACCCAACACAAGAATATATATTTAGTACCACTATTTAAAATACCATAAATAAAAAAGTTTTATGAGTTGAAAGTATTTGAGATTCTGGAAGGACCTTTGCCCACCTCCTCTCCAGCATGTAAAGGACAAAATATGGTTCATTGGAGCGAATCACTTATCATCTGCAAGGAGAAGCGGATAAATATGATCCCATATGGGACCCTTAGTTCACGTTCCCCCCTCTCCTCCTACTCTGTAACAACTCCTTGTTGTCCTTCATCTTCACCCTTCACCTCATACTGATGTTGTTGTTTACTCCTCCAATATCTATTTATCCAATGATACCCTTGGATTGTCTTTTAGTTCTCTTTCTGACTTTAGTTTATACCCTGACGGGGGCTCTGCTCCCCCCCGTTCCTTATCCTTTCCTCCCCAATTTTATATCTTACTTTTAACATCTTAAAGTGACGCGCTGACAATGTTCTGTTATTTTAGTATTATTCCTATCTATTACCAGGTTGTTGATATACATTTAGAGTATATATATATATATTTAAAGAGTCATCATATTGTATATAATCAGATTAATAATTTATTAAGTGAAAAATAAATGTAAATGATGAACTGCTCATAACTGAATGTGTAATATCATTAGTAACAAGGAACTCTATGGTCCCTGGGAGTTATAAATGTGATCCCTGCTCCTTCTATCTTGTGCAGAGATGTTAGACGTTGTGCACACATTATGGGGCTTGTGTAGAACATAGGCGTCTTTTTTTTAGCAGGAAATATAGATCTTTGTACTGCGCATGAGCAAAAGATGCAAAAGCGCAAGTTCCTACGCAGAGTCTGGCGCATCTTACATCTACGTTTAGAGAAGTGTAGACTAAGTAGAGTAAGGGCATGTTCACGTAAATGAGACTGAGTATGACCGGGGCAGAGACAGTTATGGGCAGCACGGTGGCTCAGTGGTTAGCACTTCTGCCTCACAGCACTGGAAACATGAGTTTGATTCCCGACCTTGGCCTTATCTGTGTGTAGTCTGTATGTTCTCCCCGTGTTTTTATGCAGCTTTCCGCCCATACTCCAAAAACATATTAGTAGGTTAACTGGCTGCCTACAAAAAAAGTGACCCTAGTGTCTGTGGTAGGAAATTACGACTGTAAGCTCCAATGGGGCAGTAACTGATGTGACTAACACAGATATTGTCTGCACAGCGCTATGGAATTAGTGGCGCTATACAAATAAATGATGATGATGACTTTAAATTAACGAGAGAGACTAAGGGCTCATTCACCCATATGCGCTGGGGAAACGGATAAAATGCTTTGATTGCCAATACAAATAGCGTGCATCAATGCATGAGAAATAGGTCCCCTTGAGAGCAATGACAATAGGTGTTCTGACAAATAAACCAAAAAAAGACTTCAAACTTAAAAAAATAACAATGGGTAAAGTTTAAGTGATCTTGGGAGCAGCCTAAAAGCTGCCTAATATACAGGTTCATTACATAAAACGACACCACATTGTGCTAAACTAACTTGGCCAATAGTATTCTCAGCACGTCTGGGGTTGGGTACATGATATTCATCGTACGGCCAGCGCTCTAATGGACAACGTTTCCATACATACTCACTGTTATCAATTACAATAACATATAAAATAAAGTATAATAATAAACAATAGTGTAGTACCTGTAATAAAAATGATACATTATTATAATAATAAAAGCATGTCAATTCAGGACTAGGCTCAGTGCGTTGTAAAGTGAGTCCCACTGTAGTGGGCATTTCATACTGGACCATGGGCCTTGCGGAGTGGGGGGGGCTGGATTATCTCCACTCATTAGTTTTATATAGATTGGATGCAGCTGGGGTTGGGGCCATGGAAAGCTGCCGTGGGTGGGCACTGGGATGGGGCAACACAGAAAGAGTGACCACAGAAGGATAAACAACGGAGCTTGGCGTACCATCTATAATGCCTGGGGTCCGAGGATAGGCCAAATATACATCACCAAGGCTCAGGGGAGGGCTGGCAAAATTTAGCTAGGAGAACAAGTTTTGACTCAGGAGGAGCCTATTTTACAAAGAGCTAAATGACCCAGGAGTGCTGCCAAATCCTCTTATATTATTTTAGGAGAAAAGTTCAATTTAATGACAGGGATAGCTTTAAAGGAAAAGTTAGTTGACCTTTAGGGGGGGTATTCAATTGTTAGCTTAAATTCCGCGAGTAAATTACCGTATTAACGCTTTTCTCGCGCAATATTACCGTATAAACGGTAATATTTTTTGAGCGCTCGTTTTTTTCCGTTAACGCTAACAATTGAATACCCCCCTTAGAGTCTCTTTCGATTTTTTCGCCTCCCATGACACATACCGTATTTCCCCATGTATAAGACGCACCTTAATTTTGGGGCCCAAAATGAAAAAATAAAGATGTATTACATTACTGCACAGTGTTTTTGACAAGAAACAAGTCACGTAGACAGACACGCCCCAAACGTGTCTATGTGACGTGTCTATTGTCATCAACACTGTGCAATCTACTGTATACATACCATACTACAAACACGCTGGGCTCAATTAACGGGGTCATCAGAACTGCCGGTCACGTGACTGACAGCTCCGGGACATCAGAGACTGTGGGAGGTGCCTGAAGGACCTTTTCCCTGAAACTAGGAAGCACAGATCGGTTCAGTGGGGACTCCTCTCTCTTATACTCACACCAGGGATCATCTTCTTCATTCTGGTAATAGCGCTGGCAGTGTATAAGACGCACCCTTTTTTTAGACCCAAAATTTTGGGGGAAAATGTGCGTCTTATACATGGGGAAATACTGTAAGTGCACCTCTAGTATGCGGAGGTATCGCCAACAGCGGCGAGCAGGCGTGTACATTGGTGCGTACACGGCGGACTAGCTAAACGCACTAGTGCACAATGCTGCCCATTAGGTGCGGAGTGAGAGTATTGCCGGGTGGGGGGTTGGTTTGGAGTGAAGCAGTCACAGCTTTATCAGTGCAGCATTGGGTAGTGGGGGTTTCATGCAAGATTTTGCCCAGAAGCTTCCAGCTACACCCCTGCCTGGGAGCATGAGACTGTACCTCCGATACTGGTAGACCCAGAACGTGCCCCTGTTTAAGAATAAATATAATAGTATGTTCTATAACACCGGTCAACATGATTTTTTCCACAAGAAAACTGATTAGTGACTCTAGTGCAGTTTTACATTGTGAATTCAAATATGTAATTAGAATGTTCCCATCAGGCATAGTGTGTTTGTGGCAGTTACTTTACTTTTATCATATTTTAGTGTTCTTTATGGCCTGTCATACACAGACAGACAGACAGGGGCATACAGACAATATAAGGGGCTCACTGGACAGATGAGTAGTGATTGTTCATAGACTCATCAAGGGCTAGATTTACTAAGAATCGAGTTTGGTGGCGGTTTCAAACCGCCACCAAACTCGATGGGCGCGGTTTCAAACCGCCACCCATCGCCGGCGGTTTAGCGGTCCAAACCGCTGCATTTACTATAGGGCGGTTTGAGGCTTCAATTTAAAATGACTGGCGATGTGCGGCGGATTGAAAAAGCTAAACCGCCGGCGGTTTGGTTGAAACCGCCATCAAAAACCACCATCCAACAGACAGAACAGGACAGTTTTAATACCTGCTTCAGAATGGCTGGATAGCTCACACATGCTGTTTAAACTATTTTGCCGTTCAAAACATAAGAGAAGCACCATTGACATTTGAATTATTTTGGCAACCATTATTTATTGATTAAGGGACAAAATGAAATAAATATTAACTTATGAGCCCAAAAAAAAAATGTCATTATATTAAGGGGATAAAATTATATAATTATTATATTAATCGGACAATATGTAATGACAAATTGTGCAACATAAATAATTATATCCACCATTAACATTCAGTTAATAATATTATATATTCACAGTTCCCACATAATATAATGCTATAATAGTGTCCCCTTAAAAAAGTATAAAAAATAAAAATTCCTTCATATGTTAATATTAAATTCATTTTGTCTCTTAATCAATAAATAAAGATTTTCCAAATAATTAAAATGTCTTTCTCTGATGTTTTGAATGGCAAAATAGATCAAACAGCAGCTGTTTGAACAATCTCGTCACTCGCAACCCCCTCTTTTATTAAGGATGGTTGTGTTGCGGCGGTTTTGAAACCCCAGCTTAGTAAATCCGGCTGTTTGTATGTTCATCATTGTTAAAATAGGGATGGTGGTTTGTAAAGTGGTGGTTTTGAAAAATGTAGTTTCTGGCCGTTTTGACGGCGGTTTGGGCTTTAGTAAATCCGGCGGTTTCAAAACTGCCGGAAAAATAGCCAAAAAGCGGCGGTTTGAGCAAACCGCCCTTTAGTAAATCTAGCCCCAAGTGTTAGTTTTAGGCAGGGGCGGATCCAGACTTTTGCTATACCCCGGGCGATTTTAGGGGGGGCGATTTAGGCCCCGCCCCCTTTCTAATTTCTAAGGCTGCCGGCGGCTGCACAGTATGTGCAGGTCCGCTCGGCAGTGACAGTGTGCTGCCCCGCTGCTCTGATTGTGTTTAAAACACAATCAGAGCAGCCGGGCAGCACACTGTCACTGCCGAACGGACCTGCACAGTGTGCAGCCGCCGGCAGCAAGCCCCCTGGATCCGCCACTGGTTTGAGGGCTGTGCTTCTGCATATCGGCAATAAATTCCTGTCAATGCCTGTAGCGCATGTCGCTGGTATGAAAGACAGGTATGAAAATCCAGTATGAAAAATGTAACTGGATTATCTGTTGCTTCATTGCTTGGTTTGCAACTTGGGTACACTAAATTCTGTGTCTTGTGTGAATGGGACGGCAGGGGTAGGAAGTCTCCCTACATTAGAAAACAATGGTCTAAACGTGAATCTCTTATTTCTGGGCAGAAAAACGTGTTACATACCCCTTTAGTGGATCCTGAAAAAATGTATTTACCTCCGCTGCATATGATGAAAGAATTGTAAAAGCAATTGATAAAAACTCTGCTGCATTTATCCATTTGAAATCTAAATTTCCAAAAGGAAGTGATGCAAAAACTGACTGAAGGAATTTTTATAGGACAACAAATAAGATCAGGAATGGATGATGAAAATTTTTAGAAACTGTTAAATCCACTGGAAAAATACAACCTGGTTGTCAATCAAAGATTCTTGGATTCTTAAATGTTCTTAAAGGTTCTTGTTTTCTTGGAAATCACAAAGCAGAAATCTATCGAGATCTAGTGAGTGATCTAGTGAGTGATCTAGTGAGTTCATGCAAAGCTCTAAGATGTGTCTTTAAAACCTCACATCTTGGACTCCCACCTAGACTTCTTCCCAGAACACCTTGGGGCTGTCAGCGAGGAGCATGGCGTGCGTTTCCATCGGCAGATGTCTACCATGGAAAAGAGGTACCAAGACAAATGGAGTTCCAGTATGCTGGACGACTATTGCTGGACCATGAATACAGACATCCCAAAGGCAAAATCATCATCTACAACTTTATAGGTCAGCCAGAATGAGGTCATAGGCAAACCGAGGGGGGGGTAGGGGGGTTTTCTAGTGCCTGTAAACCCCCCTCCAAGCCTGGGGCACTGTATAATTGAGGTGACTGGACCCTGCCCCCGCTTCTCACGGCTCTGCTTTAAAAGGGAGAGCTGCGTGTACCTAACAGTAGTGCACGCAGCATTGCCCATGTATATTATGGGGATAGGAAGAGTTGGAGAGCAGCCAGGCACTGTCTAATATTATAGCCACGCCCCATTGCATGCTGGTCACGCCCTCTGGCGGCGTGGTGTGGAAATCCCCCTCTACAAATCCTGCGTTTGCCCCTGGAGGTGTATAAATATAATTTAGACTTATAAAACTTTAAACGTGCGTCACAAAAAAACTCTGCCTGATGGAAAACATCTGAACGTATACTCAAATTCAGCACGGAAAATACATTTAGATTCAGTTAATTTAGTTCTTGTGAAAGAAAAATAGTTTATTTTTGTAGACCAGTGTAATCATCAGATCAGACATGCAGAATCCATCTATAATAACAGGAATTAGTACTGTGCTTTGTGCTTTGTAGATTTACACCTTGTAAATGTCTCCTATCGTACATCAGCATTGTACGAACTGAAATTACGTTCAGCGCTTGACACATCGACGACGGCATAGTTCACTCCAGCTACATATACAAAAGATGTATAAATACAAAAATGCAGATTCTATACATAATAAAAGCAATCGCCCACAAATCCTATTATAGAAATCTCGGGGCCCATAAATTAGATTACCACAGAGATTACTCTTACGATTTACGGCCTTATCCTATTTGGTGAGATAGTCTTGACTTACATTAAGGATCTCTCATTTCCCTAAAATCACAGATGGTTTATTATCTAAAATTTGATTAAAACGAGGCCTTGCCAATGTTGACAGAGATTTAACGAACGCGTCCCTATCTTTAACCGTGTCTGGCAGTCGGAAAAAAACCTGTTTTTCTTCCTTGTTTTAAATTTCATATTTCCAGAACATGTTTTGTTCAAAAGGAAACAGTTCCTGCAGGTAATTTCTTGCAGGATATTCCTACACCATATAATATAAAGTATAATTACAATAAGAAAATGTGAAAGTCCATTCTAGGAATACAGAGCTCAGGAGGGCTGGGTATAATTACAAGACGTGGCTTCTACTTGTCAGACCCCTCTGTAGACAAAATGTCACGCTGCCGCTAAGGCACCTAATACACGGCAAAGTTCAATTAGTTATATCGTTTTACGGCTGCGGAGAGATTGAAAAGAACTCTCTGTGATCTGCTCACCCCTTCGTTTCATCTTTTAACAAATTTAGGTATTTAATAAAAGCCATTATACTTAAACCTTCTTGCTTTTTCTTTTTTGCAAGTAGGCATATAATGGGTGACATCAATCATCTCTAAGACCTGATTTTTCACGTGCCAGTAATTTTATTCCACTTTTTTTTAATACTAATCAACTTGTTTTATATAGCAGCCTATTGCCACTCTACGCTGATTTCTCTCCTACCTCCTAATCATCTGCCATGTGGTGCTATAAAAGTATTAAACTGGAATGATAGCCAGAGAATGGAATAAATAAACGGGCGATTTGTTAAAATATCATTAGTGTGCGGCTGCTATTGGCGCCAGCCGGTCTCACTCTCTCGTTCTAGATTGTAACTGGTTAATGTAGCTCAGCTAGTGTCAGGTGCTCAGTATGCAAAAACACCTCCATACCGGTGCCCCCCCTCCCTGCCCACTGGATGCCAACGTGGTTCTGCGCTCTCTAATAATCTTACCGTTAAGAAATATGCCTCAGATTAACACGACTTTGAAGAACAAAGATAGAACAGCTGAAAAACAAATTGGATCTTGAGAAAGAACAAGCACAACTAAATAGGTGTAAATTTCGCAGCGTTGTCTTTCTTGTACACTCTGGGCTTTGCCACAAAACAGTATTATTGTGATAAGACAGATCAATCTGTTCTACTGACTGATGTGGTAGCTGGTACCAGACCCTCCCTCATCCCTTACACAAAGTAATGCAGGGGCTGGCTGGTAAATTGTAGCCTGGAAGGGGAAGGGGGAACGTTGGGGACAGGACTCATCTCAGCAGCCTAATACCGCTTTCATACTGCCACCCCAGCAATATCCCGGGTTTTTCAAGCCAGGTTTTTGCCGGGGCTCGGAGCGTCCCAGCTCAGAAACACCATTCACACTGCACCTCGGACCCGGGAATTTCCCGGGTTGACCCCATTCATACTGCACAAGTCTGTGCCCTGGCAATTTGTGGGAGTCATCACCAGAGCAGTTTTCATTGGCTGAAAAATGGTGATGTCATTGAAAGGTGACTGTTTTTTTTGACGCATAAAGATGATGCAAAAGTGGGTGGTGATTGTTTACCCCATTACTTTTCATCATGGCCGACGACTCACTTTTGTGTAGCCCAGAGTTCATGTTTACTAGTGTGTTTTTGCTGTTTTATGCAGCAAATGAGAGTTTGCTGCAGCTGCACTCCACCACCCACCATTTCTCCTAAACTCCTTCTCGACAAGGCAAAAACCCGGGATTTTGGTGCAGTGTGAATGGGGTATAATAGGGACATTTTAAAGGAAAGAAAATGCAGGTAGTCCAGTGACCAGGGGCAGGCTGGGCTGGGGGCTACCTTGGGCCGGTCCCATAGGCCACCAGCATTTTTTTCCTTTAAAATGTTCCTAACAGGCTCCTGAGTCGATTCTTGCCCCCGAGCTAAAATTTGCCAGCCCCCCTAACAATGACCCAGCCCAGCAAGTCCCTAAACTAACATAAACATCTGTATCGGCATCTCCTAAAATTTGTGAATGAAGATTGGGGACAGTTATAAGATATGTATCAGTGCAGTGTTCGTCATAAAAGACTAAAACGCCCCTATTGATCAATATCGGGCAATGTTGAAGATGTTCTATTGCCCATTTTAACAAGAATAGGTTGCAGGTGCTGAGAGATGCCCCCCCCCCTCCCCACGAAACCCCCCCACGATACTGGTTAGCAGGGGTAAGAGAAATCTTATCACTTGCCAGGCCCGTGAAGGGTCCCTCTGACCATGTAGTCTGGAACTTCCAGGTTCGTTTAAAAGAAGAATAATAAAGTTTCCTTTTTCAACATTTGGTAAAAAAAAATATTTATTGAAAAACATATGAAAAATGCTGTATTTTTACTAATAATGCATTTTGTCCCTACAATAGCCCGTCCTTTGTTGTTGTTGCCCTCCTGAAATGTTATAGTAATAGTAGGACAGCAGAGGTACTTGTGCTTCCCCTGCCTGTGTTAAATAGGCTTCTTAAAAAGGGAGAAGCCCTAAATTCAGGGAAAATTCCAGTTTTTGCAAGATTTATTGGTTTATTTATTACATACTTGCCAACTCTCCTGGAATGTCCCGGAGACTCCCGAAATTTGGGTCGGTCTCACGGACTCCTGGGAGAGCTGGCAAATCTCCCGCACCCCGCAATTAAAAATGATGCGATTCGCAGTTAATCGCATCATTTTATCCCTGCTACAAAACTGCATATTTTTTTTGCCAGGGCGGGGTCAAAATGACGCGTTCGGCCACGCCCCTCCCCTCCAGTCCTCTAGACACGCCCCTCTCCCGGACAGAACTTGCCAAAAGTAGGCAACTATGATTTATTATTATCCAGCAGTGACACTCATTATCTATCGCTGTAAATCAGCAATGCTTTTCGCTACTTGATGAATCCCTAGCATCACAGTCCCCATATCCTGCACATGGGTGCTTCAAAAGTAGGGATTCCATAAATCCCTACTTTTACACTTGTTGCTTTGAGATACGACATACTTGCCGACCCCTGGAAACTGGGGAGGCGTGAGGGGGCAGGGCGAGGACCAATCGTGTCATTTTGGCCCCGCCCCCGCAAAACGTCATTCACGTTGTGGGGGGCGGGGCCAAAATTACGCGATTGGCCTCGCCCTACCCCCTCCCACCTTCCAAAATGGCGTGATTCACCGAGAATCGCGTCAAATGACGTGATTCTCGGTGAATTCCGGGATGCCGGAGAAATGTCAACTCTTGTGGGAGCCGGGAGACTGAAACAAATTTCAAGAGTCTCCCGGACTTTCCGGGAGAGTGTGCAAGTATGAGATACGACGCAAAACTCTGCATCGGATAAAATCGCACCCAGGGAACAGCTTTGTGTGGTATCCCCGGGCAACAGAACTGTCCAACTCTGCTCCAGAAGGAATATATCTAGTAATAGTTGCAGAAGGGAATGTACCAGACAATAAATTAAAGTGCTCTGAAGGTGGAAAGACCCCTCTAAGCCAACATACACAAGAAGACATGGGTGTATTGTTTTTGTTTTAAGGTTGAGGAAATAGCCACAGTTGGACAATCAATATTCATTTAAAACTACAGACGCAGTACGGGCCAAGCTGTTGTGGCCATTTCCTTAACCTATTTATTTTTTTAAATCATCAGTCATGAGAGAAATCCTTTCAATAGAAATTTAGCGCCGGCTGCGTATACGTCTGCTGTTTTACAAAAATAAACCTTGAACTGTTACTGCCATTTATTTTCAATCTGAAGCCTATTACACTGTCACAGAGTTCTGTTTTAATCCCCATTATCTGCTAAATGATGGTGAAATTATATATCGTGGAACCGGAAAAAAACAAACGGTTTTTATTATTAGACGGAGCTTAAAAAACAGAGGTCAATTAAACAAAATAAGAAAATTTAGCCCAAAATAACTCAAGAAATTTGCACCAAACATGTGGCATTACTTAGCCGTCAAATAAAATAAAATGGCTTCAAGAAGCGACTGGCTACAATTTCTGAGGTAAATTAAGTAGTAGATTGTGCGAAGTTGTTGGAACTGAAACAAAAATGAATTCATCGGGGATTTTACAATTAATCTTCTCCCTCCTTATTAAAAATTATGTTTGCCTCAGTTATCTGACTAGAGAAGGAATTTTGCATTACAAAAACTTATTTTTTTTTTGTTCGTAAATGATAATATATGCACACTTATCTGTGAGAGAATTAACTAATTAGCAGGAGAACTGCGCTGATACAATGTGCGTGAAATCTCTCTCTCTCGGCGCTCGCACGTGGTGTGATAAATAATTATTCAGAACATTACAACAAGTATTATTCTGCTTATTATAAGGTCTAACATAACAGACAGCAGGATTAATTTGCGTGCATTCCAATTCAACATGATTACAATTGATAGTGTTTCACTTACATATTGTAAAATAAAAATGCATGCAGTACATGAAATGTCAAAGAAACAATAATGTTTACACACCATCTGCTGCACTTGTGGCTGACATTAAAAGAATTATCGTTTTAAAATGAAGCTTAGCATTAAAGGCTACAGAGCATTGCAATATATTTACTTAGAAAATAACTTTGTTTAACAACATACTAGACAACAATTCCTCCCCTCTGGAGGGCGGTGATGTGATTGTCAGCATTAAGGTCCGTCTTCACCCTCTTCAAGACTGAAGTGGGAGGGATCCTGTAAAATTTCCCTCCCTTTTCTGTATGTTGGCTGGTAAGGTTTTACAGCCTGCAAGTAATTAATTTGACCGGCTTAAAGTGTCATTTTGATGGGGGATGGAGGGGCCAAAATGACGCGTTTCACCACAAATCGCGTCATGAGGCTTCCATTCCAGGATGCGGGAGAATGGCCTGCTGTCCCGGGAGTCCGGGAGACTCTACCCGGAGTCTCCCGAACATTCCAGGAGAATGGGCAAGTATGGGCTAAAGAGCATACTTGCCAACTCTCCCTGAATGTCAGGGAGACTCCCTGAAATAGGGGTGATCTCCCTCACTCCCTGAAGAGTCTGGCATTCTCCCTGATGCTAAACCAGTACAAGACGTGGTTGGCTTCGCCATCTGTGGCATGATGACACAGTTCAGAAATTGTGTCCTATGTCCATGTATTGATGCCTATGGAGGTGGGCATTTTCTTGGAGACAAAGATTTAATCATAGACTGACAGGTAAGACAACATGACTTCAGTAATGGAGACAGAAATGTAAAAGACACTTCAGTCTCTAGAGATTCATTAGCTGCTTTTCTTTAACGCATAGTTGTCTACTCTCCCGGAATGTCCGTGAGACTCCCGCATTTCTGGGAGACCCCCCGGTTCTCACCCCTGCAATAGATTAGTGGCAGGGGGGGGGCTTAATAATGCATAACATCTTAGCCCCGCCCCGTCTTGTAATTGCCCAAAATTGTGACAATCAATTAGGGGGCGGTGCCAAAATGATGCGATTCGTCAAGCCCCGCCCCCACACGCCCACCTTCCCCGGGATCTCCCTGAAGCCAACGAGGAAAAGTTGGCAAGTATGCTAAAGAGTCTAGTTATTATCCCAAACCCCAATCTTGGAGATAATTTTAGATAAAAATTCAGACCTATCACGATGAGAAAAAACTAATGTATGGCTGGTATTTACTCATCTATGACTAGTGTTTATGAGACAATATCGCTAAGACATATATTATTTTCTGCTATATAAGACAAGAGGCAGTTACATATCATTTATCATGCCCCATTAGAAGTAATTTTCTTTGATTTTTTTTCTTTAATTGATCATGAAAAAGGTCAAAGTGTAATTGATCTGAAGCAATTCATTATAATTTGAGTGATCAATAAGCTGGAGCCTGTGTCTGTCTGGCTGCGGTCTGAGACCGTCTCTCAACTGCACAAGGCTTTGATTAAAGGTAAACTGTAAACTCAAAAATATTATTTCTTTGATATAGCCTAACATATGTGCATATGTCAGACATTGGGGTAGATTTATCGAACCTAAAATGGAAAAGTAGAGGTGTTGCCCATAGCAACCAATCAGATTCTAGCTATAGTGTTCTAGAATGTACAGGATAAATGATAGCTAGAATCTGATTGGTTGCTATGGGCAACACCTCCACTTTTCCTGTTTAGGTTTGATAAATCTACCCCATCAATCTGTGACTACACTCTGCCATTTTCTTAGTCTGTTCCAGGTCACGCCCCAAATAATTTCACACGTGTCCCTTGCCATCACGCTGCCTATACTAGCTACTGTATTGTGAGAGGGTCCTCACACCTCAATCAGAATGATGACAGCTATGGTAGTATATAAACGGATTATACTAAGGGGAAGTGAGATAATGACATTTCTACTGAATGGTGAACATACTTCATAGCGCCATTATATAAACTAAGTACAGTCCTATAATAACATTCATATCTTAATATGTACATTAGACACTTAGAAACTTTAGGATTCACTTCATTTCATTATATAAACAGGTAAATATTTGCAAATCTTGGAACTAGGGGGTTGATGTTCCCAATGTCAGTCCACCTGGGCGTGGCAGAGCCTACTTTAGCACAGGTGGATCTGTCAGAATGAGACCATTGGTTGATCTACCTGTGCTCCTGTGGGTATATCCTGAAAACTGGAACTGCTGGCTGTCCCCGAGGACTGTAGTTGGGAAACACTGTTCTAGGGCAGGATTGATCAACTCCACTTCTTGAAGGTCTGTAAAACAATAGGTTTAACAAGTTGGGTGCATAAACTTTTATACAGCGGTGCATTTCACACCACACATTTTGACAGGAACCTCACTTCACTGCTCTGTGCTGCTAGGAGACCCTGCCCTGCTTCCACTATATAACTCTCAGTCTGTGGCTTCCAGCTGCCTCCATTCCCCTCCTCACATCATGTCACTGCCCCTGTCACATGCAGCCCTGTCCTCACTAACACATCACTCATCTCCTGATATACTCTGTGCTGCTGGGGACCCTGCTCCTTCCACTATATAACTCTCAGTCTGTGGCTTTCTGCTGCCTCCATTGCCCTCCTCACATCATGCCACTGCCCCTGTCACATGCAGCTCTGTCCTCACTAACACATCACTCATCTCCTGATATACTCTGTGCTGCTGGGAGACCCTGCTCCTTCTGCTATATAGCTGTCAGTCTGTGGCTTCCTGCTGCCTCCATTCCCCTCCTCACATCATGACACTGCCCCTGTCACATGCAGCCCTGTCCTCACTAACACATCACTCATCTCCTGATATACTCTGTGCTGCTGGGGACCCT
The DNA here is from genome assembly GCF_038048845.1 of Mixophyes fleayi. Taxonomy (NCBI): domain Eukaryota; kingdom Metazoa; phylum Chordata; class Amphibia; order Anura; family Limnodynastidae; genus Mixophyes; species Mixophyes fleayi. The sequence goes on from NC_134403.1 coordinate 19,972,664, forward strand.
GCTCCTTCCACTATATAACTCTCAGTCTGTGGCTTCCTGCTGCCTCCATTGCCCTCCTCACATCACGTCACTGCCCCTGTCACATGCAGCCCTGTCCTCACTGACACATCACTCATCTCCTGATATACTCTGTGCTGCTGGAGACCCTGCTCCTTCCACTATATAACTCTCAGTCTGTGGCTTCCTGCTGCCTCCATTGCCCTCCTCACATCACGTCACTGCCCCTGTCACATGCAGCCCTGTCCTCACTGACACATCATTCATCTTCTGATATACTCTGTGCTGCTGGAGACCCTGCTCCTTCCACTATATAACTCTCAGTCTGTGGCTTCCTGCTGCCTCCATTCCCCTCCTCACATCATGACACTGCCCCTGTCACATGCAGCCCTGTCCTCATTAACACATCACTCATCTCCTAATATACTCTGTGCTGCTGGGGACCCTGCTCCTTCCACTATATAACTCTCAGTCTGTGGCCTCCATTCCCATCCTCACCCCACTGCCCCTGTCACCAGACACAATCACATGAGTCTCAGAGACTTCACCTGTGGCCCACTGTACCTTCCTGCTTTATGTGTCTGCTTTATTCCCTAACTCTTATTAAATAAGTGAGTGAGGAGACTGACGGGTGTTTTAGAGAAAGCTTGGAAAAAATTGGGTTGGTAAATTGGGTTCAAATGGCGTCTAAAGCGCATATGGCTGTGTTTTGAGTGAGTCTGTATTGTGAGAAATCTACGGGTGTTTTTGGGGTGAGTGAGGAGTCTGAGTGTCATATGAGGTCTGTTATAATTATAAGGGCTTGTGGTGGCTCTGATGTTTTAACTTGACGGTTTGGTTGTTACACTTTTGTGCAGATTTGCCCTTTTAAACAACGTTACAAAATAAATCTCAAAGAAAACAAATTGTAGATTAATTGCATTTAAGGGACAAGTAAATCGCCCCTCAGTGTTGGTGGACCACACGTGCTAAGAGCAGATGGACATAAGTATGTGATTTTGTGATTTGAGCTGGGTTGAAAAGTGCAATAAAAACAGTATTTGTTAGTACAGATGACCTCGGGCATCTCTAAATTCTCTAAAAACTTGGCCGACAACTGTGCTCTGACCTAACGAATGGTTCAAGGCAAAGCCTACCACAAAATGTTGAAATAAGCAACAATGACACAATAGCAAGTCCCCCATATTATTTGTATTGTTCCCCAGACATGGAATTACACTGCATTGTACAGAAGCAGCAAATCTTTCTACAAATTATTTTTTTTGTTATCTGATGCAGAAGAGAAATATGAAATCTCTAAATTCTGCATTATTATAGTCCCAGAATGATGAGACGTCTCTGTACAATGTTACTACTTTCACTGAATAGGACGGGAGGTAATGACAGCGCACTGAGATCTACAACACAATACGAGCACAGACAAATAGCAGGATATTAATAAATATGAAATTAACGCCTAGTAGGAATGTCAATAGATGGTGAATATATATAACTAGGAACCCTCTACTCTATATTATATAGGACTGAGAATGCCATTGTGATGTGGGTGGTCAAGGGGATTATGAAAACACAGATAGAGGTCCAGGAAATTAAATCCAGGCTTGATTGGGCGTTGACAAAAGAGGATCCCAAGTAAGAGGAACAACAAATTTTACTATGGGGCCGGTCGATGTAACATTTTTCCATACTTGTCTACTCTCCCGAAACGCCCAGGAGACTTCTAAAATTTTGGGAAGACCTTTGGGAGAGCAGGCATTTCTCCTGGACAGGGGCCTCAATCATCATCATCATCATCATCCTCATTTATTTATATAGCGCCACCGCTGTACAGAGAACTCATTCCCATCAGTCCCTGCCTCATTGGAGTTTACAGTCGAAATTCCCTAATATACACACAGACTAGGGTCAATTTGATAGCAGCCAATTAACCTACCAGTATGTTTTTGGAGTGTGGGAGGAAACCGGAGCACCCGGAGGAAACCCGCGCAAACTCGGGGAGAACATACAAACTCCTTTACAGATAAGGCCATGGTCAGTAATTGAACTCATGACCCCAGTGCTGTAAGGCAGAAGTGCTAACCACTGAGCCACCGTGCTGCCCATGCCTCAATGACATGATTTGCAGATAACTGCAGCATTTTGGCCCCAAACATTATGCAGTTTGCGGTATCACGCCTCGCGGCTCGTTGGACCCCTAGCATAGATTATACAGTATATGGTACAGTGTATATGAACGTCATATTAGCATAGTCTACATTCTACATTGTATTAGGGGTATCCAGTCACCTGTAATCTAAACCACTGACTGGTCTCATTATGCCCTTATAATATTTATCTCTAACATCATTTGTCCGAGATTACAGTAAACCTTCCTATATGAACGTGATGACAGAGAAACATAGAATTTGACAGCAGATAACAACCACTAGGCCCATTTAACCTATGGTAACCTCAAACCCTATTTGATCCTTAGTTCGTTGTAAGGATATCCTTATGTCTATCCCAAGCATGTTTAAACTGCTCTACTGTATTATCCTCTACCACCTCTGATGGGAGGCTATTCCACTTATCCACTATACTTTCTGTGAAGAAATTGTTCCTTAAATCTGAACCTACTTCTCCCCAGTGTCAGTACATGTCCTCGTGTTCTAATACTTCTCTTCCCCCCAGTGTCAGTACATGTCCTCGTGTTCTAATACTTCTCTTCCCCCCAGTGTCAGTACATGTCCTCGTGTTCTAATACTTCTCTTCCCTCCAGTGTCAGTACATGTCCTCGTGTTCTAATACTTTGTTTCCCTCCTGCACCTTGTTAGAACCCTTTATATATCTGAAAGTTTCTATCATGTCCCCTGTTCCCTTCTCTGCTCCAAACTATATATATTAAGATCTTTTAGTCTTTTCAGGTATGTTTTGCGCTATAGGCCATCATTATCATCAACATTTATTTATATAGCGCCACTAATTCTGCAGCAATGTACAGAGAACTCCCTCACATCAGTCCCTGTCCCATTGGAGCTTACAGTCTAAATATCCTAACACACACAGAAAGATAGACCAGGGTCAATTTGTTAACAGTCAATTAACCTACCAGTATGTTTTTGGAGTGTGGGAGGAAACCGGAGCACCTGGAGGAAACCCACGCAAACACGTGGAGAACATACAAACTGCACACAGATAAGGCCATGGACGGGAATTGAACTCATGACCCCAGTACTGAGAGGCAGAAGTGCTAACCACTAAGCCACTGTGCTGATCATGCACCATTTTGGTTACCCTTCTTTGTACAGTCTCTAATGTACTTATATCCTTCTGGAGATATGGAGTTGGAGCAGAGCCAGATTTACACCTCATGGGGCCCTAGGCAAGATATCGGTTTGCCCCCCCCCCCCTTCACACACACAGTGGCCCCTCACACACACATAATACACACACAAACAGTGGCCCCTCACACACACATAATACACACACACAGTGGCCCCTCACACACACATAATACACGCACGCAGCGGCCCCTCACACACACACACATAATACACACAAGCAGTGGCCCCTCACACACACACACACACACACAATACACGCACGCAGTGGCCCCTCACACACACACAATACACGCACGCAGTGGCCCGTCACACACACACACACAATACACGCACGCAGTGGCCCCTCACACACACACACACAATACACGCACGCAGTGGCCCCTCACACACACACACAATACACACAAGCAGTGGCCCCTCACACACACACACACACACAATACACGCACGGGCCCCTCACACACACAATACACGCACGCAGTGGCCCCTCACACACACACACAATACAGACAGTGGCCCCTCACAAGCACATAATACACACAGACAGTGGCCCCTCACAAACACATAATACACACAGACAGTGGCCCCTCACAAACACATAATACACACAGACAGTGGCCCCTCACATACATAATACACACACTATTATTATACTACCCTACCCCTCCCCCAACTTACATTTTTCCATCTAGGAGCTGCATCCCCTTCACACATGGGATGACACCTGTCATGTGGTGCCGCGAGTCGGGGGAGGGGCGAATTTTTTTATTTATTATTTTCAATTTGCTCTTGTCCCCCCAAGCCGGGCCCCCGCGAGAGCCGCTAGGCCCTAGGCAGGTGCCTAGGTTGCCTAGCGGTAAATCCGGCCCTAAGTCGGAGTCATTAAGGAGAGCAAAGCAAAAAAAATTTGTAAGTTTGCTCCTGGACAAACCATGTTACAATACAAGGGGTGCAAATTAGTTTATTATTTTGCACATAAGTCAAATACTGGCTGTTTGTCATCTAGCACACAAATACTTGATAGCTTTATTTTTACACTGTAATTTAAAGTTAATCTAGGACATATCCTACCCAACTATAAATCTGTCCCCACATTTTAAATTTACCTCCCCCTCCAATGCAACATGGTTTTGCCCAGGCTTTTTTTATTGACTCAGGCGCATGACCTAGAGAACTGAACACAGTGTTCTAGATGAGGCCGTACCAATGACCTATACAGTGGCATTATTATTGAAATGCTTATGGTTGGTAATATAACCAACAGACCTTAGGCTTAACCTTAAATCTTAAGTAACATAATAAAAGACGCCTCACTGACTTCTTGGCAAATAACTCTTATTTATTTAAATAAACCGCAGCTGCTATGTGGCGGGAGAACACTGTATTCAACCTTGTCCATCCAAAATGCACATTGTGTGTTAAACTTAATGGGACAGCCGTCCCCAGGCTATCCGGACCCGCACCCTTCTGGGCTAATCGAGTCAGCCAAGATGAGCTGTACTTGCTCCGAACCTAAGCTGATTCTTTCGAAGGGCACAGGTTCCAAACACCTGACTACCATAAATGTGTGCTCACCTACTTTGGTTATACCGTACAGTGTTCACCTACCAAGTAAAAGGCTGCACCAGCCGCAGGACGGCAGACCATGCTGTTTTCACACACCGAGCGCCTCCTGTTACCTCCGTAGTTGAACCACAACATCCGAACCGTACCAAGGCCCATCGACATGTGGTGCCAAGTACATCCAGTGCTGAACCACAGCCCGTACCTACCATGGCCTTCAACATCCGAACCATACCAAGACCCACCGACATGTGGTGCCAGGTACATCCAGAGCTGATCCACAGCCTGTACCTACCACAGCCTTTGACATTCATACCATACCACGGCCCATTGACATGTGGTGCCAGGTACATCCAGTGCTGAACCACAGCCCGTACCTACCATGGCCTTCAACATCCAAACCATACCAAGGCCCATTGACATGTGGTGCCAGGTACATCCAGAGCTGATCCACAGCCTGTACCTACCACGGCCTTCGACATTCATACCATACCACGGCCCATTGACATGTGATGCCAGTTACATCCAGAGCTGAACCACAGACCATACCTACTACGGTCTTTGACATCCAACTCATACCAAGACACACCGACATGTGGTGCCAGGTAAATCCAGAGCTGAACCAAAGCCTGTACCTACCACGGCCTTCGACATCCGAACCATACCAAGGCCCATCGACATGTGGTGCCAGGTACATCTAGAGCTGAACATCAGCCCATAACTAACACATCCTTTGACATCCGTACCTATCATGGCCTTCATTCACGAATCCCCGCACCACCCTCCACTGACAGAACTGGCCCATGCATCTTATGGCCATTTGTACTGTACTTCGATCAGGTAGCGAACACTTGCACCAGGACTGAATGGGAGGGAGGGTTTGCTGTCCTGGGCTAAGAGAGTGAGCTAACTCCATCCCACTCCTTTTAAACTAATCCCCTGTCCCTGCCCCTTCATGACACTTGTTTGCACATTAACACACCTACTCATTTTGTTAACCCTTAGTAGTCTAGGATGGTTATGTACCCCAAACCACAGCTTTTAGTTTCCCACAGGTTTAATTCATCCCTCATTTCTATTTTCTTCTTTCTGCTACTGACTCCTCTCCCTATACAACCAAGTATCTGACTTGCCTTCCTCATTGCTTTGTTACACTGCTTACCTGCCTTTATGTCACCTGAGATAGTAACTCCTAGATCCATTTCCTCCTCAGTACGCTTGGTTGACCATAAGTTCTGCTTGTTCATGTTCCGTCTACATCTCGAGAAGTGTCACTGTGACATCGGGTTCACTATTAAGATCAAGATCAATAACAATTGCCATCGATGACGGCTTTATATATGGCGCGATCCCAATACCCGGCAAACACCCCCGTTACAATAAATATGAACCTATATCTGGCCTACAATTGTGTCAGTGTATAAAACAAGTGTGACCTCCAGGTCTCTGCCTACGTCAGTATCTTGCAGCCGTCTTGGCGGATGTGTAACAGTTCCACAAGGGTTGGGAATTGTCAGACGACACTGATTTCATCTTCCCGTACAAAGTGCCCACAAGCCACAAGATCACAGGCTACCTCAGATTTTCAGTCATCTATATGAGATTAAATAAATACCGATTCCCACCGGGCAAACTGTTGACCATAGCCTGCAACAAGTTCATCAAATGCATCATTTGAGATAACAGAATCGCTAGTGACATTCGCCTCAGGCATCACTCCAAGTATTTCAGGATGCAGTCGGTGAAGGCACCATGCGTAGAATATAAAGGCAGGCTGGCCGTGGGAAAATCAATACTCCTCTATTTCTGTTAATTTCATAATTATCAAACAAGTGAAGAGTCCGCGTTTAATCTGTGTGACAAAACTGGACCAGTAATTAATTATATGGATTAAAGTTAAAGATATCAGAAAGACATTTTTGAAGTAAACATCGAGGGTTGGAATTGTCGTACTTAATCACCTCGGGCCTGATTCATTAAGGATCTTAACTTAAGAAACTTCTTATTTCAGTCTCCTGGACAAAACCATGTTACAATGCAAGGGGTGCAAATTAGTATTTTGTTTTGCACATAAGTTAAATACTGACTTTTTATTCATGTAGCACACAGATACTTGATAGCTTATTTGTACACTGAAATTTAAAGTTGTTATTTGTGTGCTACATGAAAAAACAGTCAGTATGTAACTTATGTGCAAAACAGAAAACTAATTTGCACCCCTTGCATTGTAACACGGTTTTGTCCAGGAGACTGAAATAAGAAGTCTCATCCTTAATGAATCAGGCCCCTCGTCCTTTTTTCTCTAAAACTAACCGTTAGAATCGAAATAATATCAGCTGCTCTATCAGCAGACGTATATATTTATTCTTCAATCGATGGCGAGCTGGACAGCGCGCTGTGTATAGCGCAATCGCTGGCTGTTAGAGCTGCTCATCATTCACCACTTCGATGGCCACAAACATGTCGCGGTACAATTACCAATAGACGCTGATTTTGAATTTGTGGTTTGAAATTCGTGGCTCGGATCCAATGTTCGCCTTTAGTGATCTAAATACGTGTCAAAATGATTGTTGTTTTTTTTTAAAAAAAAAATGTAAACACTATTTAAGTAATATTTTTAATGAATAAAAAAAGTATTTTTAAAAATTGAACTTCATGAACTAATTTGTTTAAAAGTTTGCAAACCAGCTCTGATCCATGACAAACGTGTTTAATTTTCTTGCACTTTGCTGGATTTCTTTGTTGTTTTTGTTTTTTTTAGGAGAATTTAGGTGAAATTTAGAACATATTTGTGGAAACAGTTTTTAATTGCACATGAGCCAGCTCGAGCTTCTCTACTAAGCTAATTCTGTAAGTGGAAAATAAATGGACAGATGTGGTCATGCAGTTTCCATTGTCAGGGGTAATATCGGACTATTAAAAATATAATCATTTATTGATATTTAAAAACTGCAAAAACAGTAATCCTGTTTTTTTTTAAAACTAAAACCAATGATCTTCATGAATGCAAGTTGGTTTACATAGTCCGTGAATACTAATAGGATTATTTAATAAGGGAATGGAAAAGTTAGGAGTAAACATGTAACCTTTGCTCCTAGCAGTTAACACGATAACAACAACAATGTTGGGAGCTACATAAGAGAAATATCCTCAGCATTTATATCCTGTTTGCTAAAAATTGCTGACTTTACCTTTCAGTAGTTATTTTTTCAGTATTTTTTATTTCACAATGTTAATCACATCACTATTTGCAACATTCTTACAACTGTTTTGCAATTATTTTGTGAACCTGCTAATTGCTATAGTCACAAAGTCTGTTTTTAACACCTTCTGATATTTTAACACTGTTTGCAATTAACCAAACAGTCTTGAGGACTCTATTGAATACTGGGACATGCACATTATTACACATGTTTCCTCCACTCTCCAGCAGTCGGACATAAGTATAGTTGGTCCTATAAGAACCTCTATGGTTAAGAAAGGGCATCACAGTGCCAAGCACGCATCAAGAATGGTCACATTAAACATGATTGCTGGTATTATTACAAGTGTAGCCCAGCTCATACAGGGGATGGGACACTAATAAATCGCAAGCTGGAGACAGGCAGCTGGTCCGTCCCAAGTGACGGAAGTCGGCTGCCCCCTGTTTGGTGCCCCCTTCATCCCTGTGGGTATAAAAGCGCACATCCTGCCACAGAGCATTTGGCAAAAGTATGATCAGTAAGCAAGAGGCATGCCTAGAGGCGTAGGAGTGCCAGAGCAATGTTTAGAGTATACTACTGACAGATGTACAAGGCAAAGAGCATCTTCGTAACCGATATACAATGCAGAGAGCATTCTAGGGATGTATATACAATGCAGAGAGCATTCTAGGGATGTATATGCAATGCAGAGAGCATTCTAGGGATGTATATGCAATGCAGAGAGCATTCTAGGGATGTATATGCAATGCAGAGAGCATTCTAGGGATGTATATACAATGCAGAGAGCATTCTAGGGATGTATATATAATGCAGAGAGCATTCTAGGGATGTATATACAATGCAGAGAGCATCCTAGTAACTGATATACAATGCAGAGAGCATTGTAGGGATGTATATACAATGCAGAGAGCATCCTAGTAACCGATATACAATGCAGAGAGCATTCTAGGGATGTATATACAATGCAGAGAGCATTCTAATAACCGATATATAATGCAGAGAGCATTTTAGGGATGTATATACAATGCAGAGAGCAACCTAGTAACTGATATACAATGCAAAGAGCAACCTAGTAACCGATATACAATGCAGAGAGCATTCTAGGGATGTATATACAATGCAGAGAGCACCCTAGTAACCGATATACAATGCAGAGAGCATTCTAGGGATGTATATACAATGCAGAGAGCATTCTAGGGATGTATATACAATGCAGAGAGCATTCTAGGGATGTATATACAATGCAGAGAGCATTCTAGGGATGTATATGCAATGCAGAGAGCATTCTAGGGATGTATATGTAATGCAGAGAGCATTCTAGGGATGTATATATAATGCAGAGAGCATTGTAGGGATGTATATACAATGCAGAGAGCATCCTAGTAACCGATATACAATGCAGAGAGCATTGTAGGGATGTATATACAATGCAGAGAGCATCCTAGTAACCGATATACAATGCAGAGAGCATTCTAGGGATGTATATACAATACAGAGAGCATTCTAGGGATGTATATACAATACAGAGAGCACTATAGGGATGTATATACAATGCAGAGAACATCTAAGTGACCACAACACAATACAAAGAGCCATATATAATATTCTATGACGGCCATATAATGCAGAGACCAGTTCACTATCACATGAACTCAGGCCGCACATACAGAACACATACCAGCCAATTTGGATATTTATTATTTCACCCTAAGACTCGTGCTGAGTTTCAGGATTGTCCCTGTATACAGGAACTGCTCAACACAGATATGGAGATGAGAAAGTTAGTCAGTTAGTCAGTGATTATAATTGGGCTGGATCAATTATTTTATTACTTAGGTAACCTAAGCTGATTGATTTTTTTTTAAATGATCCAGTAAATATTTTAAAATTTAACTCAATTTCCATTAAACTTTGGTTTCATTCAGTTTGGTTCATACATTGGTGAACCCTTATTGGATATAATTATAGTCTTGTGAGGTCAGTCACTTCTGCACACTCCTGGTATATGCTAAATTGTGTGATTTATGTCAGTACCCGTTTTCTCTTTATAATTTATTAAACACATCAGCTTCTCCTATTAACTATGTAATGAAAAATACATTTCTCAACGCACTTCACAAGTAATTATTGGAAAAACCGCTCCGGTATCTAAAAAGGCGACATTTGCTTCCATCTGAAAAATTCCTAATAACTAGCAAAACCCCATCTTCATTTAAATAGTGGCATGTTTTCCTCAATGAGGGATTTGATTCAAATTGCAGTTCTATGAAGCGTGTCGTTATTTTATATTTCACTTTTGCCGTTTTCAACTTTTCAGCATGTTAGATATGTTTAAAATATTACTATTTATTGTTACTAATTAAGAGGAAGACTGAGAATAGGAAGCAAAATTGGTAAATTAACTCGCACTAACATATCCACTTCCCGACTGTTCTTATTTAGAAAGGGACAGTCCTGATTTGAAGTCTCTGTCAATAATATTTAACAATTTTTTTTTTACATTTTTAAAATAAATGTAATCTATACAGTGATACATCTTTTACACTGTATTTATTTTTTTATTAGTGAAATCCAAGAGGGAGATTCAATACGGTGCGTGGTGTCTCCAAAACGTCCGCGGAGACACCTTGTGCCAATGTTATGGCTGAAATCTCTGCTCATATTTACTTGCACCCCATAGAGGTGTGTGAAAAATTAGTGGAAATGTCTACAGTAATTGCCGACAATATGTGCAGCCCCCGAAATTTGGGCTTTCAGTTCCACTGTGCATAAACCTCTATGTTAGACGGGTAGCTATAAATATTATAGTGAATATATTCATTTAGCTTAACTCATACCAAACATTTCTTCCATAAAATAACAATAACACTTTTATGCAAAATATTGTGTACTTTATAGCAATCAGCACTAATATCAATAGACACTCATTATAATGTATCATGTGCAACATGTTGGCTCAGTGGTTAGCACTTCTGCCTCACAGCACAGGGGTCATGAGTTCAATTCCCAACCATGGCCTTATCTGTGTGGAGTTTGTATGTTCTCCCCGTGTTTGCATGGGTTTCCTCCGGGTGCTCCGGTTTCCTCCCACACTCCAAAAACATACTAGTAGGTTAATCGTCAAATTGACCCTAGTCTCTCTCTCTCTCTTTCTGTCTGAGTGTGTATGTTAGGGAATTTAGAGTGTAAGCTCCAATGGGGCAAGGACTGATGTGAATGGGTTCTCTGTACAGCGCTGCGGAATTAGTGGCGCTATATAAATAAATGATGATGATAATGAATGGAGAAAGAAATGCCACTATCTATATTCTTCAAACCTTTATTGCTGGCGTTTACGTTTAATAAAAAGTTTGCTATTATTAGTACCGGTATATTTTATAAATTGACCAATAGCCAATCATTGTTATTATATTGCTGCCTTGAGGGGAAATAAAGCACATTCTAAAGCTGTTTTGTACCTCTATTTCTCAGCAGGAAGATCCATCCAGCTGTCCTGCCTTTGCTCAATGAAGGGGAGGGGGGTTTCGAAGACGTGATTTGAATCATCAGGGGAATGAGACAAATTTGCATGGTCATTAAGTCCCAACCAACACAGTGGTCACTTAGGTACAGATTTTTCACCCGATTATCGAGCCAATCACACAATAAACGTCCTTTCGGCCGGATATCACATTAGTGTGTACACTACAATGTTGAACGATTATCGTTCCAAAGCACAATGTATCGTTTGATTTGTTTTTTAAAAGGACTAAAAATCTTGTTCAATGATGGAACGATGTCGGGCAAAATCTGCAGTGTGTACGCACTGACAACCAGCAGTGTCCATAGATCTCCATAGCGTGTGCAGAGTCAGGATCTTTTCAGCTGATGGTTATGACAGATGAAGGTAAATCATGTAAAATGTGTATAGTGTGTACACATGAATCTGCTGCTGATCGGTACTTTAAGTCATTGGTAATATTGTTAACGATATCGCATCTGGAGAAATTTTCTATAATGTGTACCCAGCCTTAGGTGGGTGATGTTGCAATTTGCATCCTTTCTGCATATCCCTGCCCACCTTGTGGCAGGTAAGTTCTCTTGTTTACTCTCCCTGGAGTCTGACAGCTCTCTCCTTAATCCTGGAAAGTAGCCAATGATGAATATAAGCGTTTTCATTAATTATAGCTCCAAAATTCTCCACAGAATCTATAAAACCTAAAAATTCATTGTGTGTGTGTGTGACTGAAATTAGACCGCATTATTAACCCCATGCCCTTTAAATTTGGATACAAATTTAAGTGATTGACAGCAAAACGAGTGTTGTGCGCTGTTGCGTCTCGGTAAGCACGATGACTCCGTCCATCTCCTATGTGACACTTCCTATAAATCAATTCAAAGCTATAAATAAAATATTTTAGATTGATACATGCTTACATATCATTTCCAACAACACCAAAGACAGGATCGATAAGCGTGCACATCGACTGGCCGGGTGATTTATGGCGACACACAAGGTGCTGCTCCACGTTCTATGGATTGGGACAGCTAAAGGCAAACTATTAGCATATTTTTGTGTGTGTAATGAATAAAACATTTAACCAAGGAAAAACAATCCAGTAGAATTTGTACACAACGGATTGTGCGTTGTATGAACAGATGTATAATTTTCTATGTGTGGTGTGAGATGGTGTCCGCAGCTCTGTACAAGATGATTACAAACCAACAGTACATGATGTAACAAGTGCAATGAGAGAAAACATTATGGTTGAAGTACTGACGTTTGAAACACAGCTTTGATATTTTAAGTAATTGCATACTTGCCAACTCTTTCTGAATGTCAGGGAGACTCCCTGAAATAGGGGTGATCTCCCTCACTCCCTGAAGTGTCTGGCATTCTCCCTGATGCTGAGCCAGTACAAGACGTGGTTGGCTTCGCCATCTGTGGCATGATGACACAGTTCAGAAATTGTGTCCTATGTCCATATATTGATGCCTATGGAGGTGGCCATTTTCATGGAGACCAAGATTTAATCATAGACTGACAGGTAAGACAACATGACTTCAGTAATGGAGACAGAAATGTTAAAGACACTTCAGTCTCTAGAGATTCATTAGGTGCTTTTCTTTAACGCATAGTTGCCTACTCTCCCAGACTCCCGCATTTCTGGGAGACCTACCGGGCTCCAGGACAGCAGGGCAACCTCCTGGTCCTTGCATTCGCAATAGATAAGTGGTGGGGGCTGGGCTTAATGAGGCAAATATTGCGTCATCTTAGCCCCCGCCCCTGCTGTAATTGCCCAAAATTGTGACAATTGTTTAGGGGGTGGGGCCAAAATGATGCAATTAGTCAAGCCCCGCCCCCACACACCCACCTCCCCCGGGATCTCCCTGAAGCCAACGAGGAAAAGTTGGCAAGTATGAGTAATGGGCAAACTGTGGCGTAGTCACGGGTAGTTGGCAGCCCAAGATTTAAAGGAGATGTCTACTGATATGTTTTCATTTAAATTCATATCTTTCAACTCATTATAAGATGAATTGCAAACTCATTTTTACTGCTAAGTTCTGCAGCAGGGAACAGAGAAGAAAAGGATATGAGAGCCCAGACTTGCATCTTTTCAAACTGAATTGATACATGTCGGACGAAATCTCCAGCTGGTAAAGACATAGCTTGGAAACAACTCTAGTGTTGCTGTCATTCACTAAGGGCCCTGAGTATATGATTATTTGTGCACCAGAAGACAGCAGAAAAGTTAATAATAAATAGCTAATTATTTTATTGCAACTAAATGGATATGAATGTAAAATATGTATATACTGTCCTTTTATTAAGCTCAGAGTTGCATTGGGATAGTCCGCAATGGATTCAGAGACAGACGTAGGGGACAGCATTTTAGAGGTTAGGAGCAGCCAGGTGAAATCAATATCACGCTGTACAGTTTCCTCTCATCCTGGTAATGTCTTTGGGCTTCTCTTGTGTAGAATTGTCAGGCGGGCCAGTGGTGAGCCCATACTGAGGCAGACGCCTGAGGCGGCATGCACAATAAAGGCAATTACCTTAAAAATGCCACGATCTTGCAGCAAGTGAATACATTTTGTTATCTTGCTGGTAGAGCCAATAATATTTAGCAATTACACTAATTGTCTTTAAAAGTGGACACCACACATATGCAAATGTTTATTTTACTGTAAGTTATATGAGGGGCGCCATTCATGGCCATCAAACGCATCCTGGGTGCCCCCCCTCACCTTCCCCTTCTTACCTTGTGTGGAGCAGATGAGGGCGGCAACTTCTGTCCCGGTCAGACATGAGGTCTGGCGCTAGTCTATGACATCACAGCCCAGCGCCACATTAACAATGTTACCACAGGTAACTACCTGCCAACCGCTGCCTCTCTACTGCGCTCAAATTATCACTCACGTAGTGCTTTAGGCGCCCCTTACACCTTGGCAACCCTAGGCGAGCTCTTAGGTTCGCCTAGTGGTAAGGACAGCCCTGGCGCCATTTTAGAAGTCACACCAGACAGCAGATTTGCTAGGCACTCCCCTGAGGCAGACTCTTTGTTTAAATCACTGTGGTTTCCACTATTATCTCTTACATATGATCTCATACGAGTAAGAATCCAGCTACAATGATCTATTCTTCAGCGCCAGGCTGCAACTGCTGGTGGTTTAACCGTTGACATGAGTGGTTAGAGTGAACCTGTCACACACAGCGGGGGCAGCCATTTTGTGGGTTGAAGTTTAGTCACGAGAAGGCAGCCTATCAATTCACAAAGAACCAGAGATATTACAGGGGCACAATGTACAGTACTGACTCAAGTCAGTGACTTGGGAATAAAGATGGATTCCCTCTCTTGAGCTACAAATCTATTCTGACATGTGAAGAAAGGTACATTTTTCGACAAAAATGCAAATATTTAGTTGGCTCCAGGTTCAACGTGAAAATAAGTCGCGGTTATTACACGAGTACTGTTGAATTTTCTAATGACATATCCTCTTTTTTTCTGCTTTGCTGTCAGAGCCTCCAGCAGAGAAGTGTTTGATCGAGGAAATACACAAAGCACTTCAATTAAAATGGATAAGGCATGCAGGACGCAGGGGGAGTGACAGGAGAGCCAGAGGTGCGACCGAGAGATAGCTGTGTTATGCACTAAAGACCCCCGTAACGTAAATGCGCGGCGACAGGAGCTGCGTTCAGACCCGCTGAGCCGCCAGAACAAAGCACGGCGGAAGAGAGACGAGGCCTTTGGCACCACAATTCATTGAAAGGGATTTATTAATCCATCCTGTTATTCCTGAGACCCTTGCATCAGACGAGGCAGAGAAATACCTATTCTGTTTCTTACAACAAATACATCAATTAGCAAAAAATAAAAATGGTTTTTAAGTTATTGCTGAAATCTACGGACTATAAATAATGTTATTATATTGTTGCCTTCTCATGCCGTTATTCAAACCAACTGCAACTTTTGCATACGACTTGTGAGCAGATAAATATAACATTAAAGAGGCATCCAACGTATACATTTACATAAAGTAATTGGCATTTTTTAAAATGAATTTCCTTTATTTTACTGCTCCATCAAAGCCTCATTATAGACTCAACCCTGTTCCTGTCTCCTATTCTGCTGGTGGGAGAGCTGGTCATACAACCCACATACCGCCCAACAGGACCAATTAAAAAAAAATAATTCACATTAAACCACACCCCTGTTGTCTGCCCAGGCCACACCCATATCTGACAGTCCACAAGACCACACCCCTCTACCCACTGTGAAAATTGGAGAATGAAGTGTGGGGCATTTGCTGAAGATAAAGCTTCGTTCTATAACTTAAACGGTTAATGCCAGCGACAGCTTCTCCATGAAAACCTACCCAGGTCATGCACGTGCAAATCCATACCCCCCAACATTTAGAATTGTAAAAGTGGGGCAAAATAAGCCCCTCCCATGTTCCAAACAAACTCCGCCCCCACAGGGGAATTCCAGCCCAAACACCCCCCACTTTCCTGTTAAGCCCTGCCGCTTGTGTGGTCAGGGTGTCTCTCCAAAATAAGGTAAGGAAGTATTCCTGTCCCCCCAGACTGGCCTGGCGAAGCCTGACGTTAACGCTTACGGTAAGCGGCTTACCATTGTGCACCAGTATCGCTGAGGCTGCTGGGTGAAACCGAGCCAGAAACTGCGGTGAGGTGATAATTTATCAACGCGATACATGGTGCTATATAAGGTGCGATACAAGACGCCTTATCGGTGCATATTTATATATATATATAGGCCACGAGCTGCACTCGCAACGTTTGTGTCGAGAGCAATGATTGGACAGCTGCCGTACCATCCAATCAGAGCGCAGTGAGTGTACAGAGCACTGAGATCCAACCTTCTCCTGCCAATACTATATCACTGGGATGATGAGCTCAGAACAGCGGGTTCCTCAGACACCAGAACCGCAGCGCACTGCCGTACCATCCAATCAGAGCGCAGTGAGTGTACAGAGCACTGAGACCTTCTCCTTGTTGGAGAAGGGGCAGATATATAAGCTTTTCATGTGTGTTTTGGTGTCTTCTGTTATACACTGTCAGACTACGGTTGACCTGAAAATGCCTCTGGAAACACTTACTTTTGATATTACCCGCATTAGTCTGGCTAATATAAGCCTCCTGACTCTAGCTGTAACATAAATAATATTTCTCGATGTAGCGTGTAGATGGAACACAGGCGTGCGGGTCCTCCTCATGTTACACACACACGTGTTCTCCGTCAAGCTACGCGTTAATCGATTTTTAACCCGTTCCATACTTGGAGAGTGTTTGGATGTTCGCCCCAAATGCAGATGTGGCTCGGGGCAGAAGCTGGCACGGCCGCGTAGAGGAAATCTAATGTGATACAGAGAGGGAGATAATTCATGTCAGACGCCCAGCCTGAAGTCTGACAACCTGACACGGCCATTTCGTGTTACTTACATTCCAGCATAATGATCATGTATGAGACTGACACGCTAATTCTTTTTATTTATTCATTTTTAAATCTCTTTTGGATTAAAATTCAGGGAATTGCTCTCTACAAACACAGTCTGGTTACCACATGAACACAGTCATCAGGAACATCTCCTGGATACTCAGATATACTCAGAACCGCTTAACATGACCCGCAGATGTTATTATAATACAGTATTTCATAGTACGTGTGATCTAGAGGGGGCGTGGTCACACAAAGGTGGGCGTGGCCATGTCACATTTGGGGTGTGCCATGTCCATGTGGGCGTGTCTAAGTGCAGCCAGTAGCGCCGGGGGAGGCATAGATCCATACAACGCTCAGTTCCCCCAGTGACAATTTATTGTTAAATTGGGGTGAAATCTAATTCTCTATCTCTGTGATATAACATTTACAGGGGTTGTATCACTGTACTGGTAAATATACAGGTGCTATAGATCTGTCTCCCCAGAATAAAACAATGGTACTCCCAGTGCACTGGGATCCTTCATCGTTAACCTGTTACATAATATTTTTATTTTTTACATCAACATCATCAGCTATTGATATCACTTCTCTGCCTTTTGGCTAAGATCGAGTGTAGTTGTGGCAGAGCTGCACTTGGTCCTCTGGCCAGGGGGCCGGTTAGGCAGCTTTGAAAGCCTGGGATAATTGTGACTCTGGGGAGTGGCGATCCGGGAGTGCCATAAATCTCGGGTCAGGAGACCTTAATACAGATATCACGTGATTATGTTGGCACCCATGCACTTCTGACCACTTTCTTTTAAGCACCGCTACATTCTTTGCCCTGGCCTTTTGGTTGGGCGAGAAAATTTTTACAAGCAGCTCAGCCATTAGGCTGGGGCCGTACCCACTCAGCACTATTTATTTTTTCTCCAAGTTTGTCACTTTCACTTTTATGTTTTCACGTTTCTGGATTTTAGGGCACGGGTAGGCCCTTTCGGGCACGTCCCCGAAAGATCTAGGAAGGGCTGTCTAAAGCAAACTGAGGGGGGGTTTCCTAGTGCCCGGAAACCCCTCTCCAAGCCTGGGGCACTGTATAATTGAGGTGGCTGGACCCTGCCCCCGCTTCACACGGCTCTGCTCGAAAAGAGAGAGCTGCGTGCACTACTGTTAGGTATGCCCATGTATATTATAGGGGTAGGAAGAGTTGGAGAGCAGCCAAGCACTGTCTAATATTATAGCTACGCCGCCATGCATGCTGGTCACGCCCACTGGTGGCGTGGTGTGGAAACCCCCCTCTACAAATCCTGTGTTTGCCCCTGGCTGTGTGGCCCTGAGGTTCTGGACCCCTGAAACCATCGTTGGTCCTCCCTTCCAGTGGGTTGGACTTGTTGCCGAGCCCTGGGTGAAGCTTTGGTGGATCCCAGGGAATAAAAGGGCCCCCTAGCCTTGCGGAAAAGGGGACCTGAAGACCTTTGCCCCCTGAGGGATCTTTTGGCTCCGGGGGTCGGGGACTAGGGCCTTTTCTTTTTTAAGGAAGAGCCATGTTCCGCATCCCTTAGTGCACTTTCTTATGGTTTTGTACCTTTTCTGGACACTTTTGGATTCACAAAAGCACGTTCCCAGGCTTCCAAAAAAACAAAATAAAAAAATCAGCTATTTATATAGCGCCACAAATTCCAAAAGTGCCGCTGTTTCCACTATTGACCGTGGAAAGATTTGTCGCCCAATTGCTTCTTATATCTGAAGAGTAAATAAGGTGTTATACCCCATGATAAATCTTTATCAATGGAAGAAAAGCCTGGTTGTCGGAGGAAACGGGTGTTTTTTGGCGGAGATAGGACTCATTATTGCAACACCCAGTTTATGAAAAGAGATACCCCAGGTAATAGAATTGATATCTCCAGCAATATACCAGCGGGTGGTAGAGCTCCCACACATTTACATGGGGAAGTCTATCTAATAAGTAATGCGGCGATTACAGAATCCTTAAAAAAATGCTTCATTTTTATCTTTTTAGTATTTTTAATATTTGCATACACTATGGACCTGCGTCATTAAGGTGCGCAAAATTGCTCTAACAGACAATACACTGCAGGATACGCCCAATGCATATGTACAGAAAAATAAATATATATTAATGTCACCTGTTAGTAATATAGTCATTGATGAAAAAACATAAAAAAATGTTTTTTTATACCCCCCTCCTCATAAAATACATTTATAAGTATGATATTAATGTCTACTATACAAGAAATGTATTTTTACAGTTGCTCCCGTTTGCAAACACATGTTCTAGCTGCACACACAGCCGTCATCACTAGTAATCAGCGCTTACACCAGACCTGTAGCTGGTGCCAGTGATACAACAGAAAATCACATACCTTTGCATAGGCAAACCGAGGGGGGGGGGGGGGGGGGGTTACTAGTGCCTGGAAACCCCCCTCCAAGCCTGGGGCACTGTATAATAGAGTTGGCTGGACCCTGCCCCTGCTTCACACGGCTGTGCTTGAAAAGGGAGAGCTGTGCACCTAACAGTAGTGCACTCAGCATTGCCCATATATATTATGGGGATAGGAAGAGTTGGAGAGCAGCCGAGCACTGCCTAAAATTATAGCCACGCCCCCATGCATGCTGGTCACGCCCACTGGCGGCGTGGTGTGGAAACCCCCCTCTACAAATCCTGCGTTTGCCCCTGCTTTGAGAAGCTCAAAGCTTGAATCGGACGCTGCTGTGTGCGCTGTGCTTGGCACGCCCTTACTGTACATCAACTTGGATCTCCACTCCAAGATGAATTGGATGTCGCTGCGTGCTTTGGTGTATCACCCAGTTCTGGGTATGGGCAGAGTGATTGTACCCAAAGTACGGCACATATCAGCATGGCCCTATGACGTTACAGGGGGTGTGTAATTTATACTATTTAAATTGGCGCTTTAGGTGAGCCCGTGGTACATCGCCTTTGAACAATGTCTAAGCACACCCTACGTCAGGCAGTTCTGCTGTTTTACTGGCACCAGCGGTAGCATATAACAGGTGTGTGCAGCATCCTATTAGAGACTCTGATATTAGCCTTACTAAAGACTTTAAATCAGCGCTTTAATCTGAGCCTGAGCGTGGGATAATCCTGGGGATCTGTAGAGACTTTGTGCTGTGATTAGTGACCCGATTTGGGATACACGCCAACGTTCTGTCTCATATCCTCCACCATAACTCATAGTTGCCAAGTTTCCGGGAGAGGGGGCGAGACTGGAGGGCAGGAGGGGGCGGGGCAAGGCCAATTGCGTCATTTTGGCCCCACCCCCCGCGAAAATGTAATTTGCGTCGCCCCCTCCCGCCCTCCAAAATGGCGTGATTCACCGAGAATCGCGTCAAATGACGCGATTCTCGGTGAAATCTGGGATGCGGGAGAAATGCCATCTCCCCCGGGAGCCCGGGAGACTGACCCGAATTTCGTGAGTCTCCCGGACTTTCCGGGAGAGTTGGCAAGTATGCCATAACTGAGATCTGATTGACAGACAATGTTACTATACGACAAACCCTAAATGGAGGGAGAATATTTGTCTGTTTTCTCTATCGCTGCAGACGCTGTTCTGTATTTTGTAGCTACCAGATCCCAGTTTTTTTAATAATACATTTTAATTCAAAAACAATTGACGGTAATGGTTTATATCTACATGACAACACCGACCCTAATGTATTCTTCTGTGATTAGTTTATCAATTATTTCTAACTATTAAAAGGACAATTGTGCATCCTTGTCTTCCATTCACCAGTTATCCTGATTGTACTGGGACTGCAGTTTAAATGAGCACAGTCCAGAGATACGTATTGATTGTCTTAGGGATGCTTGTTACCGATATTACAATGTGCTACAAGTAGCATCCAAGGCCGGCATCTTCCCAGGGAGATTGGTTTATTGGCAGAGTATTCATCTCATTCTCAGAATGTCCTTGGAAGAAAAGTACAGACATTCAAAGGAGCAGAACCAGCATAAAATAGGCAGGTCGTGATACATGTTCGGAGGTAAGTCCGTTTCTGTGTCGTATGTTGCGTGTAATATCTCTGCACGTGCTCATAAACGTACCTTACGCCAATGAACGCAACTGCATACATTTCATATCTGAACGCAAATGACAGGATTGCCTACGACTTAAAGAGCGGAACGGAGGAGGGAAGGGGAGGATGAACGTAGACTATGTACAGTAAGGGTGTGTCGAAGCAGATGTGGCGGGTTCAAGTCCTAAAGAGTCTGTTTTTTTTAGCCGTACCATTTGCACCACCTACAGGTCAGGTGTAAGTGCTGACTGACACAACATTTTTGTATTAAAAACTACACATATGCGTGTCACTAGTTTAAGTGAAGCCATAAGCTGAGGGCAATTAAAATATTGTGTTATGCTTTTATCAGCACTTACTGTAAGGGGTTAACTGTTAATTGAAACCGGCCAATCACACTGGGGGAAGTGGTTTTTGGTGATGTTATAAATTATCCTGACATAGTGGACTGGCCCTCTTGGTTCCTGGATCTTCGGACACCTCCCTCCCGCCCTACATAGGTTTGGTTATGTTACGATTTAATCATTTTCTTTTTTCAGACGAGGCACAGTAGGTGGGAGAGCAGTGCAGTCAGCGACTAATCGAAGGTGCTACCGTTGAATTGGCCGCACGTCACTGCCCCTTTTGCAGTAACGTGCACCCTCTTGGGTGGAGGGTCCCTTGGCGTGCCTTTGGGCAGGCGCGTCAATGAGAGTCCAGAAGGGGGCAGTCGCGATGATGCCAAGTTTAGTACCTGCCAATGGTAAAGACTTGGGTGTCTTAAAGACTTGGGACAGTGGTAATTGAGATTCACCTTACGTTGAATTGGTTTCAAGGTTGGTTGTTAGCTGACAGCTTTGCTCTCGCCGCCATCAGAGTTTAAGTTATATGTTAAATAAACTGCAACCTTTTTGCCAAAATAATATCTTGTGTCCGTGTGGTTATTTTAGTTAGGTATGGTTATATGTTTAGCACAAAGGTATGATAATAATAGGGGTATTAACACTGAGCATTTTATATAGTACAGAACATGTGTATGCTAGGAAGACAGATTGTATAAATGTGTTGTATGTAATAGCACCTTGATTTATGTATTTAATGTAAAAAAACAAACTATTTTTAATCCCACAATTTTATTAATGATTATACTTGTAAGAGTTGTTCATCTATTTTACATTTTTTTTTGTACGTGCTCTAATGCTTGTGCGCATACTGCAGTCTCTTCTGTGCAGGTAAAGTTTAAGCGGAGCAAACTTATACCCATGTTCCGATGGAAATGTATCTTGAGATCCGCTAGGATTTGAATACGGTTGGAACTATGCTCAAGTTCCGTGTTCTGTTCTTAATGGGGATAACACATGAAAGTCAGTTTATAATAATGCTTTATTATTTAAATAAAGTGTTCTTTAATGTCTAAGATTTGCATATTTATTTATTTTGTAATGTTTGAAAACTTTATTTTAGAACTGAGAGCTCAAATCTGGACTTCCACTTCCACCGCGCAAGAGCGCAACTTCCTCCCACGCACCTATCGGCAGAGACTGGGCCAGCAAATCGGTAAATTAATCCTTACCGCTCCGGGCCAGTATGTCCAGGGTGATAAACGGAGATGAAAAGTCAACCTTAATGCGTAATGAGGGAAATATCGCTAAATAACGTGAACACGGTTCTGTATTTTTAAGAGGTTTTTCACCATTGGTCAGATTCCCGCCGCTGAGAACCCCATTGTTTGCTCAACGCAGGAATAACTGTGACTGGAGCCCTCTGCTGGACAGCTTCGGTAAAGCTCTAGGAGATGGGAAAATGATTCTGTGCACGCCCAGAAATTCCATCTGTCTCTGCTCATTGGACAGTTGTGGCACTCATCCAATCAGCAGGCAGCTGTCACCACGGTGTACCCGGTCGCTGAGTTCTAGAACCTTGCTGTATTCAGCTAATGTTTGGGGTACCACCTATGTATTTATAGGAGGTAAAAGGGATTGTTTAAATCCTTTAAGACAGAAAAAAACCCTGTAATATATGATTCATTCCAAGAGTGATTTCCAACAAAGTAATAGTGAAAAACTAAATGCATTATGAGAGAAAAAACAACAACACACAAGAATAGAAACTGTGTGAGACAATATTTCAAGAAATATACAAAATATTTCAAATGTGAGAAGTGAGGTCACGTTGTCCTTATCTGCCTCCAGTCTGCTTGAGGTACCCTCCATGGGAATTAAATCAGAGTTGTAAACACAGAATCCCA
The DNA here is from genome assembly GCF_038048845.1 of Mixophyes fleayi. Taxonomy (NCBI): domain Eukaryota; kingdom Metazoa; phylum Chordata; class Amphibia; order Anura; family Limnodynastidae; genus Mixophyes; species Mixophyes fleayi. The sequence continues at coordinate 19,995,948 of NC_134403.1, forward strand.
CAACTAGCAGCGCGAAATGAGAACAAGACGCTACCAACTAATTACAACTTCAGAAAACATAAATGTTTCATGCTGCGTGCCTGGTTTATATATAAATATATATATATATATATATATATATATATATATATATATATACAGTCAAGTCCATAAATATTGGGACATCGACACAATTCTCATATTTTGGGCTCTATACACCACCACAATGAATTTGAAATGAAACAAACAAGATGTGCTTTATCTGCAGACTTTCAGCTTTAATTTGAGGGTATTTACATCCAAATTAGGTGAACGGTGTAGGAATCACAACGGTTTCTATATGTACCTCCCACTTTTTAAGGGACCAAAGGTAATGGGACAAACTAAACAATACTACATCAAACTTTCACTTTTTAATACTTTGTTGCAAATCCTTTGCAGGCAATTACAGCCTGAAGTCTGAAACGCATAGACATCACCAGATGCTGGGTGATGTACAATCAGGGATCTAATGATAAATAGACCATACTTCATCATCATCATCATCATCATCAGTTATTTATATAGCACCACTAATTCCGCAGCCCTGTACAGAGAACTCACTCACATCAGTCCCTGCCCCATTGGGGCTTACAGTCTAAATACCCTAACATACATACAGACAGACAGACAGAGAGGGACTAGGGTCAATTTAGATAGCAGCCAATTAACCTACTAGTATGTTTCTAGAGTGTGGGAGGAAACCGGAGCACCCAGAGGAAACCCACGTAAACACGGGGAGAACATACAAACTGCACACAGATAAGACCATGGTCGGGAATCGAACTCATAACCCCAGTGCTATGAGGCAGAAGTGCTAACCACTAAGCCACTGTGCTGCCCATTGACAGGCAAAAGCCACGCCCACCTATTACCAAAGTCACACCCACTTTACTTGCCCATAACGCATTCATGGCATTGTGTCACGGGTTGGACGGGTGCGGGGGCGGGGTTTATGCTGGTGTTCAAAATTACACAATTCACAACTCTCTGCCTTCCCCATACTGGCACTTCATCTCCCCACCAAAACGTTGGCAAGTATGAAAGAGACCTCTAAGTTCCAGTCAAGTAATAAGCTGAATTCTAATTAATATGGATTTATCCCACAATTTGGAGTCAATGTGGGGAATTCAATTGGCCGCATTACTGTAAAAAGTAGCGCGGCCTCCACACTGTTACAGACATTACGGTAATATTGCGCATAATTACCGTTAACACGGTAATCTTTAACGCTGGTTTTTGAGCTGCGAGCAGAAATCTGTGTTAAACCTATTACTGTTTATACGGTAATTTTAACGCTGCGCTACTTCGGGAGGAATTGAATTCCCCCCAATGAGTATCTAGTGTAATTATAAACTGCATTCTCATGAATTTTCCTTCATCCTGTCGGTGAACTTTAAGTTAGCTCTTGTTTATCCAAAGCTGCAGAAAACACTCTCCATTCTACAGTTTATGCCTCATTTTATTCACTCCTAGGTGTCCAATATCATTTTGAATGGGAACTATCATTCTCTCAGTGAGTCGCTATAAAACAAAATGGCGGCACGCAAAGATTTGACTCAGCACTTCTTCTTTTTTTTTTTTTATGAGGTAGAGAAAAAACCAGAGGAAGCAGAAAGGCCGGATGCACGAGGATCTCATCTCCAACAAGATGGAAAAATACGACGTGTTGGTAATAGATCTCCCAAGCGTCTAATAAAATGCAGATTGTATTTTTCATCACGGTTCAATAATATGCTTCTTTGTGAGGAGGAAGGAACCAGAGAGTAAATCAGGGATGTTTCATGTACACTGTGAAAACTGCATTCTGAAATGTTGTGATTTGTATAAAATATGACTCCGAGCGGCCTTGTGATGTCAACGCCAAGTTTTATGGAGAAATATAATTCTCAATTTGAGGTAAAGAAAAAAAAAAAAAAAACACAGAAAGGGAATCAGCCAAACGCACGGCGGTGAATGTATTTAAATGTGAAATCTAAGAAGCTATATTATACAAAATGCTTCACCGCAGACACAAGTGGCAATGCTTAACACGACCTTTCCCATTTTATAAACACAATCTGTTTTACGGATCGCAGGGGCCCTGGAGCTAAATTAGAGATTTACTTAAAACCAGAAAAAAAAATGTCCGTGTCTCCTTTCAGTCCTCTGGAATGAAATAAATATATGGTTTGTTGGATTAAGGAATGTTCGGGTACCTTGGGTGGAAAACAGAAAAATATTTGGCCAAGACGAGATGAGAAAGCAATCAGCAAAACTTATTTTTATTCTAATTAACCTCCTCACTCTCTAATTAGCAGAGCTACGGGGGTTTGATGCCCAGAAAATTGGTTCATTAGAGAAGTGTCCAAAAGTTTTGTGTCTCTTCACCCCTAGAGAAGTTGGTGGTTGGTGCTTTGCATGTCTACGATTGGGTCTATTTTTCGCGGGTTTGCCAGGAATTAACGTGTTAATTCCTCACTCTACATAAGTAAATTTTATGCTGCTTTTTCGGAACCTATAGACTTTTTGCAACATATTGAAATCACAGTCACTTTTGAGTAAATCTACATTATCTAAGGAAAACTGGGGGGAGGGAGAATCACATCAAAACGCTTTTCCATAATGTTTTCTTTGTTTACTTTTATGTATTCTGAGAAATCCCAGAAAAATTTCCTTGGAATGTCTTTGTCTATTTTAACCTGAGTACAAGGATTCCGTATACTTTTACTCATTAATATTTTTATAACCAAGAGACCAATGTGTCCGATACACACTGAATCTATCAGTAACTACAATGGTACTCAGTCATACTACGTCCCTTCTGTAGCCTGATTGCTACACAACGGTCACCGCAAAGACCCGTGTACTGGGAATGATACAATGAGAGGAATGGGGGCAGGAGATAAAGATTACTCACCCACGCTGTGAGTCATTGCACCATAGTGGTTGCAGGATGCTATGCAGGAGAATGGTATTACTTTGTGCTTCTTCTGCAATCCATTACTGCAGACTGGCTGCTGATTGGCGTATACAATGTGACCATTAGAGTCATATTGGAGGTTAGGTGATAACCTCATCTCTGCCGCCCCTAGGAAGGTGTCACCTGAGACAAGGTTCTCACCTATCCCATACTTGCCAACTTACGGCAGTCGGCGTCTGGGAGCTGCCGGGGGAGGTGGGCGTGCAGGGCTCAGAGAATCGCGTCATTTTGGCCCCGCCCTCGTGACGTAATGACGCGTTTGCGTCATTAAATAAAATGTCGCAATTCTCAGGAAATCGCGGTATTTTAGATCTAATTCTGCCCACTTCACTAGGAAGTGGGCAGATGTGGGAGGTTGCCATACTCTCCCGGGAGTCCGGGATACCCACTCGGAATCCGGGAGTCTCCCGGACATACTGGGAGAGTTGGCAATATGACCTCACCTGGAGGAACGGGCCTGATAATGCAGAAGATATCGCATAAGTGTGTACACTCCCACGATGATGTTTTATCATAGCAAAACACATCGCATCTGTTGATTTGGGTTTATAAACTTCCTAAACATCACGATCAACGATGGAACGACGTTGGACAAATGTGTGTACGCACTCACGCCCAGCAGTGTAGGCAGATATCTGTACAGTGTACAGAGTCACAATCTTTTCAGCAGATGGTTATGAGAGATGAAGATCACAGATCTGAAGGCAAATCGTGTAGGTGTGTACACAGGAATCTGCATGATCATCGGGACTTTCAGTGGTTGGTAAAATCGTTACAGAAATCACATCTGACGTCTAATGCAATAACGTGTACCCAGCTTAAGGGACGACCCTTCCAGATCCCCTCTGCTATGTCAGAGTCCTTATATGTTCTCTGTCTGACTTTAGCGAGGCAGGCAGGTGTGCCACCCTTTATCTCTTCCAATCCGTACGCTGAAGCGGGCACACAGGCTTTTCTGCGGCGGCCGGGGGTGCAACGTGGGGCTCGGCCGGCCTTTACCCCTAGAGCTGTAGTTTAAAGTGTAGGTTACAAATAGTAAATTCTATTTAAAAAAACACAGTGAAAATTACAGGAAATTAATACATTCTTGCCGACTCCTCTCTGCGCCGCTCCTCACTGAACGTCGGGCGTGATGACGTCACGTCAGACATTCAGTACGAACGCAGCAGAGAGGAGGAGCTCCGGCGCCGCGGTCACATGAGTATTTATTTATTTTTTTTCCCATTTCTTTTTTTTAAAGTTACCAGCTCCCCCACTAAGGAAGAGGGGAGCGATCAGGGTCGGGGCCTACCGGGGGATACCTCAGCCTCCCGTCGGCCCAGTCCGACTCTGAATACATTTATATAGCGATATAGTTGGATACTATTTTAATGCACCATCATTTAAAAAAATAAATATTTAAATTTTGCAGGTTTTAGATCGGTAGCTAGAATATATATTTTGTATGTGTTTTTTTCCTAGTACACCTCTAGGCCAACATGGGAGCGTTCTATAAAGAAACCACTATGCTCCGTTGGATATCAGTCCAGGCAATAGTAATTGTCCTTGTGACCACCTCAAGGTCATAACTGCATTTTGTTTTATCTCTGAAAAATCTCCTATTTATCCGTTTGCATTGTCCTATTTTACACACCTCATATTTTCCTTACTAAACAATATATCCAAGTTAACTGATTAAAATGTGTTACTCTGGCAATACATTTTTATTTTTGTATATTTTGTATTTTTTTTATTATATATTGTATATATTTATTTTTTGTAAATCCAACCTGTTCTCCTTTCAGGGTTCCGATGGGCCATAAGAGGGGAGGGGTTTGAGCCACAGGGGAGGGGCAGGTGCAAAGCTTTGGTGACCCAGCCGTGGCGATTATGGTGGGACAGATGGGGCTTCGTTCCATCCACCCATGTACTGTCCCATAAGAGCGGGATTATAGTCATGGAACGTGACTGTGCAGACTAATAGTTTCCCATTGGTCGGCACAGTCCCACCCCTCCAAGGCCTTGGTGACCCATTGGTCGGCACAGTCCCACCCCTCCAAGGCCATGGTGACCCATTGGTCGGCACAGTCCCACCCCTCCAAGGCCTTGGTGACCCATTGGTCGGCACAGTCCCACCCCTCCAAGGCCATGGTGACCCATTGGTCGGCACAGTCCCACCCCTCCAAGGCCTTGGTGACCCATTGGTCGGCACAGTCCCACCCCTCCAAGGCCATGGTGACCCATTGGTCGGCACAGTCCCACCCCTCCAAGGCCTTTGTGAAGATTGGGCACAGTTGGCCGAAAGTGGCCTCAGTAAAGACAATGACACATTTTGGTTCTAAACAAATATGGAGCCCGCATCAGTTCACCATTAAAATATGCATTACGCTACTGAACATAAAATCCATGATATACACAGATAAGGAGCTTATTGAAATTACAAATATATAAACAGATTTATTTTTGCATTCTGTTCAACGTACTGTAGTCTCTTATTTTCTACTACAGGCTAGGACTTATTACAGAAAACACAGAAAAAAGTAATTTTATTTAGCCCTCATATATCATAACCATTCCTCAGATATCTCAGCAACGTATAGGATTATGTATTTATAGAATAAATTATTCTCCTGCATATAATTTATTCATTTGGGCTCCGCAGTAGGCCCCTACAACCAGAATTCCTGGCGGGTCCTCCAGGTTACAGTCCGATAGATTGAATTAACTATATGATTAAACCAGTATTAACCCTTTTTCCCCCCCCAACGTTTTCCGCTATCCTATCTCCCAGCAAAGGGCTGGGGAACCGAACACTGAAGGCGAGATTACCATCGCAGTACAGAAGGACTTTCACAGGCTGTAGACTGCGGCGCTCAATAAGTTAACATATTAAAAAAAACAATAATGGAAATGCTGGGATGAGTCTGCAGATATCAAGCTGTGTCTGTAACCTAACGTGTAGAGCAGTAATCTGAATCTCCATGCAGGATTCTCATTGGGGAAATGGAAGAGAGAGAAGGTTGACTGAACCCCCACAGACTGTAGTAGAGACGGGGGGCTGCGTCTCTACCAGAAGATGACATTTGCTTAGTAACCCTTTCATTGGAGGCTTTTAGCACAATTAAATCAACATACTAGCTATATTACTCCTCGTAAATGGAATTATAGGTTTGTTGTACTAGTGCCTGACGTGCTCATATGTTATCTGTGGCTAACCTGTATCGTGTAACCTGCACAGTGATTGTGAGGACTCAGCTTTACCTACAAAGGAGGATTTTGTTCTTCTACGGACAATTACGGATAACGTAGGCCTAAACATTTCAGGAGGTACGGGCAGGCTGGTTACATTCATCATCTACACCAGACTGAATGACACTGAAACCAGGACTAGGGGGTTAATGTATCAAGCTGAGAGTTTTCTGTTGGGTTTGAAAAGTGGAGATGTTGTCTATAGCAACCAATCAGATTCTAGCTGTCATTTTGTAGAATGTACTAAATAAATGATAGCTAGAATATGATTGGTTTTTCAAACCCGCTGGAAAACTCTCAGCTTGATACATTAGGAAACATAGGAGTTTCCCTAAATCTCTACCTCTGAGTGATGTAACTGAGACTGAGATAGCGACGTTTAAATCTCCTTTGTCTGACGAGTCTATGGAGGAGGTGCCTTGATAGAGAGCTTAAAGAGCTCTGCAACTAAGGGGGGGTCTGAGAAACCATAAGGCATCAGATGTTGTTTTAGGTTTTATTTCACTAAAGAGGTTACCCTGACGGATAATCCTCTGATCTTTCATGCATCACTTTGCAGAGAGCATTGTGGACGGTTACATGGTTCCTGCAGGAGAATGGACTTACAGGTGCGGATGTCAGATTCTCCCCGATAGGAAAACTTTTGAGCTAAACAAAAGTGGCACATAGAGAGCCTGATTCATCTCATTTATTTATATAGCGCCAACATATTCCGTAGCGCTTTACAATTGGGAGTATCATCAAGGCAGTATCTGCTGGTATTGATGCGCAGAACTGGGAGATATAAACACAACCATGTCCGCTCCGACTCCGCGCGCAAAGGACACTTACTAAAGCCTACAGTTTTGGGGAGGGAACGGGGTGGGCAAGGGTGTTTTGCTGTAGTCATACTCAACCGCACGCAGCAGCATCCAAATCTAGCTCTGGGCATCTGAAAGTTACTTGTTTATCTGCCGTATCTCTTGCTCCAGCTACAGGGCTAGTCTGAGTCCTGATCAGTAGTGATGACAGTCTCGTTTGCATGCTATAACATGTGTTTGTAATCAGGAGCAACTGTAAAAATGGATTTTATGTTCAATAGACATTAACAGCCTACTAATAAATGGACTTATTTTTACTGTTTGATGTCATTATTATTAACTGGTAACATGGGTGTCAGCAAAGCCGAAATACATGTGCTTTACACCAAACGCAGGTTGCGCTCAGTACGTGTGCCTTGGTTAATCAGGCTCAGAGGGTGAAGCGGTGGTGCGGGTATGAATGGAGCGTGGCATCACCACCGTGGGATCGTGAAGCACCAGGCCACCCTAACCACCCTCCCTCATTTTTTAATTTATTTTTTAACATTTTATTTTTTTTACTTTTTTACTAGTAGAACTAATAGCCCAAGTCAGGACTTCCAGGTCCACTGCCTGGTCGCACACGCGCAGAGGCAACCAGACTGGCTACAGTCGGCCGACTGGTGGACATCGGTGTAAGTCTAACCCGGGGGTTATTATATTTTACTATTTTTGGACTACTCTTGTCATCCTCCTTTTTACCACTGGGCTATTGCAAGGAAAACCTGTGCTCTTTACATTGAACTTCTGATTATGGCATCGGTGCCGGTCTACAGCTGGCTGAAACTTTATTTTCGGAAGTCATCCATATGATATTTGCATATCCTTTACCGATTCCCACTGATTGGTTCCACACAGAGCTGTGGTGAGCGGGAACTATATCTCAAAAATAAATGAAAACGGACATTATATTTGGTTTCCTTTTAGGCAGTTGATCGGTTGCACACCCAGCTGTGCTATATGGATGTCTGGATACAGGAGTGTTCTCTGTTTGAAATCCAGCAACAGTGGTAATTATAGGAGTTATAATTGTGGTTGTCCATCGTTATATTTGTTTGCCCCTTGACAAAGCATTATGTGGGCTATATGAATTGATATTTATGGGACTTAGGGCTAGATTTACCTAGCTGCGGGTTTGAAAAAGTGGGGATGTTGCCTATAGCAACCAATCAGTTTCTAGCTTTCATTTATTTAGTACCTTCTACAAAATGATAGCTAGAATCTGATTGGTTGCTATAGGCAACATCTCCACTTTTTCAAACCCGCAGCTAGTAAATCTAGCCCTTAACCTTTGTTTCCACCAATTTTGCATTAGAGTCTATATTGCTCTTTATTTTATATGTCATTTATATAGTACATTAAAAGTGAATTATTATTAGAGATGGTCACTGACCCCCGTGTTTTGGTTTTGGATTCGGTTTTGGATCTGGATTACCGTCGTGTTTTGGTTTTGGTTTTGGTTTTGCAAAACCGCCATTGCGTGTTTTGGTTTTGGTTTTGGTTTTGTTTGGTTTTGTTTTGCTATTTTTTGGGAAAATCCATGTTTTTGGGCCTAAATTAACCCAATTTAGTGCTCCAACTGTTTTAGAGACAAGTAATCTAATTGTTGAGGTAATAAATCATCCAAAAAAACAGTTTAATTCTTCGTTGGTAGGCCTATTCTACACACAAAACAGATTGTCTTCCTCTCCATCTATGCATATTGGCAATGCAGCCATCGTCTTTGAATGTATATTACACCCTACACTTATAGTTAAATATGTAAAGAAATGGAAAAAGCCAGTTTGGTTTCTGTCTCTCAAGGCCCCCCTCCACTTGTATAAAATACCAAAAAATTCAGCCATTATAGACTGTACAATATTAATTGACATGGAGAAAGCCAGTTTGGTTTCTGTCTCTCTAGGCCCCCCTCCACTTGTATAAAATACTAAAAAATTCAGCCATTATAGACTGTACAATATTAATTGACATGGAGAAAGACAGTTTGGGGTCACTCTGTCTCTCTAGGCCCCCCTCCACTTGTATAAAATACCAAAAAATTCAGCCATTATAGACTGTACAATATTAATTGACATGGAGAAAGCCAGTTTGGTTTCTGTCTCTCTAGGCCCCCCTCCACTTGTATAAAATACTAAAAAATTCAGCCATTATAGACTGTACAATATTAATTGACATGGAGAAAGACAGTTTGGGGTCACTCTGTCTCTCTAGGCCCCCCTCCACTTGTATAAAATACCAAAAAATTCAGCCATTATAGACTGTACAATATTAATTGACATGGAGAAAGACAGTTTGGTTTCTGTCTCTCTAGGCCCCCCTCCACTTGTATAAAATACAAAAAAATCCAGCCGTTATAGACTGTACAATATTAATTGACATGGAGAAAGCCAGTTTGGTTTCTGTCTCTCTAGGCCCCCCTCCACTTGTATAAAATACTAATAAATTCAGCCGTTATATACTGTACAATATAAATTGAAATGGACAAAGGCAGTTTGGTATCTGTCTGCATCAGATCCTCTCTCCACTTGGAGTAAAATAGAAAACTATTCAGCCGTTATATAATCTAGAATATAAATAGAAATTGAGAAAGGCAATTTGGTATCTGTCTGCATCATAATCATCAACATCATCATTAGCGCCCTCGTCGCCTACACAAATCTCCCCCTCATCCTCTTCTAATTCCAAAGTGGCATCCTCAATTTGGGTATCACCGGCTACACTCGGGCTATTAAGGCACACATCAGCAGAATGCTCACGATTAGACATCCCACTGTTGGATGGACTCTCCACAGGGATTGTTGTCATTTGTGAATCAGAGCAAATATTCTCCTGTAATGCCTCACTGGTATCTTGCAGCTCAGCTTTGACGCGTAACAGTAGTTGTGCACCAATTGTAGGCTGGGTAACTTTTTGGGATCTGCCACTAATAGCCAAAGGTGAAGGCCTCATTCTCTCTTTGCCACTGCGTGTGTAGAATGGCATGCTTGCAATTTTTTTTTTATCGTCACTTAACTTTTGCTCAGTTACACTTCGTTTTCGCTTCAATACAGTAAATTTTTTTTTGGTTTTTGTTTTTTGCACTAATTTGAAAACACTCTGTTGTTTGACATCGCCTTGGCCAGATGACGTACTGGGAACACTAACATCAGGACTGGTGACAGAACCTGGTTGCTCATTTAGATCATATGTGGACTGCTTTGAATCCATTGCGTAGATACTGCTGACAGATATGACTTTTGACAGCCAGAAATATTAATGCACAATTAGAGAGGACACCCCAAAAACACTGAGGAGTGCTAACATTTATTGAGTAGATACTGCTGACAGATATGACTTTTGACAGCCAGAAATATTAATGCACAATTAGGGAGGACACCCCAAAAACACAGAGGAGTGCTAAAATTTATTGAGTAGATACTGCTGACAGATATGACTTTTGACAGCCAGAAATATTAATGCACAATTAGAGAGGACACCCCAAAAACACTGAGGAGTGCTTAAAATTATTGAGTAGATACTGCTGACAGATATGACTTTTGACAGCCAGAAATATTAATGCACAATTAGAGAGGACACCCCAAAAACACTGAGGAGTGCTAACATTTATTGAGTAGATACTGCTGACAGATATGACTTTTGACAGCCAGAAATATTAATGCACAATTAGAGAGGACACCCCAAAAACACTGAGGAGTGCTTAAAATTATTGAGTAGATACTGCTGACAGATATGACTTTTGACAGCCAGAAATATTAATGCACAATTAGAGAGGACACCCCAAAAACACTGAGGAGTGCTAACATTTATTGAGTAGATACTGCTGACAGATATGACTTTTGACAGCCAGAAATATTAATGCACAATTAGGGAGGACACCCCAAAAACACAGAGGAGTGCTAAAATTTATTGAGTAGATACTGCTGACAGATATGACTTTTGACAGCCAGAAATATTAATGCACAATTAGAGAGGACACCCCAAAAACACTGAGGAGTGCTAACATTTATTGAGTAGATACTGCTGACAGATATGACTTTTGACAGCCAGAAATATTAATGCACAATTATGGGGGACAACCCAAAAGCGCTGGGGAGTGCCAAATATGAAGAAAAAATAATAAACCTCTATCCTCCTCTCTGCACTAGCGATTTTGGTTAGAGCAATTGCAAGAACAATATTGTATTCTTTCTCTGTCCCTGCTCTAATTAGCCTATGACTACACCCTGCTCTCTCCCTCTGTCAAATGGCGATGGATTGCTGTGGAGGCGTGTATTTATAAAGTTGAAGTATCGCGAGAACCGAGTCCCGAGATCCGACGACGTCACAATGACGTTCGGCCTCGATTTGGATTCGGAATTGGCGGGAGAGTACCGAGCTGCTCAGCTCGGTACTCGGATACCCAAAGTTCGGGTGGGTTCGGTTCTCGGAGAACCGGACCCGCCCATCTCTAATTATTATAGCTTAGCGCTCTCTCTTATGTATGATATTATATGTAACAATCAATCAAAGAGGTCTATTTATTAAGCTGTGTTTGGCCAAAAATCTGGAGCGTGGCCATCGTAGCTCTTCTCTCCATTCAGCAAGGGGTTAAAGCAGTAGAAATGGGAGTTTGCATTGAACCTTATTGCCGCTATCTCATTTCACTCCTATCTACATTAAAAGTCCACTTTATGTGACAACTATTACAGCAAATAATGCGATTGTGCAAATGTTACACGTGTCCCTCACAGCACCAGCAAATCTCAGATATTTCTTATTCCTGTATCAATAGTGTCTAAATATTCTGCACATTGTTCTTTGTCCAGGATGTGAAATACAATGTATTCTTCTATTAATAATCCCCTGTAAAGAACACAAGGGTCTGTGATTGCTGTAGCATCACAACTAAAGATCTGTTCGTCTGCCTTCTCCCCTGGTCGCCCCCCTTTCCTCTGTCTTTTCCAAACAACCGTCCTGTGTGCTGATTTTTCTGGACTTGTGATCGCCTAAAGGAACGCTGCTTTGTACTCCAACAATGAAACAGGCAGGGACCTAATTCATGGGAAGGTCTATGAAGCAGGCGGTGGTGGGCCATGATCCGTGCAGGCCTCTGTGGGGGAATTAACGGCTCCCTGATGTGCTAGAGAGACGGAAGGGTAACATCATTGTCCCTTTCAGAGCAAGAAAGAGAGCAGCTTGTAGCTCTATAGTGCTTGGTATGTGTTCACTAGGATGTCTACACAGACGCTCTCCTCAGTTTAATCAACATATTGGGTGGGCTCATAATGCTTCCTTTATAGATGAGGTTAAATGCAAAAGCACCATGCTTATAATTATTGGTGGAAAAGCCAAACCTGAATCGGGAAAGCAAATTGCTGAGTGGCATCTGCCAGTAAGACCAGCCTTGCCAGTTGGATGCTCGCACCAACGTTGGCTTCTTTGCTTACAAACAGAAAGCATCTCTCCGGAGAACCCGGAGACAGAAGGAAACGCCAATAACTGAGGCGTAGATACAAGATCCCGACAGAAGAAACTGGCCTAGTTGTACTGGTGGCTGTGCCGTGCCACCAACCACACATCAGTTCTGATTTATTAGCTTTAAGTGCCCTAATCTGATGTATTTATTCTCTATTAACGTTCACAGCAACGTTTCAGGAACTCTTTGTCTGGCCGTCCACATTACAAGAAAAGCGCAGACAACCCCGTGGCGCTTTAGTGGTTATTGAACAATTTAGTTGTTGTAAAACGTATCTCTAGCGATAGATTGAAGTGACGGCTGTGCAGCTTGTGGACCTCGGGCTACCAAGAGCGTGGTTGGTAGAGCAGCCTGGGAGCAGTAATTCAACAATAGATGGGGAACCACGGGCTAACTAAGCTGGATGTCTATCATAGGACAAGAGTCATCCATATAAGAAAACACTCAGCTGGCAACTCTTTCTCTATGCTATCGTGGGCACACTGGTTACTGCTGACGTACACCTGGCTGGTATACTAGTGATATACAGCTGGACGCATCCTGAGATTTGAATATAGTAACATAGTTGATGAGGTTGAAAAAAAGACAACAGTCCATCAAGTTCAACCTATTTGCGATCCTGCACTTATATTTGAAATTGATCCAGAGTAAGCAACAGCCAATCTGTTTCAATTGTGAAAATCCCCCCAGACCCAATATTACAGTCCTATTATTACCCTATATCCACTACTATCATTCATTTTAATTAATGGTCGTATCCCTGGATACACTTTTCCGCCCAAAAATTGTATAACCCTTTCTTAAACATATCTATTGAATCTGCCATCACAACCTTCCCTGGCAATGAATTCCATATCTTGACTGCCCTTACTGTAAAGAACCCCTTCCTTTGCTGGTTGTGAAACTTCCTCTCCTCTAACCTTAGGGGGTGTCCTGTGTATAGTCCTTGGGGCAGTACGGCGGCTAAGTGGTTAGCACTTCTGCCTCACAGCACTGGGGTCATAAGTTCAATTCCCGACCATGGCCTTATCTGTGTGGAGTTTGTATGTTCTCCCCGTGTTTGCTTGGGTTTCCTCCAGGTGCTCCGGTTTCCTCCCACACTCCAAAAACATACTGGCAGGTTAATTGGCTGCTATAAAAATTCACCCTAGTCTCTCTCTCTCTCTTTCTGTGTGTGTGTATGTTAGGGAATTTAGACTGTAAGCTCCAATGGGGCAGGGACTGATATGAATGAGTTCTCTGTACAACGCTGCGGAATCAGTGGCGCTATATAAATAAATGGTGATGATGATGATAATGGGGTAAAAAGTTCCCATGAAAGTTCTCTGTATTGACCCTTAATGTATTTGTACATAGTAATCATATCCCCTCATAGACGCCTCTTTTCTAAAGTAAAAAGGCTAACCTTTCCTCATAACTCAATGACTCCATTCCCTTTATCAATTTTGTCGCCCTTCTCTGAACCCTTTCTAGTTCCAAATGATCTTTTTTATATATGTCCGTACATGCGCTTATTCATGCATGCGGCTCTTCCCGCTTACAGGCCACCATTGCGCCCGACATTACATGACCCAGATAATATTTCCCAGCACCGTAAAAGTCAGTTTAAGATTAAAGATTCCATCTTAGTTCCAGTATTCATACATCCGGAACTTATTCTTTCGTCGTCTTTTACTTCCATGATTCATTGGAAAGAAATGAAAACAGGAATTCTTTTATTTCGGTGGCCTGCACATTAATTCAGAGGGACCCGTTTTATTATAATACATTGTTCCTTCCAATCCAATCTGAATGCAATTCTGTAATTATGGATCCTTTCTCATCAAAAAAATTCAGATTTAGACTAAACTGTCTTTAATAAAGATAAGTGAATCTGGCATGGAAAGTGTCTATATCCTACGTTTACAGGGGCATACGCAGAATTTGTAGAGGGGGGTTTTCACACTACGCCGCCAGTGGGCGTGACCAGCATGCATGGGGGCGTGGCTATAATATTAGACAGAGCTCGGCTGCTCTCCAACTCTTCCTATTCCCATAATATACATGGGCAATGCTGCGTGCACTACTGTTAGGTGCACGCAGCGCTCCCTTTTCAAGCAGAGCCCTGTGAAGCAGGGGCAGGGTCCAGCCAACTCAATTATACAGCGCCCCAGGCTTGGATGGGGGTTTCCAGGCACTAGGAAACCCCCCTCGGTTTGCCTATGGTTTAGAAGGAAACATCTTAAAAAATATATGTTTTACAGATGCCCATAAAACCTAATGTGGAAATATTAACCCATAGTATCAAATGCACATGATTTACAGCATACATGTTTCTGTGCATGTGTGATAGTGCTCTGCATTTCTTTTTCACTTTCATATTACAATTCGAGAAGCCCCCTCCCCAATTCATTAACATTCCTTTTTCATAATTACATTTTGCAGATTTCTTCACCCCTTACAGATTCCCTTTTAAATGCTCTTTATTTTAATTAGATCATAGGCACCTTCTAGCATTCTGCATGGAACTAAAATCAAAAGAGCAAATTAATTTAGGCGCTTCCCCACTGCCAGTGGTCTCTCCGCACTAAGATGAATTACTTTAAAGAACAAAGTATTAAATTAGTAATCCATTATATTTGCTGTGTTTTTATGTGCTAGAGAATCTTTATGGCTGGGATAACAAATGAATAATGTTTTATTTTCTACTCCATCCTGAACATAGAGAGCTTACAGTTATTTATAAGGGATAAATCATAACTGCAGTGTAAATATGTTATATCAAATGAATCCATTGATAAGTTTAGCTAAAGTGTAAAATGTAAAGACAGAAAGTCTGTTGTATGTGTATTTGATAGCTCTGCACATCCCAGTGTGAGAAGATAACCATGTCACCTGTAGCAGCTTCAAAGGGCTCTTGCTGTGAGATATATCCTGACACAAGTTAGTTTTTGGACTCCTGAATAGACTTTGTGGGGCCGGTCACAGCTGGACATTCTTGCAGCCCAAGGCAGCATTTTGAAGACCTATACAGGTATATAGAAATATGAGCTTCCAAGGAAAATGCCTTCATAGTTCATATTTTGGGAAAACCGGGTGGCACTCCTTACTGAGAAGCAGAAATCACACCAGGGTTGTGAATTACAGGTACGGGTGGTATCCGGGAACAGCTAAAATCACATATCTTTGGAAAAGGTATGTCACATTGTCAAAATTTCATCATGTTTGGTATCAAAAGATGGACAGAATCATAGGGGATTTATCAATAATAAAATTGGGTCTGTGTGACACTCCACAGAAAAGTTAGGTCACATAGTAGAGTCAGACAACTTGAAAATGGTGATTGAAAAAGTGTCACAGGCCACAACCCCACAGGGGGTAGGAAGAGGTGTGGAAGTGTCTGTAAAAAGCTGAAACCAGTTACAGCAAATTGTCAGACTTTTTGGGAAATCAATTCACATTGATAAGCTGTCCATCTTCCAACCCAATTTCCCTTGGCCAGAAAAGGCAATTCACGCAAGTGCTACTAAGAATGTAACCCCTTTTATTTTTAAACTGTTTTACTTGTTATGTCAATCTATTAATTGTTTATTCTTTATTGTTTATATTGGTATGCCCTGTACTTTTGTATATTAAATCTATAACTCAATATGTTGCGTCCTTGATACTCTAACAAAGCCATTAGCCTGTTAAGAAGAATATAGCTCACCCAAGTTAACCCTTTGAATTCCAGTGTGTGATTTGTTGATACATTTGATTAACAAGATGTGTGTGCTTGTATTTACATTTGTGTAACAGTCTGGAGGTGTGAAGAGTTAACCCTTTGCTTGCTGGTGCGGGACTTGCTAGTCTGTGGATAGCTAGAAGCCTTATGTGCCAGTATATTGGGGGTCCTATTGCCCGTATTCAATAGGTGGTGACAAACCTGAAGTGTGTGTGGGGGGAGGGGGGGGGGGTGAGTGCTGTTTGGGAGCGAGTCAGTAGGTCTATAACCTGAGTGATAGGTAAAGAGAGACTACAAGCTGGAATCGTGTGATCTCATACAGCAAACATCCCCAAAGTCATGGCGGCTGGGAGCGTGTTCATGACACATCCTTTCCAACTTTCCGACTCTGCCTTCTGGGAGATACCAGAACGAAGGTCAAGGGGCAAGTTTGGGGGGCCTGACACTGTCAATTTGGCCCTGCCCTTTGCAGCAAATGATCACCACAATTCACGTCATCCAGGTCTCCCGTTCCCCCATTTTGCTAGTAAGTGGGCAGGATATGGGGGGTAACCTGCTCTCCCGGGAGTCTGGGAGAGGGACTCTGAAATTCAGGAGTCTCTTGGACATTCCGGGAAAGGGAGCAAGTATGCTATATTCTAAGGAACATATAGCATATCTGCCTACTTTTTGGGGGAGGTCCAAGGGGAAAGTGTGGGGGGGGGGGAGCATGATGATGCGATGGTGCAATTCGCATCATTAGGCCCACCACACCACACATGCCAATTGGATCCCCCTGTCCTTGTCTTTGAATGATCCTTGCTAAACAGGCTTTCCCATGGAAAGCAGCGCTATCACCGACTGTAAGCCATTCATAGAGAGGGCGATGCCTTATCTCTGGCAAAAACACCCATTTTCCCTACAGACAGGGTTTTTGCCCATTAATAATTAGAGCCAAGGACGTAACTACCATAGATGCATGGGGTGCAGTGGCTAAGGGGCCCAAAGCTGACAAAACTCCATGAATAGTTTGCAGTAAACCACGGAGTTTATGTAGGTAGACCACACCCTTATTTGGTCAGAAGTAAGATGCAAGCGCTTCTGTGGAAATATCAAGGAAAATGAACTGAACTGGTTGAAATGAAATGTTATTGGTTACACGTACAAAGCCAGCCCTGGGTCAGGCATAATACCCAAAAAATCAAGTCTCCCTTCTGCACCACTTATATTATGCCTGATCCATATAAGCTATACCCATTTCATGGGAGGCCATCCCACCGCTGACCACCAGAAATAGAGCCTGTTGGCCTGTATGACTAGGTACCTTGGAGGATAAAAAGGCACAATACTGGTTCATCCCACAAGATGTCGGTGTGTACGAGAGAAGCACACTTTAAATAAGGACAGATAGTAATTTACAATTTGTTTTTTTCTTGCTTTAAAATAAAAGCTTTTACCCCATCTAACATCAACAAAAAATGTTACCTTGTGCAGAGACCAGTCCTTTGTACATATATAAACACACAAACAGAAGATACATTTGATTTCCTTTTACAATGACAGTACTAATGGGCTTGAAGTGGTCTTATCTTGAGTCTGTTTAATTAGGAATACTATGGTAATGGTTTGTAATGCTTTGCCAGGACACGTGCAGGCTTAGAGGAACAAACCAATCACTGACATTCAAGCCACCGAACTCTGAAGCCTCAATGTACTTTTATGTAAGTAACTCATCAAATACTGGTTACTAAATAGCTGATTTCTGTTGCCCAATTGAATTCTTTTAGCATATGAACCCTAGAGATTTCCGGGCCAATTTATCAATCTGCAGGGATAAAGCTGGGTACAAACTATAATTTTTTTTTATCCGGATGCGACATCCTTAAGGATTTTACCAACGATTCAAAACAAAAAAAATGCGTACACACTATACACGTTTTACACGATTTAACCTCAGATCTGTGCTCTTCATCTGTCACAACCATGGGCTGAAAACATCGTGACTCTGGACACTCCATAGAGATCTATGGACACTGCTGGTCCTCAGTGAATACGATATTGTTCCATCGTTGGATGAGATTTTTAGTCCGGTTTAAAAATCAAATGAAATGATACGATGAACTTTGAAACAATAACCACTCATCGTAGCAGCGGACACATTAATGCGATATCAAGCCAAACAGTTGTTTATTGTTTGATTGGACCAATAATCGGCTGAAATCGCGGCATTAGAAAATCACCGCAATTTATCAATAAAAAAGAAATGAGCGAAAGTCAGCTGCCTCGGCGGTACTGTCCGGGAGTGGTAAGGGTTAACTTACCGATCCACCGGGCCATTCCCGGGGACATGCGCTAGCTGGTTTGGTGGAACTGAAAGTCCAGACCAACACATTGGGAAGCGATCGCTAGTGACCTGTCAAAACTTATGAACTTATGTTTTACTGGAACAAATCAAATCCCAGTCGGATGTTGATGGTTTAGTTGGGGTCACACATGGTACAATGATATAAGTGAAGCACAGGTAATATCTTGAGCTGGCCACACACAATCACAATCCAATCAATCAAATCTTTTTTATTTTTAATTATATAATCCTAGTACATGATGGTGTGGGTGACAAGCAAATAAAATACGACCATATGCTGATGGACCAATCAATCAATAATCTTCTGTAATAGAGGTGTCTTATATTACCCATCGCTGAAAATGTCTCTGATAAAAGTTGTAAATACATATGAAGTAATCACTTGCTCTTCTTATATGATTTAAATGACCGGATTGATTAAAATGCAATAGTAACATGTGTCCCTCCATTGTGTATTGATAGGATTGTACAGAAATGCAATGAATCATTTAGGGAAGAAAACCGTGGGGCTGTTTCTAGGCAGGCCCGGCGCTCCCATTAGGCAAGGTTAGGCAATTGCCTAGGGCGCCGGGCTCTGCAGGGCGCCTTGAAATTAAAAAAAAACGGAAATCCACAGGGAGGAGAGGAGGGAAGGGGCTATTGAATCTTACCTGCATGAAGCTGCTCCTCTCTGCTCTGTCTTCTCCCCTCCGCTCACTGACAGTGACAGGCATCATCACGGCCCGACAGTGTCTGTGGGTGGAGGGGAGAAGACAGAGCAGAGAGGAGCAGCTTCATGCAGGTAAGTTAAAGAAAGACATGGGGAGGGGTGGGGAGGGGAGCTGAGGGTAGGGAAGCGCAGCGGCGATTTTTAAAGGGGGGGGGGGCGGCGATTTTTAAAGGGGGGGGGCGGGGATTTTTAAAAGGGGGGGGGGGGCGGGGATTTTCACACTGTGCCTAGGGTGCCAAGGACCCTAGCACCGGCGCTGTTTCTAGGACCGCTCATACTACTGATCATAACAGTCTGTCCTGCACTGATGAGATCAAAGCAGGATGGAATCTGTGCAAAGCTCAAAACGATAACAATCAGAATAATAATCAGAATAATAATAATACCTAGTGTTTGGGGTACTGCTATATGAATATACACTCTCTTCTCATTTTACAGAGTCTTTTCAACAAATTGTCCTGGAATTCTCTATATCATTCCTCATTGCTGCAGTGCGACTTGTTGAAACTTATAATCTAAAGAACCGTGTCCGAAATCTGGTAATAATGATTGCTTTGGCATCGGGTTGGATGAGAGGTGTGAGACCTCCTTCCCGGCCATAATCCAGCCCCTTTTGCTGAAGTTTAGTGCGTCGCACGAAGATAAACCAGCGACGTTGACAAACGGCGGCGTTTCTCAGGAGCGGGGAGTGGAATAAGCCCTATATGGTTGCCAATATTTCAGTATCCTATGCAGGGGCACGTGTTCACTAAACACAGTTATAATGTATTTTTTTTCACTGAAATAATCACATTTTCTTCATGAAATATTAAGTCATAAATCCCTAGGGAATGAAAACCGATGTAAGATTTAGATCAGTGGTCAGGGAACAGGGGTAAATTATCCCAAATGGGGTAAAAATGAAATTCCTGGGGGTAATGCTGGCGATTCACATGCTGTCAGTTGGATTGTAGACCCCTTTAAATGTGAAATTGCTGTTGTACCAGAAGAGCCTCAAGGGTTGGCAGAGGCACTTCCTGAGCTTCGATGCAATAATGAAGCCCGTATTGCATTTGAAAACAAAGCAGATCTGTCATATTTTTAGATGTCAACAGCTGCAAAGGCATCAAAACTGCACATGAGGAGGCAGTCAAAAAGTTGCTGCCTTTTGCAACAACCTACCTTTGCCAACAAGGATTTTCCATAAAAACAAAGCAGAGAAATTGATTGGACGCTGAAGACTGTATCCAAATTGACCGGACATCAAAATGCCCCAATATTGATGGTCTTGTATCAAAAATGAAGCAACATCATTTCTCCAAAACCTGAAGTTTTGAAGTTGAAGCTTTCAAAGAAATGTTGAATAGATTCAATAAAATT